>NC_067161.1:668333-1002500 GCF_903995435.1 Acomys russatus
TTTTAAAGATTCACTGACAATGAGACAGGTTAACTCCTGGCAACACCCAGCCTACCTCAAAGAGGATGATGAGCATCAAAGAACCTCCTTATGGAGATGGCTTCAAATATGGCAAACAAGCCACTGGGCAAAATGTCCTCATTTTTACCACAGACAGAATTCTGCCTTAAAAAAGGGCAAGCTTCGATGCAGGCAGAGTTGACTGCCAAACTGCCAAGACAGGGTAAGCAAGTCCTCAATAGTTCCTGCCTCACAAATATGTCCATAACATATATTGGGCCAGAAGGCTGAAGATGATGCTCCAACATTATAGAGAGTTATGGGCCACTGTTCAGACAGTAAATTGTCTCTGTCATCTTTTCACTTGGAAAGCTACTAACCTGCACTCCCTGTATACTCAGGTAATTAAGTTTATTCCTTCTCAAGCCTCTGATGGGGCTGAGACCAGATAGTTTAGTTTTACAATTAAGCTCAGGGGGGTTAAGATGTTTTTAGGGGGCTGGAGAGATGGCTCAGCAGTTAAGAGCACTGACTGCTCTTCCAGACGATCCTGGTTCAATTCCCAGCACCCACATGGCAGCTCACAATGGTATGTAACTTCAAAATCTGACACCCACAGACATACACGCAGGCAAAACACCAATGCACATAAAATAAAAATAAATAATTTATTTTTAAAAAGGTGTTGTTAGGTCTAGATAGATGTTTTAAGTTGATAATGATGAGCTATGATTAAATTCAGAATTTTAGACACACCAAGATAGGAAAGATGTTTTCTTCAAGGCTGTCAAATACAAATAGCCAAAACACTAAGAATGTAACATTTATATAATTCCTGATTGTATCATGGTTCTTCTTGCTATAGGTAGTTTTGTGTGTATATATATATATATATATATATATATAATAAATGTATATATAAAAAATAAAAAATATTTAATAAAAAATTTAAAAATTAAGTAAGGGATGAGACTGCAGCTCAGTTGGCAGAATGCTTCCATAACATGCACAAAGCCTTTGGTCCTATCCCTAGCACTACGTAAGCCAGGCTGTGATTCTAGCACATAAGAAGAGGCAGGAGGATCTGGAATTCAAAGTCACCCTTGGCTACATAGAGAGTTTAAAGCTAGCCTGGGCTATACAAGACAGGTCTCGAATAAATGAATGAATGAATGAATGAATGAATGAAGTCGGATCAACAAGTAGATAAAAGTCAATACTACTTTTTGAATGACTGCTACACACAGAACACTGGTCAATGTCTCTGTGAAACCCGGCACTCCACCTCCCCTTGCTTTACAGAAGACAGAACTGAAGTGCGGAGAGACGGCCCATCAAGCTACATCATGTGATCTTGCATTCTGCCCTTTATTGTCCTGATGTCCTTGACTGTGGTTCTATTTAAGGATCTTAGAAAGTTCTATGTATGTGCAAGAGCTGGGGTGCATGTGGCGGAGGCTTATGTGAGTGCAAAGACCCTCAGAAGTCAGAGGCGTTAGGACCCTGAAGCTGGAGTTACAGGCAGTTGTGAACCACCAGACATGGGTGCTGGGAACCAAATTCTGCATGAGCAGTGCGTGCTCCTAACTGCAGAGCTATCTCGGCAGCACCTTAATTGTAGTTACTTTGTTTTGTTTAGGGGGAGTCTCTCTAGGTCAGGGGGTACTGATTTGCTGTTTGCTAGTTACTCTGTGTTGTCATCGGGGGACAACGGTGTCTGTCTTTATGACTTGGAAGTGTGAAACAGCCCAGTTTTCCAGGAAGATGATTTTACCACTTAAAAAGTTATCAACAATGAACTCCTAAACAGCTTCAAAGAGTCCCAAAATGCAAACCTAGATTATAATGACAGGTTTTGTTCTGGAGTTTGATTTGAGATTGGATCTGACCATGTGGCCACTTCTGAGAGGCCCTAGATAAATTAGATAAAAACATAAAATAATATTTTATTTTATTTATTAATGAAACATAAGAAGTGAAACAAGGAGGCTGGTATCTCCGCTATTATTAGTACTGACAAGAGTCCATTCTTCTTCTTCTTTTTGGCTTTTCAAGACAGGGTTTCTCTGTGTCGCCTTGGCTGTCCTGGACTCCCTTTGTAGACCAGGCAAGCCTCAAATTCACATCTATCTGCCTGCCTCTGCCTCCCGAGTGCTGGGATTACTGGTGTGTGCCACCATGCCCAGCCCCAGGGGTCCATTCTTAGCACCCAACATGACAGCTCACAATGGTCTGCAATTCCAATTCCAAGGTACCCAGTGCCTTTGTTGGCCTCCAAGAGCACTGCACACATATGCACTGGCACACAGCCTCAACATCCATACTCAAAAAAAAAAACTATATATATTTTTTCTTAAGGAATTAAAATAAGATTGGGTGGGTGGTACAGGACAGTAAACTCTGGGCTCAGGAGGCAAAGGCAGGAAGTCCAGCCTGAGCAGGAAGTCCAGCCTGAGCTACACAGCAAGACCTTGTCTCAGAATAAGTAAATAGGACCAGCAAGACATCTCAGTAGGTAGGCTCCTGCTGCCACATTATAGAAGGAAAGAACCAGCTCCTATAAATTGTCTTCTGACCTCTACATGACACGCATTCCTGCACACACACACACACACACACACACACACACACACACACACACGACACTGAATATATAAATGCAATAAAAATTTAATTAATACCAGCACCTGGGAGGCAGAGGCAGGTGTATCTCTGAGTTCGACCAGGACAGCCAAGGCTACACAGAGAAACCCTGTCTTGAAAAACAAAAACAAACAAACAAACAAACAAAGTTAAGTATAATAAACTAATGAGAAAATTGTTATTTTATGCCTCCTGGAATGTTAATTAACTAACTGGTCTTATGTCACTCTATTAAGCAACACCTTTTTAAAAGTCAACTGATGGGGCTATAGAAATGGCTCAGCAGTTAAAGAGTATTTGCTGCTCTTGCATAGGCCTGGAGTTCCCAGGACCACATTAAGTGGGTTAGAACTGCCTGTAACTATAACTCTAATGGATTTGATGCCCTCTTCTGGCCTGTAAAGGGACCTTCCCCCACGTGTACATACACCCAAATGAATGGATACATTACATACAGACACAGACACTGACATAAATAAAAATATTTTTTAAAATATTTATTTATTTATTTATTATGTATACAGTGCTCTGCCTGCATATACACCTGCATACCAGAAGAGGGCATTAGATCACATTATAGATGGTTGTGAGCCACCATGTGGTTGCTGGGAATTGAACTCATGATCTCTGGAAGAATAGCCAGTGCTCTTAATCTCTGAGCCATCTCTCCAGTCCAATAAAAATATTTGTTAATATAATGCACCAAGCCATTGGACATGGTGTTGCATCCCTTTAATCCTAGCACTTGGGAAGCAGAGGCAAGTGGATCTCTGAGTTTGAGGTCAACCTGCTCCACAAAGAGAGTTCCAGGACAGTCGGGGCTACACAGAAAAACACCATCTCCAACAAAACAAAACAAAAAAGAAAGAATGAACCAAGGCAAGCATGGTAGAGTGTACCTGTAATCCTAGCACCTGGTAGGTAGAAACAGGAGGGGCAGGGTTCAAGACCAGCTGGGTTACATGTGACCTTGACTTAAAAACAAACAAAACCAGAAGGAAACAACAGCAAGAAAGAATTGAAAAACACATGTGCTGAGTGCATAGTGTATGTTTAGTCCTGGGTCCAATCTAATTTTTAAAAAAATTTTATGTAGTTTATTAATTTATTCATATTACATCTCAATGGTTATCCCATCCCTTGTATCCTCCCATTCCTCCCTCCCTACCATTTTCCCCTTACTTCCTTCCCCTCCTGGGTCCAATCTAAACAAAACAAGGGCATATGAAGGCATGTATTTCTTTGTGGAGAAAGGGTTTTCCCATGTGTACATGGAAGCCAGAAGTCAAAATGAGCAGTCTTCCTCAATTGTTTTCTATCATACTCCTTAAGACAGGAGTTTTTCTCCCTCCACTAAACCCAGAGTTAGCTAGTTCAGGGACAGCAGGAACCCTCCTGTCTCTGCCTCCCCAGCAACGGGACTATGGGTGTTTATAAAAAGTCTCCTGTAGGTTCTGAACTCAGGTCCCCACGCCTGCATGCCAAGCAGCTTGTCCAATGAACCAGCTCCCTTGCCTCCTGCTTGAGGGTGAGTGTGAATTATGACGGTAAGGAGTTCGCTCCAGTGTGCTCCCAGCTGAGATTTCAACGGGGAGCCCATCATTAAAGCTAAGTTTGGTAATCTGATCCTAAAACAAAATAAACAAAGCAAAAATAAAACCTGATGACTGAGGAGGAAATTGCAAGCCCCCAGGTGTAGCCATATATATGCAGAGTCTTGCATTATGACAGAGGCAGGACTACAGTTGTGCTTCTCCACAACGTGGCAAGATAGTTTCCTAGCCAAGCAGAGAACTAAGTGTCTCCCTTCTCACATACGTGCACGTGTATGTACTCACCACACACACATGCAGCTGTGTGAAGGACATCACTAAGAAAAACACAACTGAAAAAGGGTGCTTTCGGGGTGCACCTTGGAGCTGGTGGGGAGGCCCCACTGTTGAGTTCTTCCTCAATCTACTTCCAAAACACTTTCACCACCCATTAAGGAGACTACAGACCCGGGGGGCGGGGGGGCTGTAACCTCACCTTCTGCTCTCCTCTGCTCGGAAGAATCGTGTGTTTTGAATATAACTCCCAGGCGTGGCACCATCACATGGACTTCTGTGTCTATCTGCTTTCACCACACTCCTCTTGAGGTTCTGCCACACTGAAGCACATGCTCATGAATTTTCGTGGCTGAATAGTATTTCTTTTTTGGCTATGCCACATTTTTCCATTCAGCCATTGATGGACAGTTCAATGTTTCTGCCTTTTAGCTACTGTGGCTAGTTCTAGTATGAGCCTTATATGTAAGCATTTATTTGAGTACCTGTTCATTTTCTTTGGGATATATACCTAGACGTAGAATTGCCAGACCATCTGGTACTTCTGTGTTTAGCTTTTTGAGAAACTGCCAAAACATTCTACTTTTCTACCAGGAATATGTACTGTCCAATTTCTCCATATGCTCGGTAATGTTTAATTTCTATTTTTGTGACCCATCAACTAATATCTTATTCTGGCTTTTTTTCTATTATTTCTCCTTCCTTCCTTTTATCTTTCTTTCTTCCTTTAGCATTTTACTATGTAGGCTAGGCTGGCTTTGGATTCACTGTGTATCCCAGAAATATCTAGAACTTTTGACAGTCTTGACTCAGCCTCCACACCAGCTGGACGGTTAGGCCTGTGTCACCAGGCTTGACCTTGGTTAACATTAAGTGCACATCATGACCTCGATCCTGTTATTTCAAGGACCAGTAATGGAAGAGATTAAATAATTTTTGTTTATTTTTATTGGGACAGGGTCTGTACATCCCTAGCTGATCTCAGAGTTGCCAGGTATTCAAGGATGACCTTGAACTTGAGGAGGTCCTCTGCCTCCTGAGAGCTGGGATTACGGGTGTGTGTCACCTCAACTAACAATGATTCCCCGCTTTATGTATTTACATATCTGTTCATATCACTGGGAAAAAAACAAAATGACAAGCAGCAAAATATTGATAATTGTTACCTATAAATGTCATGACAAATGTTTTGTTTGTATTGTCCAATGTTCCTATGAGATAGTATGTGTTACTTTTATAATCATAAAACTGGGGGGGTTATTCTTTTTGTTAGTGTAATTTGTTCTGTGATATTTTATATATGTATAAAATGCATTCTGGATACCCTGACCACTCCTGCCAACCCTCAGTGCGCTGAACCTTTTCTCCATGTTCATTTCTTTCTGTTTTGTCTTGTGACTCACTGAGTTTAAGGACAGCTGTGTGGCCATGAAGTTTGGAACCACCAATTAGAGTTGCATGCACACAACTCAAGACAATGGCTGTCCTTCTCTAGGGCCTTTCAGTAGCTGGTAGTATAGCAGGGAAGGGGTAAGACCCCATGAGCCCCTCCTTCACTTGTGATGGTGGGCAAGGACAGTGCTTTGGGGAGGGTTTAGTACACTAGTGTGTGTGTGTGTGTGTGTGTGTGTGTGTGTGTGTGTGTGTGTGTGTGTACATGCATGCATGTACTTATGCATCAGAGGACAGCTTGTAGGATTTGGTTCTTTCCATCTATCCCATTTATTACACGTGCGATCCAACTCAGGGCTTCACTCGGTGGCAATCACTTTACCCACAGAGCCATCTTGCCAGCCCACTGAGCCAGTCTTGTGCAGGCCATGTGAAGTAACCACAGCTGCCATGAGATGATCTCAGTGGCTTTGTCAGGACCAAAAGCTGCCATTTCCCCTGTTTTTCAACTCTTACATTTCTTCCCCCTCTCCCTTGACTAGCAAGGAGGTAGTACTGTCAATTGAATGCTCAGTCCTAAACTTTGCTTGTTTTTAGAGTCTCCTATAATCTAGTGACCTCAAGATCTCTATGTAGCTAAGGATGACCTTGAACTTGTGATTCTCCTGCCTCTACCTCTCCAGTGCTGGACTTACAGGCATGTACCACCACACCTGCCTAAAGAATAAGGTTTACAGTGCATGGGGTAAACCTAGAAAAATGTTATCAATGGTTGTTTCTAAAGTTGAGATAAGAAGAAAAGCTTTCCCCTCAATTTTCTGCATTTCCCATGCATCTATACTGAGCAGATGTTGCTGTATCGTTTTGAAAGCGAGTGAATTCAGCTTCTAACACTGTGTGAGAAACATAAATCTATGATCCTGGAGGACCAGGCCACTGCTGCAGCAGTGTGGCTGAGCCAGTCTGTTCCTGTTAACACTGGGCAGTAATGCTTTAAGTTCAATATCTGGCTGCTATGGCACCTATGCACAGTGAGGCACTCCTGGTGCTGGCCAGTTGCCTCAGCTCTTCTGAGAAGGCCAAGGACTCAGAGGGACAGACGATGATTATTGAGAGCCAGGCCAGCAGGGGCCAGCATGAGACACTCTCATAACTGTCATCTCCGTTGATTGAAAAGGAGAATACTGCAGTAGCATCCTGATAATTTGATCCTTTATCCAGCATGCTGACAGTTCTGAACATGGGTGCCATGGAGCTAATTATCACAACAGCATGGTTTTCAAAAACATGGCCTTTGATGTATGGAATAGTAGGGTTACATGGAGCCTGGAGCCTGCCACTTGCCAGCTGTGTCACTTAATTTCTCTAAATTTTATTTTCTCCATGGTGTGTGTGGGGGGGGGGGGGGCTGGGCTCAAACTCTCACCTTCCTACCTCAGTCTCCTGGGTGCTGGGATTGCGGACATCTGCTGCCATACCCAGTCCTAAGTTTCCCTTTGGTTTACTTGGTGGCTTGTGATATATGTATGTATTTGTGTGTAAAACTGTGCATGTGTGTGTGAACATTCTTGTGTGAGCCAGAGATTGATACTGGTTTCTTCCTCAACTACCATACCTTATCTTATGTGTGGGGGCAAGGAGCGGGGATGGAATCACAGGGTTTCTGTGTGGCCCTGGCTGTCCTGGAGCTGGCTCTATAGAGCAGGCTGGCCTCAAACTCAGAGATCTTCCAGGCTCTGCCTTCCAAGTACTAGGATTAAAGGCATGCACTACCACCTCCTGGCTCCTTAACTTTTTTATTATTTTAAGTGTGTGAGTGTTTTGTTCATATGCATGTAGTATGTATTCCACATGGGCCTCTGGTGAGAGAGAAAGTCAGAAGAGTCCCAAAAACTGAAGTCTGGGTGGCTTTGAAGCATCATGTGGGTACTGGGAATTGAACTTGGCTCCTCTACAAGAGCTACCAGTGCTTTTAACTGCTGAGCTTTCTGTCCAGGCTCTCACACTGAATCTGGAGTCAAGCCTTGGGGATATTCCTGTGTCCTTCTCCTTGGGACTGGGGTTACAGGTTCACCTCACACTCAGCTTTTTACATAGGTGCTGGGATCCATATTCAGACCCTTGTGTTTGCACAGCACGTGACTACCGTCTCCCCAACTCCTACATTTTATTTTCTTTGTCTTTAAAAATAATAACGCCCTTAGGCTGGGGATATGGCTCAACCAGAAATGTGGCTTGCCTAGCACGCAACCAGACCTGGGTTCAGTTCAAGGCACTGCACAAACCAAATGGTGATTCATGACTGTAATCCCAGTGTTCAGGAGCTAGAAGCAAGAGGTCAATTTCAGCTACTTAGTGATTTTGAGGCCAGACAGGCTCGAGGTCTTGTCAAAAATAAATAAATAATCCCAGGCAAGATGACGTACACCTCAAGTCTCACACTCATGAGGCAAAAGCAGGCAGATTTTTTATGAGTTTGAGGCCAGAGTTCTGAGCTTGCCAGGGTCGCATAGTTAGACTCCATCAAATAAGTAAATAGAATTACATTTGAACACACTATTATAACTAAATGAGATGGTATATGGCCTCTCAACCTACATAGCAACAGAGCAATAACATGTGCTATGATGTATTGAAAACACCATAATGAATGATGGATGCCAGTCATGAAGGGCTACATGTTCTAAATCACAGTGAACTGTTACCACATTAGCAAAACGCCCAGGACATTGCCTGTGAACATTCCACTTTGTTGCTGCATTGCATTGTCCCAATTCACAGAAAATGAACTGAGCAAACTCCTCCCACCCACCATCTTCCTTCGCCTCTGACTCTGTGTTTCATCCAGCAGGGCTTGAGCGGTTTGCTCCTAGGGATGTGCAGCTACAGGAACAGTCTATGTGAGTGCAGAACTGTGCCTGCACTTCCACATCTGGCGGCCATAGAAACCGTCCCTGCTGTTCTTCAGAAAAGAACATCAGAAAGATGACCTCTTATTCCCATGTTGTTGCCTTCCTCCCACGTTGAATGATAAAGAATGGAAAGAAACTGTGAGTGTGACACCTGTGTCCACATTGCCCCAAGGTTTTCACTCGTGAAATGGTCTAAGCAGCAAGTGCGATGGCTCAGCTGGACAGGCTCTTGCCACCATACCTGCCAACCTCAGTTCAATCCCTGGGACCCACTTGGTGGAAAGAAAGAAGAGACTCTGCCTCCTCGCCAGCAGTGTGGTGTATGTACACATGAGCACACACAAACACACACCCACACTGCAAAATAAATGGTATAAAATAAGTAACAATCCTCTATAAATGTTATGCCGAGCTATACTCGCCAGATAGGTGTCAGCACTAATGATGAGTCACGTGACACAAGTATAGTGACATGATACGAGCTTGAATCGTTCCCTTTCAAACCATCAGATCAGGAAGAGCAATTGGACTGCAGTAAATAGTAAGATAGAGTGTGCCTGCACTCACATGGCTGTCTCCTGGATAACTGATTCATCAGTCTCCTCCTGTACTTGGGGCAAATATCTCTAAGTGCTGAAAAGTCCCACCCGATATGGGCAATGCATCCTTGTACCCTACTCATGTCTAATGGGTTTCAACAGCCCTAACCTTGAGCTCATCCATTGCCCTTCCTCACCTACACAGGGCATTACTCTCTGGAAGAGAGTTATCCTGACCCTGATGGGAAATGACTGAAGAGTGCTTAAAGGTTAATAAGTCTGTGTGCCCAGGTGAGTCTGCACATCGTCCTACTGTCAAGACCAGTAGAATAAACATCTCAGACGAGCTTTGAATTCAACCTGACCTCCACAACTCATCTCTCAGTGGGCTAGGGACATAGATTTTGAGCTAGATTTTGTGGAATTAATAAGAAATAATCTGATAATTCCTAAAGATGATGAGTTTGGAAAATCTAAGGTACATATATGACACACACACATACATATAGGCATATGTGTAGCATATGTAGAATATAAATTTGTGGTTTCTAGAACATCTGTTTTCGTGAGGTGTGACCTCACCTGGGTACAGTTGCTCCTACTGACCTGTAATCAACCCCCCTTATGCTCTACTCCTGTTGTACTGAATTGAGCTCATGTTCTTTCCCCTGAGACACTGTGGTCTCTACCTAAGACTCGCGCTTTCCACAAATATCATTAGCACTTATTCTGTGCCAGGACTTTGCTAGCAGCCAGGACACCACCATCCAGAAAGTGTGCCATTTGGTAGCTGACTAGGAGCTCAGGGCTGAGACAGTGGCCGTTGGCCCAGAGCTCTGTAAGGGACAAAAGCACCTTAGAAGCTCAGAGCGCCATTCAGCTTTGTGTGGCCCCATGTTTCCCACACTTCTGGGAACAAACCTCTCTTCACAGATGAGAACCATGAAGGCCTCAAAACCATATTCTAGAAAAGTCACATTTTGGAATCCTCATTAGAAAGAGTGTAGCCGGGCATGGTAGCACACGCCTTTAATCCCAGCACTCGGGAGGCAGAGGCAGGCGGTTCGCTGTGAGTTCGAGGCCAGCCTGGACTACAAAGTGAGTCCAGGACAGCCAAGGCTACACAGAGAAACCCTGTCTCACAAAACCAAAAAAAAAAAAAAGAGTGTAAAAGTCTCAGCTGAGTGCTGCTGCTGCTGCTGCTGTGCTAGAGTCTCAACAGTAGCTCAGGCTAACCTGGAGCTACCTCTGCCTCCTGATTGTCAGAATTACAAGCATGTACTGTCATGCCTGGTTTGTGCACTGCTGGAGTCTGAACTCAAGGTTTTGGACATGCTGAGTGAGTACTGTCCCCACTGAGATATCCCCCCAGCCCTCTGCTAGGGGATGCTGTTAGTTGCTAGATTCTGTTTAAAAGCAGGCTGCATTTACTTTTATGCTTATTAACACTGACTTTCCAGCTTACTAAGCAAAGACCTTTGCAGTAGTATCTGCAGAGAGCGCCATGACAAATGTCCAAGGAGCATTGACTTAGATGAGGTGGATGACAAGGAAGTAGCATCTGAGCTAGATTTTGAGGGATGAACAGGAGGTGATCTGGGGAAGGTAGCTGGAACAGCAAGTACAGAGTATGTGTGACTCTGATGACATTAGCAAGTCCGATGAAAAAGGCTGTCACACTCAGAACTTGCAAACCTGAGATAATTTCTATCGTCCCTCCTTCCTCCATTTGCTTTAAAAGATGAAGACATGGATTCAGTGATGTTTAGTGACATCCCAGTGAGGTTTAGGGACATACCAGAATCATATCATATCTGATTCTGAGTATCTAACCCAAGTCTAGATGACACTAAGACCCATATGCTCAACCACAGTGAGGCTGCAATATAGGTACAGGTCAGGGGTCAGCAAGGGGGTCAGGGGTCAGCAAGTGGGTCAGGGGTCAGCAAGTGGTGATCTTGAGCATATAGAAAAGAGCCACACAACCTTCGTAGGTCTAGGTACTTTGGAGATTATTCGAAAGGCTCTGGAAATCACTGCAGAATTTTCTTTTAGTTTTTTTAAGTTATAGGTTTGAGATAGAGTATGTGCATATGATCTTAGGTGCCCATGGAGGTCAGAAAAGGGCATTAGTCCCCTGGTGTTAGAGTAACAGGCAGTTGTGAACTGCCTGACATGGGCACTGGGTCCTCTGCATGAGCAGCTAGTGCTCTGACCACTGAGCCAGTCCTCCAGCCCCAGGATCTTAAGATGGGAACACAGTGCACCTAAGGTTATGGCAGGAGGATTATGAGGTCAGCGTGGGCTGCATAACAACAGCCTTTCTAAAAAAAAAAAAAAAAAAAAAAAAAAAAAATTATACAGCTTCTGATCTAGACAGTCTCAGACACCCCCAGTGATGCGGATGCCGTGGCTCTTGTAGTTCCGTGTTCCCTCAGAATGCCCGGTGGCTGCGGCCAGGCACTGGGGCAGAAGTGAGCCAAGCGCTGGTCTCGAGGCAGAAAAGGATGGAGTGTGGGTTCAGCTTCCCTCAGGAATGTCAGACTCCAAGTGGGGAAGGGTAGAGCGCTGAATGAGGTCCGTGCCACAGGATTTTTAGTCTGGCTGGAGATGCGGAAGAAAACAGTTTCTTCACATTTAAGCTTTTAGTTGGACCGCTAGCGCTAGACGGCAGTGGAAGCTTAGGGCTGCAAAACCGAGGCAGGCGGCCACAGAAGCCCAACCTGATTCAGGCAAACAGAATAGCTGATTCGGCAACAGCCGACAGCTCAGGGCAAGCTTCTACAGAGGCCATGACAGTTCCACGCCGACAGCCTGCGATGGTCACTGACAGCCTGTGCTGCAGCAACAGCCTGGCCGGCGTCAAGTCCAGGGGTCTGAAGGTAAGTTCTTCGATGAAAAGGGAGGCCCTTCTTTCCCCAGGCTTACCGCTCAGAATAAACAGCTGTCTCAGGTGATCTTCAATGGTGCACACTTTATTTCCCGTGAAACAGGGACTTGGGCAGTGGGGAGGGGTTTTGGGTGTGAATGCGTTTCATTGGCTGGGACTATGTTTAGCGGGCACTCTATTTACAGAGGGAAAGGTAACACGTGACTTGGGGCTGTGTCACGTGCTCCTGAGGCAGGCACAGAAACAGGGAGAGAGCTTTGTCCCACACCGTCCATTCTCAGAATGAGACTTTTAAATCTCAAGGTTTAGATCTTCAGGGTTTGAACGTGCGTCGTCTCGCCAGTTGCTATGGCACTTTCTCTGGTCCATGAGCCGCACAGGAGATGGCTCATTTGGCCTGCCGTACAATCATGAGGAACTGAATCTGGTCCTCAAAACTCATCTAAAGGGACAGACATGGTGATGTGATCCCAGTACTAAGGAGGTGAAGATAGATGGAGGCCAACAAGGCAGGCCAGCCAAGCCTGCTTGGTGATGTCTCGCATCCCAAAATACAAGGTGAGGGGACCTGAGGAGACCCTGGAAGCTGACCTCTGGCTCCGCATGCACAGGCTAATGTGTGTGCGCGCACACAGGTACACAGGCACTGAATGTATGCCGGCCATGAAATCATCTCATTGTCTCAGATTCTTCCCACACTTGCCTCTTCTCGCCACGCCTTGCACGAACAAAAGCGCCCGTACCATCGCAGGCCTCATATCTGTGTTAAACACTCTACCCCACTCCTACCCCTGTCACCAACTAGAAATGAGAGGTAACCTGTTCCCTGTTTCCGAAGCAAAGGTAAAAATAATCACTCTAGGCTGGGTGTGGTGAAGCATACCTATAATCCCAGAACTTTTTTGGAAGGCAGAGGCAGGTGTATCTCTGTGAGTTCAAGGCCAGCCTGGTCTACAAAGCAAGTCTAGTACAGCAAGGCTACATAGAGAAACCCTGTTCCAAAAAAGCAAAAAAACAAGCAAGTAAACACACAAAACACACACACACACACACACACACACACACACACACACACACAAACAATCACTCTAATTGGGCAGATGCAGGTCACATGGCCACTGCTAGCCCAAAGAGGAGTGTGAAATGCACTAACTAGCTGACACGCAGTCACATGATCCACTCCTTTGCACCAGTAAAGTCTATTTCTGGCAGAATTTCCTAATCAGGAACTGAGGGAGTTTGGGAAGGGCTGCGGTAACCGGAGCTGCTGGATGCTTCCCACGCCTCTCCAGCGACTACATCATGTCAGGACATGGCGGAGCCCAGCCTTGTCTGCAGCTAATGAGTATGTGAAGGGTGCTAGTGGAAGTTTACCTCTGTCTGCTAGACCAAAGGGCCCTGCGAGCAGGGCTTGTTCTCACGAACCGCAGGCTCCTTCCACGACATTGCTGGCTTAAATATCTGTTGGACAAACCGCATCAAATGAAATGATGAAATTAAGTGCTGCAGAGAGACTGGCAAGATGCCCAAACCTGAAGAGGCACAACCGGTCCTTAGGACCCACGTGGGGAAAGGAGAGAACAGACTCCCCAAAGGTGCTCCTGCCCCACAGGCTAAACACTTGGTTTGTTTGTTTGTTTTAAAATTTAAGTTGCAAAGGTATAGAGATTTTTTTTCAATACCCTCCCAAGAGGCTTATTTCATCATTGCAGCAAAGATAAAATTAAAGACCATCTTGCTTCACAGCATTAGTAAGACAAACAAATTGATAGAGCTAAATTATAGAAAGGGGCTAATTTAAAATCGGGGCACATTCTAGTACATGTTTTAGGAGTCTGCTGTAATTTGCAGACTTTCTTCCTCTTATGGCAAGGGAAGGAGAATAAAAATCTGTTTCTTCCTTAAAACTATTGTGTCCTCTGGGAACCACACAAGTGTTCCTTACCACACAGGGAAACAAGAAGGAAAAAACACAGGACGAGGAGCTGGCCAGGTAGTTCAGTCATAGAACGCTTGCTACTGTGTTTCCGTTGCTTCGATGAAACACCATGAGCGACCAAAGCAACCTGAGAAGGAAGAGTTTATTTTGCTCACAGTCCATACAACAGGTCATCGTTAAAAGCTGTGGGGGGAGGAACTCAAGCCGGGCAGGACCTGGAGGCAGGAGCTGATGCTGAGGCCCAGGAGGGTGCTGCTCACCGGCCTGCTCAGCCTGCTTTCTTAGAGAACCCAGAAGCCAGGCATGGCACCCACAATGGGCTGGGCCCTTCCCTATCAATCACTAATTAAGAAAATGCTCTATAGCCAGATCTTATGAAGGCGTTTTCTCAGCTGAGGTTCCCTCATTTCAGGTAACTCTAGTTTGTGTGTCGAGCTGACATGAGACTAGCCAGCACACTTACCATAGATAAGGCCCTGTATGCAATGGCTGGTACCACAGAGCAGAAATGTGCATTAGTGTGAACACAAACAAACTTTTATTGTTTCCTAAACAATACAGTGAAGGAGAGATAAACATGTTTTTTTTGTTTGTTTGTTTAGATCATAAGTGGGGGATGAAAAAAAGACTAAGAGGACAGGTGATATTTTTCCCCTTAGAAGTTGAACCACCATGTGGGGGAGATTGGTTGTTAGCCAGCTGAAAAAAATCCTTGAACAAATTTTGAGAGGAGGTATAAATGTGAGCCAAAAACAGGAGGCGGGGCCTTTGGAGACTTGGGATAGTTTTGGCTATTCATTGCTCCACTTCAAGACGCTCCTAGAGAGAACTGAACCACTCGAGGGCAGGCTTCGGGGCTCCGGGTTCTGGTTGCTCCAGGTTCTAGTAGAAGAAATCCTGCTGATTACGCCAGGAGAATCGTTCCTCAGAACTGATATCATTATGTTTCCATTATTGTATTCTTTAATCTCCTTCTCCTAAGTGAGGTACTCTCAGTTAAGAAGTTTGTAATAAAATATATTTGTTAAGAAAATTGAGCATACAAGTGGCGCCCGACATGCTCTAGGCATCATGGGAAACTTAGCTTCTAATATTGTGGAGGAAGATAATGGTTTTCAAGAGATAGTAATGCTCTTTCAGGGTATCGGCAACATCACAGTTGCTGTTACAAAGTCCTTTCCTGCCTTATACCCAGACAGAATCTTTTGTTTTTTCCTTGGTCTTTTTACTTTATAACATATTTTAAAAGATTGGAAGAAAGACTGATAAGATGCAAAAACCGGAAGGCTCAGTAAATTCTATGCTTCTTGAAAAGATGGCAGAGTTAGCAGTACAACTAGAAAATTTGAAGGTAGAGGTTGAAGCAAATAGAAAACAAATTGCGCCAGTTGATAAAGGAGAAACTGAGAGCCAGTGTTTCCCACAGTTGCCGCCCCGCCCTGCTCCACAGGCAAGGTGGTCAGAGCACCAGCGTGTGGAAGGGGATGGAGCAAAACGGGAAGTTGGAGAGCCTGTTAAAAAAAAACTACAGGAACAGGAGAGCAGAAAAACAAAAGGGTCTTTGGAGGAAAATGTTCCTATAGAGGAAACCTCCAGAGTCACGCCATCACCATCAGCTTTTCCAGTTGCTGTAAGATGCGTGCCTGCTCAGAATGGTGCTGAGGGTTATGATGAAATGGCATGGAGTCCAATAGATATGTTAGATTTAAAACATTTTAAGGAATCTGTCATCAGGAATGGACTACATTCTGCTTTTGTCAAAGAAATGTTGAATAACTGGACCACACAGCATAGACCTGTTCCCCAAGATTGGAAAAGTTTGGTTTCAGCGGTAATAGAAGCTGCACAACAGATGCAGTGGTTACCATGGTGGTGAAGGGCGGCAGAGAGAACAGAACAAGAAAACAGGAGAAGGGACATAAATGTTAGTAAAGAGCAACTACTTAATGAGTGAGTTAACCCAGAAGCAGAAAGAGTCAAATGGTATATACTCACATCTGGACACTAGCCCAAGGGGCATGCCCCATGAAAGTCTTCACTTACCAGGAAAGTGGGACAGAGGGGAGGACATCCTATTGGGACTCTAGGTGAGAGAAGCATGGGAGAATGGGGAAATAGAAGGATCCAAAGGGTTCTAGAAACCTACAAGAAGAACATTATGATGAGTGGATCTGGGCGCAGGGGTCCTGCTCAAACTGTGGCACCAGCCAAGGACAATACAGGCAGTAAACTTCAAATCCCTACCCAGATCTAGCCAATGGACAGGGCATTCTTCACAGTTGAGTGGAGAGTGGGGTCTGACTTTCACACGAACTCTGGTGCCCCATATTTGACCATGTCCCCTGGAGGGGGAGGGCTGGTGGCACTCAGAGGAAGGATAGCAGGATACCAAGAAGAGACTTGATATCCTATGAGCATATACAGGGGGAGGAAGTCCCCCTCAGTCACAGTCATAGGGGAGGGGAGTAAGGGGAAAATGGGAGAGGAGGAATGGGAGGATACAAGGGATAGGATAACCATTGAGATGTAATATGAATAAATTAATAAAATTTTAAAAAAAGAAAAAATCAGATAAAATAAAATGTTAAAAATTGTTTGAGCATGTACTCAAAGTGTTACTATATTGTTATTTATTTCCCATGTTAATGTGAGATATTATATTGCATCTATTATTTTCTTTATAGTTACTGTAAGATATTAAGAAAATAAAGAATCCATATATGAAAAAAAAAAAAAAGGGCTGGAGAGATAGCTCAGAGGTTAAGAGCACTGACTGCTCTTCCAGAGGTCCTGAGTTCAATTCCCAGCAACCACATGGTGGCTCACAACCATCTTTAATGAGATCTGGTGCCCGTTTCTGGCCTGCAGATGTACATGCAAGCAGAACATTGTATACATAATAAATAAATATTTTTTAAAAATACAAAAAAAAAAAAAAAAGAGCAACTACTTGGTAAAGGGCGATATGCTGACTTAAGACAACAAGTCCAATACGATGATATGTTGACCAAACAATGTCGTGCTGCAGCCTTAAGAGCTTGGGACATGGTGGAGGAACCTGGTAAGATAACCACTCCCCTTACTAAGTTGTTTCAAGAGCCTGGGGAAGCCGTCACAGAATTTTTGCAGAGATTGGGGTCAGCGCTAGATAGAGCAATAGCAGATGCTGACACAAAACTGGCATTAAAACTCATTATGGCACATGAGAATGCTAACACGGAATGCAAGAGGGCAATTAGACCCTTAAAGGAAAGAGGGGCTCCATTAGAGGAATGGGTAAGAGAAACATTTAAGATTAGCTTTCCAGAACATCAAAACAATACAGTAGGTCAAGCTATGGCCAGAGGTCCCAGATATCATAACACCCAGCAGACACCAGCAGACTTGGTCATGTACAAAGAAACTGTAAGATTAAAAGTTTCAGACCTAAAAAAAAAAAAAAGTTTCAGACCTCAGAATAACAGGTGCAGTCAATCTGGAGTAAATGATGCTCGTAGGGCAGGACACGGAGCATCTGGCCATGGTGACTATGAGGGGCCAAGACTTCCAGGGTACTGTAGCTGATGTGGGAAAGGAAAACATTGGGCTAGAGACTGTCAATCCAAAAGAGATGTGCAAGGTTACTGGCAGGAAACAGCAAGAGGGGCCCATCAGCACGGGGCTTCACCAACAACAATACAAGCTGAATTCCTCTGGCCAGTCCAGGAGTAACGGACTCACAGGAAAATGGGAATTAGGCATTAGTGATCTAATACATGCTACTGAAGGCAGCGGAGCCTTGGATCTGGCCTCAGATATATCTATTACATTATCTCCACAGGCTGTCTGTTACAAACTGAGTACTGGTACTTACAGCCCTTTGACCTTAGGGACAGTCAGAATAAATTTGGGAAGAAGTGGATTGACTTCTCAAGTTCTTATTGTGCATCCTGGTATTATAGATGGGGATTCTAAAGAGGAAATAAAAATCATGGCATGTGTTAAGAAGGAGATGCGAATTAATGCAGGGGGTAGAGTTGCTCAGCTGTTACTGTTTCCCTACATTAAGGGCAAAGCTGCTCCAGTAGAACAAACAGGTGCATTCGGAAGTACAGGGAAATTCGTGTTCTGGCAAACAGTGGTTAATGATCAGAGACCTAAATTAATAATACAAGTGAATGGTGTTGAATTACAAGGTTTGGTGGATACTGACACAGACATCACAATTATTTCAAACAATTATTGGAATCCAAGTTGGCCAGTTCAAAAGGCTTATACAGAAATTATAGGGACTGGTAAATTGTCTCAAACACAACAAAGCATACAGTGGTTTAAGTGTGTGGGACCAGAAGGGCAGACCCTGTGTGGCTGACATACCCATAAATCTATGGGGAAGGGATCTCTTACAACAATACGGTATCACTGTTTATGTAGCACTGACACTGTACTAGACATTATAAGTAAGCTGTTGGTGAAATGAGGAGACGTGTTTGGTTACAAGCAAACACCACACCACTTTACAGCAGGTCTTGAGCAAGAGGCTCCCTAGCCTTCCATGGACACTAACAGTGACTGGTCCCACAGGTGGCCATACAGGCTTTCATGTTTTGTTTCTTTGTGTGTAAAAAAAAGATCAGGTACAGAGGGGTCTGGGGAGACGAGAGAGACAAAGGATGGGGAGAGGGGGGTGAGGTGGGGTTCCTGTGCCAAAAAAAAAAAAAAAAAAAAAGACAAAAATAAATAAATAAAAGACAAAAGAATCGGTCCTTACCTTACACTTCATTTGAGACAGTGTCTCTTTGCCATCAGGTCAGCCTGAGAGCTTCCTAGGATTCTGGGGTCTCTGCTCCCGGCCCCCAAAATCTCCTGAATGAGCCCTGGGATTACATCACATGCAAGTTTTTATGTGGGTTCTATATGGATTCGGACTCAGGTCCTTGTGCTTGTGAGGCAGTTACCCACTGAGCTATCTCCGCAGCCGGCAAGCTTTCACATTTAATCCTGACTTACACAGAGGTTGAAAAGTTTAGATTCAAGCAATGTGTGGTGCACTTAAGAGGTGGAGGCAGAAGGATCAGAAGTTCAAGGCCAGCCTAGGTTACATGAGACCCTATCTTAAGAAATGAAAAAAGAAAGAAAGAAAGAAAAGTTCAGATTCTTGTCCAAGGTAACAGTACCTGTCTAACAATCACGCTTCTTGCTGTTAGGAAAGGGTTCCTCTCTGTGGCGACACAACCCTGACCGTGACAAATCTCGTCTGATCTCAGAAGCTAGCAGGGTAGGGCCTGGTTAATGCGTGGATGTGAGAAGAGATTTGCTTGTGTAAAGCCCAAGGACTTTGCAAGGGAAAGACTGGACTAGCGCACTATGACTCAGCAGCCCATTGAATACTGCCTCTCCCTTGTTCCACGGCAGTGCTTACACAACTGTGGACGGCGCGCAGGCCTGTCTTATCTACCACAGAATGATAAACTCAGCTGATGTGTGACCTACATATGTAATCAGGGTTGAAAAAAATTCTTAATTATTCAACATTTGCAATGTTGAAAATATAAAGGCCTGATCAGTCTCTGCTTCTCGGTAACGCTGACTCACTGACTTAGAAGGAAAACGTGTATCACTGCTGTGAGAAGAGGAAGAGCAGAGCTGAATCATGCTCTTCCAGGTCAAATGTGCTATTAATACACTGGGATACAGTGGGCATGCCACTGGCCAATTACGTCACTTCTTTTGTTTCTATGTGCATGCACTAGGGCTTGAACCTAGGGCCTTACGACAAGTGAGTAAACACTTTACCATTGTGCTGTGCCACCCACTTCTATTAAGAAAGCACAAATTGGGCTGGAGAGATGGCTCAGAGGTTAAGAGCATTGCCTGTTCTTCCAAAGGTCCTGAGTTCAATTCCCAGCAGTTGTGTGGTCTCTGTCAGGTCTAAAGGAAACCCCACAAGTTCTAAAAGGCAGTCCAAATATCCAGAAACAGGCTCAACCTACACTACAGGAGAATTGTGGGTGGTTAGATAAGAGCCAGAGCTCTTCAGGAGCTTGTGAAGCCGGTTTCCACCTGCCGAGAGAAGACAGGCACTTCCCTTACCACCGGCAGAGGGACAAGTGGCTTTCTGTGGTTCATGTTAGCATACCAAGCGCTGGCCTCCAGCCCTCCTCAGTTTCACAAGTACCTGTTACAGATGCTGAAGTTCTCGCCAGCATCTTGGCCCTCCTCATCCTCCCCTGCCCCAGACTCCCTCCAGGGCATGGGCTCCCCTCCCCAAAGCTACTAGCTCTCCTGCTATTTTCTTTTCTTTTTCTTTTTTTGTCTTTTGTTTTTTTGTCTTGCCTATCTGTTTTTCAAGGCAGGGTTTCTCTGTGTAACTTCCCTAGCTGTTCTGGAACTCAAAAGGCCCAGAGATCTGCCTCTGTGTGATAGGATTAAAGGCCTGCGCCACCACACCCACCTTCTCCCACTGTTTTCAGTGTGTGCTCTCTCTAGCTCACATACTCTCTCTAAGCACACACCCCCACCACACCCCCCTCCACTCTCTGTCTTGCTCTGCTTCTCTCATGGCCAGATCCAATCTGTCAGCCATGTTTAGTCTACTTTCTCTCACTGCTCTGGACTTTTCTAGATGCCTCTGGCTGTTCTCTCTCTCTCTCGTTTTTGTTTTGCTTTGTCTTTTTCAAGACAAAGTTTCTCTGTGTAATATCCCTGGCTGTCCTTTGTAGACCAGGCTGCCCTGGAACCCACAGAGACCTGCTCTGAGTGCTGGGATTAAAGGTGTGTGCCACCACGCCCAGCTGTTCTGTCTCTCCTATCTACAATAAAAACCTTCTCCTTAACCATATCATGGAGTGACCATGTTGTCTGTTTAAAAGCCTTAATGTCCATTTTAATTTTTGAAACCAAGTCTCATATAGTCCAGGCTTTCCTTGAATGCAATATGCTTCTGAGGATGACTTTGAACTTCTGATCCTTCTGCCTCCACTTCCCAGGTGCTGGGATTACAGGTGTGAACCACCACACTTGGCTATCTTCCCATTTTATGAGACGCCACAAACTCACATAGTTGGCAGAGTCCTGGCCAGAGTATTCTCATTCTTGGGGTCCCAACAGGCCAGGCCTGACCACTCAGATAGCCCAGTGTGGGTGGGCAGAGAAAGGATGGTTCACTGAGACTATAGTACCAAACAGCAGCTCCGTCTGTCTTCATGGCACAGGCAGAAACTTTAGGATTATACAGACAAGTACATGGCTGAAAGAATGGCTCAGTAGCCAGGTGTGGTGGCGCACGCCTTTAATCCCAGCACTCGGGAGGCAGAGGCATGTGGATTGCTGTGAGTTCAAGGCCAGCCTGGTCTACAAAGTGAGTCCAGGACAGCCAAGGCTACACAGAGAAACCCTGTTTCGAAAAACAAACAAACAAACAAACAAACAAAAAAACGGCTCAGTAGGTAAAGGCACTTGATGCCAAACCTGACACCCTAAATTCAATCCCTGAAACCCACACAGTAGGGGAAAAAAGAGAGAACCAACTCTCACAAATTATCCTCTGACCTCCACATGCCATCTGCATGCATGTATACATGCACAGATGTGCATGTTCACATACACATAAATACATGTTTTTTATAAGTTTTAATATAAAATTCTCTAACTCTTCAAACCCTTCGGATACCATAAAAAGTATCGTGTAGACTATTAGTTTGTAGCAACTAATCCAAAATATCACAGAAATTTCTTCATTTTAAGCATAAAAAGGGATGTGGTAAAGAAAATAGAAGCACTCGCACATAGGTCATTGTTGGATGTGCAACCGCTGTTTTTTTCTGGATCCTGAGAGCTTCCTTCACCAGCACCCAGTGATATCCAGAACAGCACATGCTGATCCTCACCACACCTAGAGCACACATGTAACTGGCTTCACACCCGCTCCCTCAGTCCACAGAAAGGAAAGGCTTATAATCCTGGTCACGGTCAGTCTGAGCAGAATCTCTTGCCCGAGCCTTGTTTTAAGAAGCTCATTCTCCAAAAGTAATATATTCAGGAATATTTGCTTTTCATCAGACCAGGACAGATGCTCCTCCTGAGTTGCTATGGTTCCAGCTACACATTCATATTGGGGGTAAATATTTGCTCTGAAATGAAAGACGGGTAGTGTGGTCATTGGTGTGTTGTAAATCTCAGAGGGGTCTAGAAACCTCAGTAATCCATTTCCTCAACACAAACTCCATGGAGCTTGTTTTCCATTTATCCAATAAATATTTTAGGCCAAGCTGGTATTTTCATCTACTTTACTCCTACACTGGCTATTAACTGTCTCTGCTTTCACTCTTGACCAAGTACTCCATTATCTATGCTATTAAATACAAGTAATAGAGGCCACTGTTCTGGAATAAGCTTCTGTATAAATCTGCCTGAAAATCAAACTGGAGACACTTGTGAGAAAGGGACACATAACCTGCCTGACATGAAACTTTATCAGATCTTCCTGGAAATGGGGATTAGTGGGGTTCATTAGCATGACAATAGAGGGCCTGGTCCTAATCCTAACACAAAAGAAGGAAATAACTAATCCTTTATTTTCCGATTATTTCCATCTCCCCACTTCTCAAAGCGGCAGGGCTGAGGAGGTGCTTGCTTGGCAGGTACCTCACCCTGTGCTCCATCCTCACCATACGCTGGCCCAGGTGGAGCATGCCTATAATCTCAGCACCTGGGAGAGGGAGGTTGAAGGGATAGATCTCAGCCAGCCAGGGATACATGAAACCCTGTTTCAGTAAAAAAACAAAACAAAACAGAACAGCAGTATGACTGGGCATGGTGGCACACATCTGCAATTCCAGCCCTGGGGGACATAGAGAGGTGGATAAAGAGTTTAAGGCCTGTTGTTAAATTGCCAGGATGGCCTAATAATGTTTATCAGGCCTATAATTATTATTACAGCGGTATAACCCGCTAGCAATCAATCAAGACACAGACACCTGTTATATTTTAAAATAGCCTCAGTTAACCTGGGGTAAGGCAGATATTAATCCCCTAAACTACCTCCCATAGTGGAGCAAGTATGGGATACCTGCCTCAATGCCATGCCATCGGCTTCTAATAATTTCTATCAAGCTACCTCCCATCCATAATCCCAAATACTTGCTAATGTTCTTCATCTGGGCCACGTCTCCATCCATGCTGGCCATAAGCTTCTCCTCCATCTAACCCATGGCAGCCTTCTCTCTTCTCCTCTGGTCTCTCTTCTTCCCAAAATTCTCTCTGTCTCTCCAAGCCCAGGATCCTTGGCCACGCCTATCCCACTTGCCCTGCGCTGTGTGTTGGCCTTTTATTGGTCAAACAATAGCAGTAGACAAGGTGGGTCACAGAGACAAGAAACAGGAATTAGCCTCAAAATACATCAGACCTTTAATCCCAGTGAAGGCCAGCCTGGTCCACAAAGTGAGTCCAGGACAGCCAAGGCTACACAGAGAAATCCTGTCTCAAAAAAACAAAAACAAAAAACAAAAAACAAAACCCCCAAACCCAAAAAACATCAGACCAACCTCCAACAAAGGCCAGTCTCTGCTAAGTGGCAAATTCAACTCCAGCCCAGGCTCTATAAGACAAACCTTGCCTCAAAAAAAAAAAAAAAAAAAAAAAAAAAAAAAAAAAAAATCAATATCAGTAAGTAATATATAATAAAATGGGCAATCTTCTTTCTGTTTTTTTCCTTTTCTTTCCTTCAAACCCTTCCCTATCTAAAAACAACCTGCTCTACTTGAGCCATCAGAACGCTTACTTTGTTTTATAAAGAGAAGTATTTACCCACCCAATTCCAGAACTGAAAGACAGTTTGCATGGTCCTTTTCTAACACCTGCTATAAAAGTTGCCAATCTGACCAGTTAATAAATGCTTGTGTAGAACATCTAGGGTCTAGAAAAAGCCTATGAACAAAGCCTAAGAAGTCTAACCTGGCCATAAACTCTGCGACACAAGAACAACCGTCACCAACACAACACCCACATTTTCACTTGTGCCTCTGCCACGTTTGTAATTTATATCAGTCGACTGAACCAAGGAATGAATAAGTATTCTCAATTTTTGCTGATATTTAAGTCCTTTTCTTTTTTAAAAAAGGTTTACTTTATTTGTGTCTGTGTGAATGTTTTGTACTAATACATTCTTCTATTATTCTTCTGAGCCTTGGGCTTGTGTTTTCTAAGCTAAACCGAAACAATTTAAAAAGCCCTGCAATCCTTTTGTCCCTTCCCCCTTGCGACGGAATTTACAGGCATTTTCAGGGATGTTGGGCCTACTGTGTGGGCACTGGGATCCAAACGCCATGACTGCAGAATAAGCTCTGTGAACCCAACACTTGGAAGGCTGAAGCACAAGAGTTATGGATTTGAGGCCAGCTGGGTTAGATTGTAAGGCATTCTGTCTCGTCAAACAGAAATATCAAAAACGCCAAAGTCAAAAACTAGTGCGGGAGAAGAAGATGCGGGTGCCCTCCCCCGCCCGTGGGCCCTTCACTTCTGGGGTCCTTCGCTCTCGCTTCACTTCTTTCCCCTGCAAACTGTTCCTGATGGAGAGGACTCAGCCACAGCACAGCGACCACCCTCCTAGGCGATGGCAAGTACCGAAACTTTGTCTTCATTGCTCAGCTGGACCTTGCTCTGCAATGGTCTGTGTGGCCGTATTTCCTTAGTTCTCCCTCCTTGTCCTTTAGTATTCAGTTCTGAAAGAAAAACAACCATCTGCTTCTTTACTCATGTGCTCAGCTGGTAACTGTCCTCGGTTGGTGTTTGCAGAGTCTGCATAGACATCAAGCTTTCTCCAGCGAACATGATGGAGCAAACTCGCTACGTCCATGCATGCTATACAGAGAGGGAGGGGCTAAGTCCACGCATGCTATACAGAGAGGGAGGGGCTAAGTCCATGCATGCTATACAGAGATGGAGGGGCTAAGTCCATGCATGCTATACAGAGAGGGAGGGGCTAAGTCCACGCATGCTATACAGAGATGGAGGGGCTAAGTCCACGCATGCTATACAGAGATGGAGGGGCTAAGTCCACGCATGCTATACAGAGAGGGAGGGGCTAAGTCCACGCATGCTATACAGAGAGGGAGGGGCTAAGTCCACGCATGCTATACAGAGAGGGAGGGGCTAAGTCCATGCATGCTATACAGAGAGAGAGGGGCTAGGCCCTATATGTCTGCCCCCACTGGAGGCACCAGCAGCATACAGAAAGTGTCAAGTAAACTTCTGGGAAAACCATCAGGATCAAAATCTGGATTTTGCCAGTGTCAATCCTAACCTAACAGAAAATAACAGTGAAGCTGGGATGACAAAAAGGAAGGGTTCTTCTGTGTGAGCAGTGATAGGGCAGGGACCCGAGGTCCTCCTAAGAGATGCAGACCTCTGTCCCATGAGCCTGGAGAATCCATGTCACAGAATTTTGGGAGGAGTCAGCATGAAGCAGAGTTGGGGTTTATTCAGAAGGTAAGGACACAGCAGGGCTCATAGGAAAAGGGTGGTTTAGTACACACTCTCCTGTGGGCATCCCAAGACAGCAGGATCACCTGTAGAGTAGCCATATATACAATTTTGGTGGTGTCTGAAGGTACACCTGTAAAGGTTTCTTTCTTTCTTTTTTTAATGTATGAGGGTCTGTGTGTATGTATGTGCACATGTATACAGTTTCCCATGGAAGTCAGAAGACAGCATCAGATCCCCTAGAGTTGGAGTTAGAGCTAGTTGTGAGGCCCCTGCTCTGGATACTGGGAACTGAACTCCCATCCTTCTCCTCTGCAAACACAGGCGGAGCTCTGACCACTGAATCATCTCTCCAGCCCCACAAAGGGTTTCTAAGGGTCCCTGACACCACCCCCACACCACCCCCACACACCCCCGCCCCAATAAATGAAGTCTTAGAGAAGAGCCTTAGAGGCCTCGGACAGGATTGCAATCAGATAAGGTAAAACCACATGTCACAAGTTGGTGGTGTGTTTGAAAGCCTTATTCAACGGTAGAGCATCATCTTAAAGCTATTTTAACTTTCTTTCTTTTTTTTCTTTTTTCCTTTTCTTTATTTTTTTTTAAATTTTTTATTTTAACTTTCTTGTTTGCAATGTGACCATATGAAGGGAATATTGTCTCCATGTTGGCAACCAGCACAACCAATGTTGCTGACTGTGCTGCACTTGGCGGCTCTCAGAGAGACAAGGCAACAGGTCCTAGCAGGGACAAGGGAGCAAGTGTCAGATGCTCTGATGGGACAAGGAAGTGGCCAGTCTACACGGGGAAAACAGAATAGGCATGATAGATTTTGACGGTGCTGTTCACATCTGTCCATCATGGCAGGGAAGGCGGGAGGAAGGCCTGGGGGCATCGTGGGGGCAGTGCTAACTGTCTGCTCACACCTTAGCGGACTAGGAAGTAGGAAGCTGGGAGGAACCCATTTCCTTCAGCCAGGCTCCACCTCCTTTGCTGCACTCCCAAAATGGTGCCAGGGACCACAAGGAACATTTCACATTCAAACCACAGCTCTCTCTGCCTTCATTCCTCCAGTTGTAACCACCACAAACACCTTCAAATAGTGCCAAACAGTCCCTGAGGGCAGCATGCACTTAAACTTGAGTTTCACATGAGCCAGTGTTCTTTTGGGTTGTTTGGTTGTTTTTATTTTTATTTTATTTTATTTTTTATTTTTATTTTTTTTGTCCATCAAAGGATAAAAATCATAAGGGTCTAGCTTAAAGTCATGATTGGTTTTATTTTCAGCTCTAGGATCAGACACTATCTCCCTAAAACAGAGTAAGTATTCTGATGGGCTAAGCAGAAAAATTGGCCTTATAGACAAAGGCAGGGTGAAGAAACTCAGGACACAGAGCAGATGCCTGGCATTAAAGTCACCCAGGAAGGCAGAGACCAATACAACCTCCCCTGACATTCCCCCACCCCAAATCCCCAATATCAGGATGACTTAGTGGTTAAGAGCATGTTCTGGTTTGCTTTCCTGTTGCTATAATAAAGTGCCACAGTCAAAAGCCACCTGGGGGAGATGAGAATCCGATTAACCTGCAGGTCACAGTCCACCCTTGAGAGAAGCCAGCACAGGAACTCCAGGCAGGAGCTTGAAGCAGATACCAAGGAGGACCAAAGTTTACTGGCTCACTCCTAGGCTCACTTCAGCTACTCTATTCCACTTCTTAATAAAAACATGGTTAAGGATTAGCCATAGTTTATATTATGACTTATAAATAAAGTGTTTAAGAAAGCTCCAAATAGTGATGAGAAGAGCTAAGAAAAAACTGTCTTGACTCACAGATGTTTGGCATAATGAGAGAACACTGACCTTTGATAAAGAGGGCACATGCACTGATACCAAGCTAATGACTTAAGAATGATGATTCAAGATTGATGACAACATTATTACTTTGCATCCTGTATTTTGAATTGTATAAAAAATAATGTAACCACAAAACACCCCCTCCCCCAGTTTCCAAAAAATGTGTATAAAAACCTAGTTTGCTTGTCTTCAGAGTACACTCAGATTCAAACACTGCCGCTGATTTGTCTCTGTTTGTCACTTGCCTATCTTTGCCGACTGACACTTCAAAAACTCTCATTCCCAAGGACCTGTACCCGACTGAGACAGTCAGTGGCACTTTTCCTTATCAGAAAGCCTTCTGCTAGACACTAATTTCACAGGGTGTAAGGCTTCCAGATCTAGGTTTAGATAATTATTAATATATTGCCTTCCTAGCGATTAGGGATATCTTATCTCCCAGGGCAAGAGAGAGAGGACTCAGGTATCATACTTCTGTGTGGTCATTAAAGTCCTGCAGTTCTGGTTTTGATTTTACAAGGTGCTGATTATCAGGGTGAGCCAGCAGCCAATTATCTAGCTAAACTTAGCTCCATTTCTAGCCTTCTCACTCTTCTCTTGTTCATTTTCTCTTCCCAATCTTATCTTTAAACACTTTCAAAAATCATATCATGATAACTGAATTCCAAGGCACTGTTAAAGTTAATTTTATAAAATTATGTCTGTTTCTCAGTTTCTCTCTTAACCCAGATATCACACAAATACTTGAGATTCTATTATATTTTTTAACAAGCTTCACAGCACAAGAATTGAGCAGTTATTAATCTAGTCTTAACCCTCTAAAATAATCTGGTTTCCTCCCAGCATACATCCCAGAGTACTTGCACTTTGTAGCTTTCCTGCTCCAGCTCCATCTCCTGATCTCACTTCAGTCTCTCCCATGACTCAAACCCCTACTTCCTCCTCCACAGCTGGCAGGAAGTCCAGCCCTATTCTCTCCCCTGCTCAGCGATTGGCTGTAAGCTGCTTTATTGGCAGTTTGTGGAATAGTGTTTATACAACATTGAGACAGGAGATTCTCAGAACAAGAATTGCAACCAGATATGGGTGATACAAAAGACAGTATTTGAATTACACAATTATTGTGTAATATTATTATGCCTACAACTAAGCATTGACTTGTGTGGCATAGCCTGTAAGCAAGGAAGAGGACGGTTAGAACACAAAGCAGGCAGGTGCCTGATGAAAATGAGGCTGGGCCTGGCCTTTGAAAGCCGACTTTAGATCATTTGGTAGGAGTGTTTGTCTAGCATGCATAAAGGCCTGGGTTCAATCCCTAATACTTCATAAAATGCACGGTGGTGCATGCCTGTAATCTCAGCACTTAGGAGATAAAGGCTGAAGGATTATCTAAGGATACCCATGGCTACATAATGAGTTTGAGACCAGCCTGGAATACATGAGACCTTGTCTCAAAAAAGGGGGGGGGGGGGACAGAAAGAAAGAAAGTAAGTAAGAAAGAAAGAGAACTTTAAAATACAGGGAACATAACTCAATAGATGTTTGTTGAATAAATTGACGAACCAATGGTTACCATTATAGTGAAATATCCTTTTTGCATTTTTGTGTGTGGTGTGTATATGCATGTTTTGGCATGTGTGAGAACAAGCACATGTGGACTTATGTACGTGCACTGAGGCAGAGCCTTTCATTCAGACCCAGAGCTCATTGATATGGCTAGTCTTGCTGGCCAGCCTGCTCTGAGCATCCTTTCTCTCTCTACTTTTCTTTTTTTTTGGGAGGGGGGTAGTTTTATTTTGCTTTTTTATTAATTTATTCATATTACATCTCAATGGTTATCCCATTGTTTTGTTTGTTTGTTTGAGATCGGGTTTCTCTGTGTTATGTTGGCTGTCCTGGAACTCTCTTTGTAGACCAGGCTGGCCTCGAACTCACAGCGATCCACCTGCCTCTGCCTCCCAAGTGCTGGGATTAAAGGCGTGTGCCACCACACTCGGCTCTCTCTCCACTTTTCAAGACACTGGAATTACTGTTTCTCCAGCCCTCAAGTGAGTTCTTAACCAGAACTAGTCTCCACCACTCGCCATATGGATAGCCCTGACAATTCTAGGGGAAAAAAAATCGTCAACAACAATAACAATCCAGAAGTGAGCAACTCTCAGCTTTGGGGTTTTAAGCAGCGTTGAGAATCATCAAGCGAAGGAACTGACATCCAAACAGTGCGGGTATGTCAGGGACAGGGCTCAGTTACAGCAAATCATTAGTAAGCCTCAGCACGCCGCAAGCACCAGAGTGCTGGGGGGTGGGGGGAGCAGGAAGCAGCGGCCACAGTGCGGGGGTGGGGGACAGGAAGTAATAGCTACAGTGCAGGGGTGGGGACAGGAAGCAGCGACCACAGTGCGGGGTGGGGGTGGGGGACAGGAAGCAGCGGCCACAGTGCGGGGGTGGGGGACAGGAAGTAATAGCTACAGTGCAGGGGTGGGGACAGGAAGCAGTGGCCACAGTGCGGGGTGGGGGGGGGGGACAGGAAGCAGTGGCCACAGTGCAGGGGTGGGGAACAGGAAGTAATAGCTACAGTGCAGGGGTGGGAGACAGGAAACAGCGGCCACAGTGCAGGGGTGGGAGACAGGAAGCAGCAGCCACTGTGCAGGGGTGGGGGCACACAACAGCCCTCCTTGCATGTACATTTTCCACAAGACACACTCATCTGTAGGCCAGAACTGGCTAGGCCAGAACTGGCTAGCCCACTGCGTTCACTGGTCAGAAGGCCTTGTTTATTTAACTCTGAAAGAGGGAAGCAAAGCCCTTGGAGCTAACGCTGAAATGAAGCAAGCTCCAGGACTCCCCCTGAACTGGAGTGGGTGAAACAGCAGTAACCCAGCAACAACAAAAGGTTTGACCCACACATAAAACGAAGCAAGACAATAGGTCAGTTTTCAGGATTCCCAGGGCGGGGGAGGGGGGCGGCTGGGGGCGGGGCGGCTTCTCAGAGGGCTTTAGTGCTACAGCGCTCTCGGACGATATTCAATCAACAGCTTTTTATCCAAGGTGAACAAGGGCTATATGAACCTTGGGGAGTGGGGAGGGGTTTTCAGGGTGGGTGTACATCACTGGCTGGGGCTGAGGTGCTGGGAATGCTTCCTTTGCGTGGAGACGAACTTCCAGGTGCTAGGCTACAAGACTTCCTGGAGAATTGTGGAGGCATGCGCTGGCACAGAACAGGAGGGAACGATTTGCAGGCTTTGGATACATCTTAACCTCGCTCTAGCTCCATGCCAGTTTCCCCAGTGGCACAGTCCACATGCCCCACAAAGCCAATAGATAGTCAACTTAGGTAGACAACTAATAGATAATTTAGTACTTCATAGTGCTTTTTAAAGCCTTTAAATATTACTTTCCCATTAAACTGAGGCATCAAGTTTTGGAGGTTTTGGGGGAGGGGGTGCTTTTTGTTTTGTTTATTTTGAGACAGCCTCTTACTATGTAGCCCTGGCTGGACTTGAACTTGCTATGTAAACTAAGGTGGCCTTGAACTCACATATCTGTCTGCTTCTGCCTCTTAAACATTGAGATTACAGTTGTGTACCACACGTTTTTTTGTTTTGTTTGCTTGTTTTTAAAATATTTGTTTTATGTGTAGGAGTGCTCTTTTTGCATGTACACCTGCAGGCCAGAAGAGGACATCAGATCACATTATAGATGGTTTTGAACCACCACGTGGTTGCCAGGAATTGAACTCAGAACCTCTGGAAGAGCAGTTAGTGCTCTTAACCCCTGAGCCATCTCTCCAGCCCTCTTGTTTTGTTTTTTAAGATAGTCTTATGTAGTCCGGGCTGGTCTCAAACTTGCTATATAATCAAGGATGACGTTGAACTGGTCCTCCTGCCTTGACTTCCGCTGGGATTATAGACATGTGCTACGACATTTAGTCTCATTTTTATAAAAACTACATTTTAGTGTGTGTGTGTGTGTGTATGTTTGCACATATGAGTACACACACTGCTCTGCCACCACACACTCAAAGGTCAGAGAACACCTTGCAGGAGGTAGCATTCTCTTCCCACCTGGTAGGTGTGGCTGCAAGCGCCTTACTCTGAGTTGCCTCATCAGCCTATTTTTCTTTAATAGAAAAGAAGGGAAGGGGCAGGAACTAAAACAAACTACCTTAAATCCATAAGACCCTTTACTGTGGACTAAGAACATGTTGTTATATTTTGAGATTTATTTTTATTGTGGCTGGGGTGATGATGGCTTTTGCCAGTGAATCCAAGTTCAGTTCCTGGTACCCACACCAGGCAATTCACAACTGCCTATTACTCCAGCTCCAGGGAATGCAGCATCATCTTTTGGCCTCCTTGGGCTTATATACATCTGTGCATGTGCTCACATGCGTGCACACGCACACACACACACACACACAAATAAGCAATACAATATTTTGAAAACAATGTTTACTTTTGTGTATGTATATGTGTCTGTGTGTGTGTGTATGTGCAGTTGGGCGTGCATGGGGGACAGAAGAGGGCACTGGACCCCGCAGAGCTGGAGCTGCAGGACTTTGGGAAATGCTTAGGTTGTTGCATTAGTGCTGAGACCCACACTGTGGTCCAAACACTGAGCTAGCACTCTATCCCTACTGAGAAGATCTTAACACTCAGCGTAGATATCTGCTGTCAGGGAAATCAGGTGGACAGGGACTAGTCTCCCTCTGCTTTAGTGGAGCTTATTTCAAATTTCTAATTCACAAATACCCAAAATGTCCAAAGAGTGAGATGTGACGGTTTCACGAGCCTGAAACCTGTGGTGAGCTCCTAACTTTATTATTCCAGCCCTGTCCACTTGTCTTAGCAAGGGCTCTATAGCTGTGAAGGGACCCCATGACCACAGCAGCTCTTACAAAGGAAAACATTTCATTTGGGCTGGCTTACAGTTCAGAGGGTTAGTGCTTTACCCATGGTGCAGGCATGTAGGCAGCTGTGTAGTTATACATGGGTAAACATGAAGAACAGAACATGGGCCACCATTTGTAAGAAACCACAGAGCAATGAAAAAACAAAAACAATTGTATCTCAGTTCAAAATAAAGGCCTATGTCTTGTGTTTTCAATAAACACTGTTAGGAAAGATCACAGGATGTGATGCCATTTATCCTTCAAATTTTCCCAGAATAAATGTATCACCAAGAACACAAAACAGCCAGTCGCTTAAACATTTCATTCAGATACATGTGTTTTTCATACCTACTAAGTCATACAGTGTCAAATTCTTTTTTCTTGTTTCTTTTGAGACAGGGTTTCTCTGGAAGCCTTGGCTGTCCTGGACACACTTTGTAGACCAGGCTGGCCTTGAACTCATAGACATCCACCTGCCTCTGCCTCCAAAGTGCTGGGATTAAAGGTATATGCCACCACACCCAGCCTCAGTGTCAAAATTTTAAGATACACATTCTTTTTTTAAAAATTTTATTAATTTATTCAGATTACAACTCAGTTGTTATTCCATCACTTGTATCCTCCCATTCCTCCCTCCCTCCTGCTTTCACCTTATTCCCCTCCCTGAGGTCTGTGACCAAGGGGGACCTCCTCCCCCACTATATGGTCATAGGCTATCAAGTCTCATCTTGTAGCCTGCTTATTCTTTCTCTGTGTGACACCAGGCCTCCCCATCAAGAGGGAGTGGTCAAATAAGGGGCACCAGAGTTCATGTCAAAGTCAGTCCCCCCTCTCCACATAACTGTGGAGAATGTGCTGTCCATCGGGTAGATCAGAGTAGGGGTTTGATGTTTACTACATGTATTGTCCTCGATTAGTGCAATAGTTTGAGCAGAACCCCCTGGACTCCGATCCACCCATCACAATGTTCTTCCTGTAGGTTTCTAGGACCCTCTGGGTCCTTCTATTTCCCCATCTCCTATAGTTCTCTTACTTAGAGTCTCAGTAGGATGTCCTCATATCTATTCTAATCTCCTGGTAAGTGAAGAGTTTCGTGGGGCATGCCTTTTGGGCTAGTGCCCAATTTTAAGTGAGTATATACCATGTGAGTCTTTCTGCTTCTGGGTTAACTCAGTCATTATGATCATTTCTAGTCCCATCCATTTGTCCACAAATTTCAGGATTTCCTTGTTTTTTAATAGCTGAGTAGTATTCCATGGCGTAAATGTACCACAGTTTCTTTATCCATTCTTCAACTGAGGGACATTTAGGCTGTTTCCAGGTTCTGGCTATTATGAATTAAGATACACATCCTACACGGAAAATTTAAACTAAGAACTGAAGCAAGTAATGTTGCTTGCGCTTCACTTCCCATCCAAAATAAGAAACCAGCTTCCTGGAACTTTGTTCAAAGGCCTAAGATGCCGATAGAGACAGGTGTTACCGAGCAGACAGAAGCCTTCATCACGGCACCGAAGTGGCAGCAATACTCAGACAAGTGTTTGTCCTTGACAGAGCAAATCGGTCATGTGCAGTCTCTTGCTAAAAACCATCATCAAACACGATGAGAACCTCAGCCCCCAAAGAGCTGTCATTGAGCAGAGGCTAAGGCTCAGTCTCCAGCACTCAGAGAGCCCACAGCACACCTATTCCAACCAATCATAGCTGAAAAGGGAAAGCAGCCAGTTCTCTTGTTTGGAGGACTCACCTAGCTACCTGGCTGAATGCCTATCTCCAGGACATACAGGTTTTCTTGTGCCATAGAATAGACACGGGAAGAACAAGTGGCATATGATTTCAGGGATCCCCAAAGGACATTTTTTTCTCTTTAATTATTCTTATTGCTGTATTTGCACCTGGATGGAGACCCAGAGATAACTCGTGAGAGTCCGTTCTCTCCTTCTACCATGTGCATTTCAGAAAACTCAAGAGAAATTCGGTGCAGGTGTGAGCTCGTGCCTGTCACCCACACCTACTTTGCGTACAGTACACTGAAGCGTTGACATGTGTGACCAAGGGTTGCTCAGTGATCTACGGAAGACCAGGATGCTGAGATGCCACCCAACCCTTAGAGATGAGCATGCTGGTTATAGAGTCAGAGGCCTGAGGAAAGGCACTTGCAAGCAATGCGTGCAAAGGTAGGCAGAGATTGAATGCCATCACCAGGAAATAATCAAATTCCAGGACCTACAGCCTGGATCTGCTGAAGGTGATGGTGTGTAGAGCTGTTTGCAGACCAAGAAAGGAGGGAGAAAAGAGACCAGTCCATTCTTAAAAACCAAGCAGAAGCAGAAAGCGACAGAGACAGGAACTCCGCCATCCACGGTAACCCAGTCAAACATACTGCAGTTGCCATAAGTGCTCATAAGCTGAGCACCTCAGGTCCGACTGTGAAAAACACAGTCTTCCTCCAAGAATTTCTCGATCCTGTATGCCAGGCAGGTATGCAAATAGGAATGACCATGCATTGTGGGAAATTTACAACAGGTTCAATGGTCTCTGCCAGGCTGGGAGGGAAGGGCAGGTCAACAAAGATTCCATGAAGGAAAGAGACAGAAAGGCAATGGGAACTGGACAGAAGCAGCTTTTACTGGGTCTACACCACAAAGGCTTCTCAGTTATTGTATGTGTTAGGGGGGAGGGGTCTCTACCAACACCACCATGGCCAGCAGAGTGTTAACCCACAAGGCAAGAAGGAAGTCCAGTTCAATATGACTCAGTAGCTGGTCTTGGCTCAAACTTGGAGAGTCTGACACTAGGCAGTTTATTTTAGGGACTTTTAAGCCACAGTATAATTTGGAAAAAAAAAAAGTTTCCTGGTGTAATAGAATCCCATATGCATAATAAAGCTTAAGGCATAATTATATGAAATTCTCCTCAAAGTACATGTCCCCTCTTCCGTAAAGTTGGGTTCTAGAGATAGACTGCCCATGTTGTTTTAAGCTCCGGGAAGACCTGGTGTGGTCATATAGAGGGCACAGAAGTCACCCAGGCTATTAGCCACCTCCAGGCCTGGTTGTAAGAGCCTGGGGAGCCAGATGTGACCTCCATCAGATAGGGCAAAGGTCACCAGGCTATTAACCACTTCCATTCCCAGCCTTCTGGGCAAGAAATAGGTTACTCATCTCTTCCCAACCCTGCGGCCGGGCATGGTGCTGCATGCCTTTAATCCCAGGGAGGCAGAGGCAGGTGGAGCTTGGTGAGTTCGAGGCCAGCCTGGTGTACAAAGTGAGTCCAGGACAGCAAAGGCTACACAGAGAGACCCTGTCTTGAAAAACAACAACGAAAAAAAGGGCCAACCCTGCATGCTTAGCACGCTTGGTCCCCCTGGCACTTACCTGTGAGTGCTTCTGGTCCTCTGCAAGTTATGACTCTTCTATGCATTTGTGCCGCTCACATCTCCTTAAACTTTAAAGCTAATGTCTTTACAGTTCAGATTTCCCTTTTTGTTTACAAGCTGCTGAATATATCAAAAGAAAAAATATCAATAGTTTTGGTCAGATTTATGACAATTTAGTCCCTTTGGATTCTAAGACATGTGAGTGAACTTTTGACACCTGGGAAAGAGAGGCAGGAGTATGTCTGCTACATAGTTTCAAGGGTAGCCTGGCCTACATCAGAGGCTGCCTCATAAAAATAATTCAGGCACAGAAACCCTTTAGCTTTTTAACTCTCAGAAGATGAACCTAATTGCAAATGAAAGCTGCCTCCCGGATATGTTAAGTCTGCATTAGACATAATGTGTTTTGGCAAACACTGTAGAAATGTACATAAAATTCCACTGAGATAAAAGTAAATTGCCCATGTAGAAAAAAATAAGTTTTTTTTTTCATAGCTCCAAATGAATCCTGAAGGATGATGGTCTTTAGAAGGAAAACAGTAATCAAGGCACTCAGAAAGGCTTATGACTTAGGACTGTGGCTCTGGGCCATCTATTTCTATAGAAGAGATACATTTAATTTGGTCCAATGCAGTCACATCTTTAATCTGAAGGCCCTATTTAGATACACTCCAAAGGCAGAAGTTAATTTTCTTTAACTCTAGGCTTTAATGTAAAGGAAATGGAAAGAGTCTACCACACACACAGGCCCTTCATCAAAACAAAAGTAACAATTGGTGAAACACTAGGATGTTCCGGTGTTTTCTTCTTTATAGTGTAACCATAACTTTTAGTAACTGTAATTTCTTAGTCTCATTTTGTAGCACCGACTAGCCTAGAACTCAGAGATCTGATTAGCACACCTGACCTCCTTTTCAGAGATTGATTTTTTAAAATTTATTTTTATTTTATATGTATGAGTGTGTTGAGTGCATGTCTGGCCCCAAAGGAGCCCAGAGGGTGTTGGAGTGACAGGAGGTTGTAAGCTGCCATGTAGGGCCTGGGAACAGAGCAGCCCAGGCTCTTAACCACTGAGCCACTTCTCCAGCCCCTCCTTTTCTTTTCTCCTCTGAATTGGTCTTTGTTTTGTTTCAGACAGGGGCTGGGGTAGCCCAAACTGGCCTTGAACTTGCTAAGGATGACCTTGAACTATGGTTATCCCTATGTCTCCCTGCTGTTATGATAGGGGTAGGCCACCACACCAGCCAAGTATCTCTAATTTCTTTTAGTCATTAAATGATTTCTTCTTCAACAGATCAAGCAGTAACTACATTTTCCCAAAGAATATACAAATCTCTAGCTCACAAATTTCATTGACTCTACCATAGGCAGATATTTTTCTCAAAATCACTCACTAAACAGATACTGAGAAAAACATGGAAATACTACAAATAAGCTCTCAAACTGAGTTCTTACAAAAATTTACACCAGCCCCTCAACCTGTCTAGTTCTCACTACACTATGATATAAATAAGACAGTAACTTCTCAGTTTTCCCTTAAATGAAAATGATCACTAAGGTACCACTTAAGCATGGATTTTAATTACAACGATGCTGTACAGAAGCACTACATTTTTGCAAAGCTGAGGAACTATCTGAGAATGTTATATTAGTTCTTCCTCCCTCTCTTCCTTCCTTCCTCCGTGTCCTCCTCCTTTGACTAATCCCTGAGCAAGTACTGTGCCACTGAGCTACATCCCAAACCCCTAAGTACCTTGTGTATATGGATACTTACACATATTAAAACTATTACAAATATTTACACATTTGTGTGCATCAAAGCCATTGGTCAGTGTGTGTGTGTGTGTGTGTGTGTGTGTATGTGTGTGTGTATAGTATGCATGTATGTATATGCATGTTCACAGGTATGGATGTGCACACAGAGGCCAGGGGTTGGCATAAGGTAGCTTCTTTGATCTTTCTCCACATACTGATTGCCTTAGTAGAGTTCTATCGATGTAAAGAGACACTATGACCAAAGCAACTCTTACACAAAGAAGCATTTAACTGGGGCTGGCTCACAGTTTCCGAGGTTTAGGCCATTACCACTGTGGTGGGAAGTATGGTGGCATGCAGGCAGGCATGGTGCTGGAGAAGTTAGTCCGAATTCTACATCTGAATCCACAGACAGCAGCAAGACAGAGAGAGACCCGGGCCCGGCCTGGGCTTCAGAAACCTCAGAGCCCACCTGAAATGACACACATCCTCCAACAAATCCATGCCTCCTAATGCTTTTAAATAGTGCCTCTGACACTGACTTATATAAGCCTCTGGGGCCGTTCTTACTGAAACCACTGCCCTGGCGCAATATCCGCTGCTAATCAAGCTAAAGCCAGCTTGCTCCAGGGGTCCTATTTCCACCTACTGAGCACTGAGATTACAGGTAGGCTACCACAACCACCCAGCTTTTTAAAAATGATTTATTATTTTTAAGATTTATTTATTTATATGAGTACTCTGTATGCCTACACGACAGACGAGGGCACCGGATCCCATTAAAGATGGCTGTGAGCCACCATGTGGTGGCTGGGACTTGAACTCAGGAAGAGCAGCCAGTGCTCTTAACCACTGAGCCATTTCTCCAGTCCTGCCACCCAACTTTTAAAAACATACAGCTGGGCCGGGCATAGTGGCGCACGCCTTTAATTCCAGCACATGGGAGGCAGAAGCAGGCAGATCACTGTGAGTTCAAGGCCAGCCTGGTCTACAAAGCGACTCCAGGGCAGCCAAGGATACACAGAGAAACCCTGTCTCGAAAAACCTAAAAGCAAAACAAAACAAATCAAAACTATACAGCCATCAAGAAATATTCTTACTACTGCCCCAATATAAAATGCATTAGTATTTGTTACACTTAGAAGGAGCATGCTTATAATGTATACAAACATATTACAAACCATATAAATTACTTGCTTAGAAACTTAAGTATGAATTCTAAAATTGACCTTACATATTCTCAAGATAAACTCAGATTCAGTGTGTCACATCTTGAAGTTTGACAAGGGCACCAGTAGGAGCAGCAGAACCGTGGGGGCAATTGCTGAAATTTCTTAAGACAGTCATAGTTTTAAATTTTTATTTTTGTGGTTTGGAGACAGGGACTTCCTGTTTTTTCCGGTCCAGTCTTGAATTCCTGGGCTTCGTTAGCTTCCCAGGTGGACAGACACACTCCAAGCCTGCTTCTTCACATAGCTCAGAAACTTGATGGTGGCTGGCTGAGATTAGAAAAACTGAGAAAATGTGAAAGACTGGCTGGTGTTTCTTGAGCCTACTTTAAAGTACAAAGATACTGAATTTTAAAGCACTGAATTATAAGGAATGCTATTAGCATCCTGGGATGCAGCCAATGGCAGAGCGCTTGTCTGGCATGTATAAGACCCTGGGTTCCATCCCTAGTGTGTTGTATGTACACACACAAAGCCAGGCATGGTGGTTCATGTCTGTAACCCCAGTATTTGGAATACAAAGGCAGGAGGATTACTGCAAACTGTGTACACTGCTACAGTACGGATTAGAGTTCTTCCTTAGAGGAAGGAAATGATTATTTTTCTAGAGTTTTAATTTGCTATAATTCATTATGAAATAAAAAATTTTATTACATATATGTAGGAATTAGGGTGTTTGGTCAACTGTATCTTCTCAGAGCCGGAAGATGCCAATTAAAAAATACTGTACTTGGATGATATAATATAAAAGTAGAAGACTAAGATATGATGGCTCATGCACTTGGAAGGCTGAAGAAAGACCATCCTGGGGTACACAGTGAATTCCAGGCCAGCCTGAGCTTAAAGAGAAACCCTTTTTTTTTAGACAGGGTTTTTCTGTGTAGTCTTGGCTGTCTTGAACTCTCTTTGTAGACCAGGCTGGTCTCAAACTCATAATGATCTGCCTGCCTCTGCCTCCCAAGTGCTGGGATTAAAGGTGTGTGCCACCACGCCCAGCAAGAGACCCTGTCTTAAAAAAAAAAAAAAAAAAAAAAAAAGTCGGCCATATCAATAAAATTTCTATACAGAAGATATCAACACTATTCCTTTTTTTTTTTTTTTTTGAAGATAAAACTATCTACTTATAAGAATTTTAGTGGAGGCATAATAATAAATTATTATAAAATATGGGGGGACATTGATTATTCAATCTTCTTGACTGAATTCTGTATAAATAGAAACATACTATAAGGACAAAAGGCCATTTGATTCCAAAGTCTATAGGAAATAGCCTGAGCATTTAGGCTAGAAATGTAAATAATCAAAGCTGGAGGATTTTTTAAAAATTCAACTGGCCTTATAATATTAGAATAGAAGCTGGGCATGGTGGCATACACCTTTAATCCCAGCACTCAGGGAGGAAGAGCAAGCCCAGAACATCCAAGGCTACACAGAGCAACCCTGTCTCGAAAACACAAAATAATAATAATAATAATAATGTAGAAATATTAATAATTCCAAAATGATACCTGTCACTGTTATAATTTTTAACCAAAGCATTAGAGAGGTGAAAAAACCTGGCTGGGACAGGTTTGGATAAAAGTTAAAATAATCATTGTTAATTTCAAAAAAAGTGGGCCTATGGAATAGTAGTTCTTCATGATGGAGCCCATAGTCAGTCAGTGGAGCAGGCCTGCTGCAGGTGATTGAGAGAAATGGAGAGAGGGGAGTCCTGGACTCTTTACTTCTCTGGGGACCCGCGAAGGAGGATGAATATGGACTCCAGTGTGCCATCGCCACTCTGCTGTGAAAAGCATAGGAAGGTGGCCCAGAGGAAGCCACAGAGTCCAGTGTAAGCTGTCCTCCAGTGCACAGGGACCAGGCTGAAGTTGGCCAGCTGCAATGCAGAGAGAGTCTGTTAGGAGTAGACAGGTAGCAGAGTTTGTGTGGGGGACTGAACTCAGGACGCAGCACCAAATAGGCAAACACTGTACCACTGAGTCCCAAATTCTATACAGCTTGGCACTCACCTGCACAAAAGGCCAGTACATCAGACCACTCTGGAAGGAAGAAAAACCTCATTAGGATGCTGTCTAGTTACATAAAACAAACACACAGTTCATCCTATAAGAGACTAAGAATGCCAGAGAGGCAGGGTGCCCAGCTAGGATGGGATTGCACTCTGGGCTGACTAAATGAAGACTGCTTGAGGCCTTAAGAGAGCAGGTAGAGACTTGAGGGCACAACTTGTAAGCCGCAATTCACCTTTTGTTAATTATACTGATAAGTGCAGAGTGACAAGTGAGCCAGAGATTCTGGAAGAAATCAGTACTTTTAAAAGTAATCACATATATTTATATACTATAATTTCCAAGTGGGTACCAGCATATAATGTGCATATATTGTGATTGGCTGGCCTGAATTTGCTCACTATGTAGACCAGACTGGCTTAGGATTTATAGTGATCCACCTGCCTCTGCCTCCCCACTGCTGGGATTAAAGGCTTGAACCACCACACTTGGATCTCCAAACAGTTCTTTCCCTTGTTTGGTTTTCTTGTGTTGTTTTGTTTTGCTTCGTGAGAAAAGGTTTCTCTGTGTAGCCCTGTCGTAGGCCAGGCTAGCCTCAAATTCAGAAATCCACCTGCCTCTGCTTCCTGAGTTCTAGGACTAAAGGCGTGTGTCTTAGCATGTGCCTATGGAACAATATTAGACAAGTAATACAGCTAAGCCATCTCTTGGTACAGAAGAAGTTAGGCTGACATTATAAATTTCTTCTTACATTTATGCAGTGTGTGTGTATCCTGAAGATATTTTCAGGAGTCCTGGACACTGAACTCAGGTCCCCAGCCTGGTGGCAAATGCCTTTACCCACTGAGCCATCTTACCAATCTCTCAATTTTTAAAATTGCTTTATTTTTATTTGTTGTTGTTTTGACACAGGGTTTCTCTGTGTAACAGCCCTGGCTGTCTTGGAACTCTCTTTGTAGACCAGGCTGGCCTAAAACTCAAAGATCCACCTGCCTCTACCTCCTGAGTGCTGGGATTCAAGGCATGCGCCACCACCTCCAGCATCACTTTATTTTTATTTATTTGTTTGTTTTTCCCACTGGATCTTGTTCTGTAGCTCATGGCAGTCTTCTTGTCTCAGCCTCTTGAGTGCTGGTGTTATAACTAACTATGAGCTACCACACTCCACCAAGTAATTAAAAAAAAAAAATACACATGAATCAGGCTTGATGGTGTATCCTAACATTTGGGAGGGTGTGTGTGTGTGTGTGTGTGTGTGTGTGTGTGTGTGTGTGTGTGTGTAAGACAGGAGATGCTGCAGAGACACAGAAACAACTTGAAGGTCCTCCCACTGAGCACATCTGGAATGCTTGAGAATACCAGAAATAATTAAACACATTAATTAATTATGAACTGCTGGGGCCGGGGGCTGGGGGGCGGGGGGCAGAACCCCAGAGTAGATACCCACAATAAAGAAGTGGCTGGGAGAAAAGCTGGACAAGTGCCACCCTGTGAACACAGGTGCGAGGGACACTCACCACTCAACAAGCAGGGCAACTTGGGCAGAATCAGAAATGGATCCAGAAGCTAGGGTGTGGGCACAGCTGCCTAGCATGCACAAGGCCCTGAGTTCTGGCCCCAGCAAAAAAGGAAGGGCTAGAACAAGAACGAGGAAAAGGAAGAGGAAAAGGAAGGAAAAGAAGGGGGGGCAGAAGGTAAGGGGAAAGGCACGGGCTGTGGTCCCAGATACTGAGGAATCCAAGTTACAAGTATGCCTGAGCAACTTAGTGAGGCCCTTTCTCACAGATGAATGATTAAAAAAGAGCTGGGTGTAGCTCAGTGGTAGCATGCCTGTCTAGCATGCTTGAGGCCCAAGGTCAATCTCTAGCACAGCAAAACATAAACAAAAATACAACACCCGCGTTGCAAGTACCCCAAATTATCCAGCAAGACAGCGGGTCATTCGTGCTAAGAGAACGCTGTTTATTGAGAGTAACAGAACTGCTTACATAGGGGAGGAACCAGCAATCAAACAGCACTGGGACTCAAAACAAGGAAAATGAAGGCAACCAGTGGAGCACAATGTTTCAACTGCAAAGAAAAACAAGTAAAGTTTCAACTGCAGACAAAAACAAGTAATGTTTCAACTGCAGACAAAAACAAGTAAAGTTTCAACTGCAGACAAAAACAAGTAATGGTCAGTACCAGCACAGCTGCAGTTCCCCACACAAACAGGGCCCCGGATGTGGCTCAGTTAGTAGAGTGTTTGCCTAGCATGCACAAATCTCAGCTACATAATGAGCTCCAGGGTAGCCATAGCTACAAAAGACCTTGTTTCAACAATAACAACAACAACGCTATTAACAATAGAGGTAGGGATGGGGTAGGTAGGGAGTGCTAAGTCACTTGATCAACCTATGTGAGGACCTGGGTCTGATCCAAGCCTTGAAAAAGGATAAAAGCATAGGATACGCCAAGATTCCCAGGGCTCCACACCCAAGGCAGTCTGTCTCTAGCACTGAGGGAGCAGATGACCAATCTTGCTTCCTGTCATTTCTAACATTAGGGGTAGAGTAGGGTTTATAATGCCTATAATCTCAGCACTCAGGAGGCTGAGGCAGGAGAATGGCTCTACACAGTAAAGTATGAGCCAGCCTGGGTTACACAATGAGGCCATGTCTCAAAACTTACAAGAAAATCAATAATAAATAAATTAACAAAACATGTCAGATGTGTGTATCTGTCTTAAATCTAACCTATTGGGAAACCCCAGTCTCTCTTCTAAAATAAACAAGGAAATCACATCCCAAAGTCTCTGTAGAGGCACAATTTCTCCTTCAAGAGAAGTAACAAGAGCCCTAAACATCTTCCTTGAAGGAGATGCCCCCAACTGAGGTGTTCATGGAATTCTGTGGCTTAAAATCTCCCCTCTGTCTTCCATCACCAAATATACAGTGCTGGCCCGGGGGCTTAGTACCATCCACCAATGCAGGTGATGGCTCAATGTGGCTGCACATTGCATTGGCTTTTGTATTTTTAGGTGCTGGGGTAACCCTGAGAGTTCCTCTTCCCCCTCCCGCTAAACAAACACCTATACTCTACCCTTCAGCTCTGAATAGGGGGCTAGGTACATGTAAAATATTGGGGTCATATTCTACAATACTGAATATTTATCTACCTGATTGTTCTTAACTGAATCAAACTAGTGCTGGGTTAGAGCTGAGAAACGTCCCTGACTCTGCCAGACCTGAAGACAATAAGCCTTCACTAGACACTTGAGCAGTGTTGAATCAACAGCAATATATACCTCTGTACTGGATAAAGAATACCACAGGGGGGCTGGAGAGATGGCTCAGCGATTAAGAGGACTGTCTGCTCTTCCAGAGGTCCTGAGTTCAATTCCCAGCAACCACATGGTGGCTCATAGCTATCTATAATGAAATCTTGTGCCCTTTTCTGTTATGCAAGCATACATGTGGGCAAAAGACTGTATATGTAATAAATAAATATTAAAAAAAAAAAAAAAAAAAAAAAAAGAATACCACTGGGACTTAAGTCACCAGGAATATTCCCCGGAAACATTATCCTTCTCTGGAAGCACATTTGTGACGAATGGTTCTTTTTTTTTTTTTTTTTTTGAGACGGGGTTTCTCTGTTTAGCCTTGTCTGTCCTGGACTTGCTATGTAAACCAGTCTGGCCTTGAACTCACAGCTGTCTGCCTGCCTCTGCCTCCCAAGTGCTGGGACTACAAACACTGGGCACACCTGGAAACACTGGGCACATCTGGAAACACTGCACACCTAGAAACACTAGGCACATCTGGAAACACTGGGCACACCTGGAAACACTGGCAGCGGGGTTGATTCCTTAGCTGACCCACAGCCTACAATTCCTGTTTTGCAAATAGGTTTAGAAACCTATTAAATAAATTGCTGAAAAGAATAAATTTAATGAAGTCAGAAATCACTGTGGACACCTGCCTGAACACAATGATACTGTGCCTTTCCTGCCCCTGAGAAGCAGAGCTGCCCGAGGTCTCCTCAAACGCATCTACCCAAACACACTCAAGCTAGAAACATTGATGCACTGAGCTACAGTCTCGGTACTTGGGAGGACTAGGCAGGAAAGCAGCTTGAGCCCAAAGGTTGTACGCCAGGCCGAGCATGTCAAGATGCTCATTTTCAAAATAAACAAAACGAAATGTAACAAATGAAGATAGCTCTTTGTCAAACTGTAAATCCTAATTTAAGCATAGTTGTTTTATGCCATACTAGTGGGATAAACCTGTAATCCCAGCATCTCAAGAGGATCAAAAGTTCAAGGACTGTTTAACCTATAGTGAACTGAGTATCAGTCTGGTCCACTTATACAGCCCATGCCTGATTCAAGGAAAGAAGGAAGGTGGGGAGGGAGGAAGCAAGGGAGGGGAAGAAAAAGAAAGAGGCGGGAGGGAGGGAGGGAGGAAAGAAAGGAGGGGAGGAGAAAGGGAGAGAGAGAGGAGGAGAGGGAGAAAGGGAGAAGAAAGAGGAAAGGAGAAGAAGAAAAGAAGAGAAGAAAAGAAAAGCTAGGAGGGTCAGCAAAAGGGTTCAGTGGGTAAAGGAGCTTGCTGCTGAGTCTGACTACCTGAGTTCAACCTCAGGAATCCACACAGTGGAAGAAGAGACCTCCCACAAATTGCCCTCTGATCTCCACACTCCTAAGCCCTCTCATTCCGCTAAATAAATACATGTCATTAATTTTTAAAAAGCTATGGAGGTGGGCATGGTGGCACATGTCTGTAATCTCAGCACTTAGGAGGTGGAGGCAGGAGGATCAAGAGTTCAAGTTGGGTTGTATGAGACCCTATCTCTACGCAAGCAAAGAAGGGGGCAGGCGTAGGAGTCAGTGGTAAAATCCGTGCCTAGCATCAGGCATAGGTTCAATCTCCAGTGGGGGTGGGGAAGCTGTAGTAAAGTGTTCCATTCATTTATCACGCTTGCGTGCATCTGTCAGTCTGTGCGCTCACACACTAGCATTCTCATGTACATGGACAGACAGGCCACAGAAAATGTGTGGTGTTCAGGGACAACTGTAAGAATCTGTTCTCCCCTACCACCATGTAAAACCGCAGGGATAGAACTCGGGTCCTCCGGCTTGGCAGCAAGCTCCTTTACCCACTGAGCCTTCTCCTCGCCAGCCCCTAAAGTAAGTGCTCTTTAATGTTTAAAATACTTAGAGCTATGATTACATTTCAGAGGCCTGTCTTACCTTATATGTATTCCAGAACTTCTGCTTCAGGTCCAACAATATGTCATCCTTTCCCTGAAGAGCGCTCATCCCTATTTACAGAGACACAGCAGAGGGCTTTTAGAAATGGGATGATTACTGTACAAGTGTGTGCTCGAGTGTCATTCCAACAGCATCCAGGCACACCCAATTCCAACCACTCACTATGTGGCTGTTGACCCAACCGGAAAACAAGAGCATCTCTATTTTTAAACTGAACTTTAAAGGAGCACCAAGTAGCGGGGCTTGGTGGAGCACATCTTTAATCCCAGCACTCGGGAGGCAGAGGCAAGTGAATCACTCTGAGTTTGAGGCCAGCCTGGTCTACAAAGTGTCCAGGACAGCCATGGCTACACAGAGAGACCCTGTCTCGAACAAATAAACAAAAAGGGACACCAAGTTTCATGGTGGCGCACACCTTTACTCCCAGCATTCTGGAGGCAGAGGCAGGTGGATCTCCTGTGAGTGTGAGGCCAGCCTGTTCTTTTTCCTGCCCTCCCCACCATATATAACCCTGATTATCCTGGAACAGCCTCTGTAGATCAGGCTGGCTTCACACTCAACGATTCCTGCTGCCTGTGCTTCCCAAGTGCTGGGGCTGCAGGTGGGACCCGCCATGCCCAGCTATGTGTTACTGAGGGTGGAGCCCAGCCTCCAACTTTGAAAAAAAATTAATCTTTCTCCTTTTTCTTCTTCCTTTCTTCTGTGCTTTTTCTCCTCCTCCTCCTCCTCCTCCTCCTCCTCCTCCTCCTCCTCCTCTTCTTCTTCTTCTCTATTTGTAGTGAGATTAAACCCATGGCCTCAAGCGTGGTAAACCTGCCCTCTGCCACTGAGCTGCACTGCCACACTCCCACCCTCGCTTCATTCCTTTAAAAAATAGAAATAAAAACTACTAGTCCTGGACAGCCTAGCAACTACAAATTTCCCATCAGTATATTCTTTTTTTAAGAATTTATTTTTAGCCGGGCAGTGGTGGCGCACACCTTTAGTCCCAGCACTTGGGAGGCAGAGGCAGGCAGATCACTGTGAGTTCGAGGCTAGCCTGGTATACAAAGTGAGTCTAGGACAGCCAAGGCTACACAGAGAGACCCTGTCTCGAAAAACCAAAAAAAAAAAAAAAAAAAGAATTTATTTTTAGCCAAGCATGGTGGTGCATGCCTTTAATCCCAACACTCAGGAGGCAGAGGCAGAGGCAGGTGGATTACTGTGAGTTCAAGGCCAGCCTGGTCTACAAAGTGAGTGCAGGACAGCCAAGACTACACAGAGAGACCCTGTCTTGAAAAACAAACAAAAAAGAAAAAAAAAAGAATTTATTTGTATTTATGTGCATTGGTGTCTTGCCTGCCTGTATGTCTGTGTGAGGATGTCAGATCCTGGAGTTACAGACAGTTGTGAGCTGCCATGTTGGGTGCTGGGAATTGAACCTGGGTCCTTTAGAAGAGCAGTCAGTATTCTCAACAGCTGAGCCGTCTCTCCAGCCCCCACCAGTATATTCTAATCAGAGTTTGACATTCAAGAATTAGAGCCAAAACCTTACTTTTAAAGGAGAGTGTAAAGATAACAGTCCTTTACAAATTCTGACAGCCCTGATGGGGGTTGGGAGCAGGCTGAGTGTTACTAGTCAGTCGCAGGACAGTCTTAGAACAGGACTGAAAACGAAACCAGCAAACATTGTGTGTGGTGCTGTGATCCGCTTACCCAGGTGATGCTAAGCACTTAGCTGTGCCACATCATTTGACCCTCCTCACAATCACCTGAGAAGAGTTAAAAGAAGGGAAAGACAGCTAGCTAGTCACGGTGGCATTGTAAAGTTAGCAATCATGAGGCAGAGGCAGGAGGATTGCCATGAGTTCAAGGCCAGGCTGCACAGCATGACTTTGTCTGAAACTAAAGTGTTTCAGGAGGCTAATAGTAACAACCTAGCCAGGTGCCCAGTTCCTTCCTCCATCATTTCCCAAGGCGGGCCTGGCAGGGGCACCACGGGACTATCAGTTTCAAGTGGCAACTTAAGCTTCTGGCTCACATGCCCATGCGCCCTGTCACCGTGACATGAAGCGAGGGAGAATGAACCAGAGATCTGAAAGAAAGACCAAGCAAAGCTCCAGACAGGTGATATACCAGAAGACTCCAGATCTTCACCATAGGCTCCTCCCACCCGCTGGACCGGCACTATTTTCTAATCTCAGAGTGACCATACATACAAACATTCCATGTCTGTGAGAACTCTGAGCGAAGCCGCCAAAGTGGTAGCTCAAAGTCTAACTAGGAGTCTCCTAACCCCTTCACCGCTGCACTAAGCTGTCGTAAGTATAGAAAGCTGTTGGCAAAGCTAGCTGGGAGATCACACCAGGAACTAGGCATGGAGCTCGGGCAAATCAGAATGCTCTCTGGGGTATCTGTTCTGACATGGCATTAGCTGCGACGGTAGCAGGCCACCAGGTCATGGTTTCCTGTGGGCTAAAGAAGGAAAGGAAGTGAACACAGCCTCCCTGAAATACCTCCCGGAGGAGGGGAAGTTTCTTCTAGATGGTTGCCTACCCACATTCAGTTTCAGAAGATATTAACAGGCTGGGTCTGGGTGGGACCAGCTTTTCATCCCAGCAACTTGGGGGACCTTAGTGGGAGAATCACAAGTTCAAGGCCAGCCTGAGCAATTTAGTGAGCCCCTGTCTCTGCTGCAGAGCCTCAGGTACAGCTTTTCCCAGAACAGGTGGAACCCAGGGATGCAGCTGCAATGGGGCTAAGCCAGGGTCTCCTGAATATGCCCTTAAATACACACACGCACACACACACACATCCTGAACTCCGCCAACCGCAGCCTCTCAGCTTTGAAACCAACCCTCTGAATATCTGGCACACCGGATCTCCAGTTTCCCGGCCAACGGGCCCCCAAATTCTTCCTTACAAAAAACCTCAATGTCCAGACCTTCCGTCACCGCTTCAAAATTTCCTTCCAGGCCTGGTTCCGCAGAGTTGGCACTCCTGCCTCAGCCTCAGTGGCTTCAGGTCTCTGGTTTCGGCGTCCCCCCAGACCCCCTAGCCTCCTGTGGGGGGCCTCCAGTACCCCAATCCCAGAATCTGAATCCCAGCTCGGTCCCTCACCGACATAGAAGGCAGAGAGGGCTACCGGCCCTCCGACAGTCTGGTCACACAGCACCTTGGCCAGGACCGTGCGTGGCGCGCGGCCCGGCAGCGCGCGCTCCAGCAGGCGCAGCCACACGTAGTTGAAGTTGCCGTGGAAGGTCACGGCCAGTGTAGCCACGCGCCGCGTCTGCCGCCAGTCCGCCGGGCCGCCCCGCAGCCGCTGCTGCAGCGCATCACCCGCCGAGAAGAGCCCGGCGTACAGCAGCACGTTAGTGGGCCACGGATAGCGCCGCGCCGCGCGTGGAAACGCGCGCCACCAGCTCGCCATACGGGCCCAGAGTGCCTTCAGCGCCTGCACACCTGACTGCACCGCAGGCGCCAGGGTGATTGGACGCCCCTGTGCACACCCAACCCGCGTGTCCAATCCCGTGACTGCTGGCCACCGAGAGGGCGGAGCCCCTGCGATGTGCGGAGTCCACAGTGCGCTGACAATTTCCAAGAAATCTCCAGAAGGAGGAGAGGCACTCAGACATAAAGCAGATCTGTCATTCCCAAACGCCTGGCATTGTAATAACAGGTAATGGCCGCCACCGGGGCATTGGAGATGGCCGCATGGCTTTGTGAATATGTCAAAATCCAGTGGATCCTACACTTTAAAATAGGGATTTGCTTATTAGTTTGAGACCTCCCATCCTGCCTTCACCTCCCAAGCTCTGGGATTACAGATTTGTGCCACTAGGTCTAACTGGTAAATATTGTGAGATGTGAATCCTCTCTCTGAACATTTGGGGCTGATATGAAGCTCTGTAGTAGTGACTGCCTAGCATACAGAAGGATGTGGCTTCAATTCCCCGCTATTGCAATAAAAATGAAGAAAGCAAGCTAACTCGGCTGTCAAAGTGTAAATGCTTGCACGCAGGGAAGTCACTCTTTCTGCACACAATACATTGCCTTGCTGTGTCACTATAGGCCGAATGTCAGAAATTAGGCCAGGTCCTTTCATGAATGAAATAGTGTTGGCTGTGCATGTTAACACATCTTTCAGCTTATGTCTTAATGACCCCTGCCATCCCAAAACAGGCTTGGATACCCATGGTATGGATTCCAGAAGCAAGGGGGCAGCAGATAGAAGCTCTGATCTTGTATAACTCATTTTGTTAATGTTTTTCCCTGCCTTTCCCCCCTTCCATGATAGTCAGTCTCTCTCATCCAGCATCTCCCCTCTGTCTGACTGGAGAGATGGCTCAGAGGTTAAGAGTGCCACCTGTTCTTCCAGAGGTCCCGAGTTCAATTCCCAGCAACCATCTGGAGGCTCACAACCATCTATAATGTGATCTGATGCTCTCTTCTGGCATGCAGTTGTACATGCAGATAGATGGCTCATATACATTAAATAAATAAATCTTTAAAAAATATAGTACCTTTAAAAAGATATTTTTCTTCTATTTATTTTTAAGACTTATTTATTTTTATGTATATGGGTAATTTGTCTGCACATCACTTATCATGCCAAGTGCCTACAGAGTTACACATCATCATTGGCTGCCAGGGTGCTGGAATTAAACTGGGGTCCTATAGGAATAATATAGGGGTAGATTATTGAATCCATTCTTTTCTAAATATATTTTATTAATCTATTCATATTACATCTCAATGGTTATCCCATCCCTTATATCCTCCCATTCTTTCCTCCCTCCTATTTTCCCCTTACTCCCCTCCCCTATGACTGTGACTGAGGGGGACCTCCTCCCCCTGCATATGATCATAGGGTATCAAGTCTCTTCTTAGTAACCTGCTATCCTTCCTCTGAGTGCCACCAGACCTCCCCATCCAGGGGGTGTGGTCAAATATGGGACACCAGAGTTCGTGTGAAAGTCAGATCTCACTCTCCACTCAACTGTGAAGAATGTCCTGTCCATTGGCTAGATCTGGGTAGGGGTTTGAAGTTTACTGCATGTATTGTCCTTGGCTGGTGCCATAGTTTGAGCAGGACCCCTGGCCCCAGATCTGCCTGTCACAATGTTTTTCTTGTAGGTTTCTAGGACCCTCTGGATCCTTCTATTTCCCCATTCTCCCATGCTTCTCTCCTCTAGAGTCCCAATAGGCTGTCCTCCCCTCTGCCCCACTTTCCCGATAAGTGAAGACATTCATGGGGCATGCCCCTTGGGCTAGTGTGCAGATATAAGTGAGTATATACCATTTGACTCTTTCTGCTTCTGGGTTAACTCACTCATTATGATCATTTCTAGTTCAATCCATTTGTCCACAAATTTTGGGAATTCCTTATTTTTAATAGCTGAGTAGTATTCCATAGTGTAAATGTACCACAGTTTCTTTATCCATTCTTCTACTGAGGGACACTTAGGCTATTTCCAGATTCTTGCAATTATGAATAAGGCTGCTATGAACATGGTTGAGCAAATGTTCTTGTGTGTGCTGGAGCATCTTCTGGGTATATTCCAAGGAGTGGAATAACTGAGTCTTGAGGATATTGAATCTATTCTTATAGGCCCTTTGTATAATGATACAATATTAAGGTTATATTTTGGTTAGAGCATACTGTGTCTCAATTCTTTTTAAGGTATTGTACCTATGTTGTTCTTAAAAATGCAAAGTGAAGGCCTAGTCCTTTTGAAAACTACTATCACAAACTGTTTAGGATAATTAAGAAATGCAAACTAGAGCTGGGCGGTGGTGGCACACGCCTTTAATCACAGCACTTAGAAGGCAGAGGCAGGTGGATCTTTGTGAGTTCAAGGCCAGCCTGGTCTACAAAGTGAGTCCAGGACAGCCAAGGCTATGCAGAGAAACCCTGTCTCAAAAAACCAAAAAAAGAAAAAAGAAAAAGAAAAGAAATGCAACCTAATAGTCAACCAAAGTTGTAGTTTTGTTAGGTGCTAGTTTGGTTAATCAGTGGTATTTTCTAAGTTGACATATAGCTAGAAATAAACAATTCATATATACTAGAGATATATAGATAGTCTTTAAAAACCTCAGAGATCTACAGAATATGACACTTAAAGATGTTTTATTAATTTGAAATTTTTTTGACAATGAGACATGCCAGACACCTCTTTTTTACTTCAAAGATGATGAGCATCAAAAAAAATCTCCTTTAGGAGATTGCCTCATATGTGGCAAGCTAGCCACTGGGGAAAAATTGTCCTTGCTTCTACTGCAGACAGAATATTGGACAAACTGGATACAGGAATGTTGACTGCCAGGTTTTGCAAGGACAAGGTAGGGAAGTCCTTCATATTACCTGCTTCACAGAAAATTCTGTTAGATATTCTGAGCCAGAAGACTGAGGACGAGGCTCCAATGTTGTAGAGCCATCCTAGGTGGCTGTCTAAAAGGCCAGCCAAATCTCATTTCTATAGCTTTGGAAGCTGCTTGCTCTGCACTTCCTTTTTTCCAGATAATATTTATCCTTCTCAGGTATCTGATTAGGGTTGAAGTCTAGATAGTTATAGTTTTACAGTTAAGCTTAGTTGCTTACATTTAGAAAGATGCTTTAAGGTCTATACAGATGTTTTTAGGTTCATAGATATAAGAGATGATAAGAGAATAATTTAGCTGCAAAGCTTTACACTTACCAAGATAGAATAGATAATAGAATACTTTCTCCAAGGTTGCCAAATACTAATGGACTAGAAATTATGAATGTATTTTGTACCAGATAGTACATATTTTATTGGTATTAGGGAAAAGTCTTTTATTTAGACAAAAGAGGAAAATGTAGCAGGATAGTTGATCCCACTGTGAACCCCAAGATTGTGAACTGTAAAACCCTGTTTCTTGTTTGGTATGGCTCAGCCCTAACACACACCTTTAATCCAAGAACCTTCTGTTTACTGTAAACAGGTGATTGTGGTGTGATTCAGCCAGCCCTAGCACACACCTTTAATACAAGAGAATTCTGCACATAGGATTTATAGGATTTAAAAAGTTAACCCTAGGTCAAGAAGCAGAGCAAGAAATTAGCCAACAGGGATTAAAAAATGAAGAGTCTTTGAGTTGAAGGGTATTTAAGACAGCCAGCGTGGATAAGAATTGGCTTTTTGAACTTTGAGTTAGCAAGCTTTGGGGTTTTTTGGCCTTTTTCTCCTGGGCTTTCACCTGAGCTATTGAGCTTTTTGGTCTTTTTCCTCTGAAATGTGAACTGAGCAGGAAGATCAGCTGAGTGCTTTCTCTGCATCACTGAGCCAGCAGATTTTCACCCCAGCATCTGTCTCCTGAGTCTTTATTGGTAAAATTGAACAATTTGGTATTTTCATTTTTTGTAACAACAGAGTCCTCTGGAAGAACGGTCAGTGCTCTTAACCCCTAAGCTATCTCTCTAGCCCATTTTATTTGTGTGTGTGTGTGTGTGTGTGTGTGTGTGTGTGTGTGTGTGTGAGAGAGAGAGAGAGAGAGAGAGGGAGAGAGAGAGAGAGAGAGAGAGAGAGAGAGAGAGAGACGGGACGGTGGTGGGGTGGCGTGGGGAGTAGGCAGGTGATGGAGGTCAGAGGACAACTTTCAGTTCTCTAGTTCTACTGTGTAAGCCCTGGGGACTGAATCAGGTTGTTGGCTTGGAGACAAGTGCCTTAATCTACTAAGCCCTCTCACCAATTCAGTCCTTTAATTTGGAAATTTTTGGCATAAGGTTATTGTGTAATTCAAATGCTGATTTCTGCATCCCCAATATCTGGTTGCAATCCCTATTCTGAGAATCTCCTGTCTCAATGTTGTGTAAGTACTGCTCCCCAATTGTCCCCTTGATATGTCAATAAAGCAGCTTACAACCATTCGCTGAGCAAGGGAGAGAATAGGGCTGGACTTCCTGCCAGCCAGGAAAGGAAGAGATAGAAGAGGAAGTAGGGGATTCAGCCATAGGCAGAAATGCAGGAGAGATGACAAAGATTCAACTGGAGCAAAGAAGGAATTAAAAAGCAAGTAACTTAAGAGATTTTGGCAAAGATGGAGACAGGATAACATAGAGGGTTAAGAACAGACTTAAACCGCTCAAGATTGTATTGTATGCCTTATAAGCAAATATAAAAGAGTTTCAATTGTTTGTGTGATAGCCAGGTTAAGAAATAAACTAAGAGAAACAAACACTGTTTTATAAAAATAACCTTTAACAGGAAGTAGTCTTAGACTTGGGGAAATGTAGCAAAATTATACAAAAAAGTTGGATATGATGACAGACCCTCTCATCTCTGTACTTGCAGGGGGAGACAGGGGGGCTGCTGAGGCAGATTGCTCAGAGTTTAAATCCATCCTAGGCTATAAAACAAACCCTGTGTCAAAAAACGAAAAGCAAGAAAACAAACAAAAATATACAAAGACTTCCCATATACCCTTGTTCATTTGTTTTGTTTCGGTCAGAGCTCACGCAACACAGTTTAGCCTTAATTCCTAATCCTCCTATTTCTGCCCCCAATGAGCTAAGGTTACAGGCTGAGTCACAGTGCCCAGCCACCGTACGCTCTTTACTTGGTCCTCCCCAAATGTGACATCTTACATAACCATGGTATGATTATCAAAACAAGGAAAAAAGTGCTGTTATAATAAATTACCAGGTTTACATGCCAATCTTACTTAAGCTGGTGCCAGAAAGGTACTTTCTCTCGCCCAGCAACTAATCCTGGACTGCTGTACTGTTGCTTTACTTGGGTCTCCAATCTGAATCATAGACCAGTTCTCTCAAGGATTCTCCCTAACTGCACATCATCTTTTACGAGATGCATTGTTTCCTACTCTAACGTATACATTGAAGCCCCAAGTCCTGGTACTTCAGAATGTGATTGCATTTGGAGAAAAAGACCTTAAGGAAGTGATGCAGCTAAAATGAGGTCATAAATTAGGCTGTACAATCTGTACGGTGTCTTTGTAAGAGGAAATGGGTTCAGCAAGGTAAGTTCACCCAGAAGAAAAACTACGGGTAATAATTTGATAAGAAGAAGTTGGTTGGCTATTTGAATTGGCTGTGGTGTCCTTGTTTGTATTTCTAGCATTTTGAGGTGGAGGTGGAGGAATAAGCGACAAGAGTTCAAGATTAGTCTCAGCTACACAGCGAGTCTGAGGCAAGCTTAAGTTATATAGACTTTTGAGATTAAAAACCAAAATGAGGGGCAGCAAGATAACTCTTGAGGTAAATGTGCTTCACTTCAATCTCCAGAACCCACATGGTGGAAGGAGAGAACGGACTCCTAGAAATTGTATAACCTCTCCACATGCCATGCCATGTGCATTTATATGTACACGTGCCATTTAGTGTCCGGCAGGTGCAGAGGAGTGTTAATTCAGAACATGGCTGTTCTGGTAAGAGATCACATCCGAAGATCGACGTCTATGTGATTCAGCTGGAATATAAACACGCCTTTAATCCAGGAGACAAAAGCAAACAGATCTGAGTTCAAAGCCAGCCTGGTATAGAGCAAGTGTCAAAGAAAAGCTTAGATCCAAGCATGGTGGTACATGCCTTTAATCCCAAACAATGAAGATAAAGTTAGTTTGTAGAAGGAAGCACCCATGCTTGAAAGTGATGTCTAATTGATTTGCAGAGAAGGTGACAAATCAGAGAAGATTTGACAGAATAGGATACACCCAACTCTCACAAGAAGAGACAGGAAAGGGAAGCTACTTAAGAGGCAGTTCTTACCAGGAGATGGGTGAGAGAGAGAGAGAGAGAGAGAGAGAGAGAGAGAGAGAGAGAGAGAGAGAGAGAACACGCAGATGAAGATGTAATGAGACAGAAAATGAGAAGAAGCCAGAAGATCAGAGCAGATGGCTGAGTTAGTTTGAGGCCAAGCAGAGCAATTATGGGCAGAGAGAGAAGCCAGATTAAATAAGTCAGCTGGGAGAAGAGTTTGAGCCAGAACAGCTGAGCTGAACCAGCCAGCCCAGATATCAGAAAGAACAAGTAAGGGTGAGCTTATTAAGCTGTAAGTCTCAGGGGCTGAAAGCATACTAGACCTAGGTGAAATTGTATGGGGACTAGATCTAGGCCACCAGAAGGCAGTAGTAAGCCTTCCAGACAACAGTTAAGGAAAATAAAAGCACTTTTACAAGAGAGTAGCCTGGATTTCCTGTGTCCTGGTGGGTCAGTCCAGGTGCTGCTTGTTTCCAGATTAGAACAGACAGGCCTCAAGATCAAAGGTCCCATTTCTCTCAGGAATGGCTAGAGTGCTCAGGGAGAGGCCCATGCACTAGGTGAGCCTCCCAGTCTCACAAGGGAAGGTGGAGATGATTTTTCGCCGGGTGTCATGGTTTAACTCTTTTAGAATAAAATTGCTGGTATCAGATGACAGAAGGGACTTGGGAGCTCCACAAACACATGATGAAACCACAATTGTCACAACCCTTTGTCAAGCTGCTGTGCTAAGCACAACAGAGGAAGCAGGAGGATATGAGAAGCCAGCGGGCACTCAGGTCCTGTGAGATGCAGGCTGGGCGGAGCTTCACTGACAGCACCAAGCCAGAGGCAAGGTGGCAGGTTTCAGTGGCTGCCAAGGCAGCTCTGCCATTGCTGCCATGACTGCCTTAACTGGCAGTCAATCCCCAGACATTCAGGGCAATTCTTCCTCAGAATAATTGGAGTTTCAGATGGTCATGGTGGAGGAATGGAGTGAGCATAAGAAAGCAAGCCAGCCAACCTTTACAGACCTTGGACAGTGGGGATGGGTTTGAGGGCGAATGTGTCTGATTCGCTGGGGCCAAGATACTTGCAACGACTCAGTACTTCATTTACATGCAGTAACACGGGGTCCTATCACAAGGAGGAAAACCCAATACTTAATTATCCTATGGGTGGGGCAAGAACTTCCATGTACAATTAAAGATTATTTGCTGGAGGCTAAGATCTCCTAGGCATAGGCTGGGATATATGCAGGAATCCCCGGTGTTTGCTGAACAGGTTCTATTAGGAAAGGATTTGGCCTGTAATTTACCCTGAGGGCTATGTGATGCTCCTTACAAGATCTGGCGCTCCCCGGATCAGGTGAAGAGCGAACCCTGCTGAGAAAGGAAGTCCACCGTTATAGACCCGAGCTCAGAGGCTATCCAGAAATGTCAGACTTCAACTTTACCCAGCAGGGTTCCACATACACACACATAGAGAGGAAGACAGACAGGGAAAAATAGGGAAGTAAAAATTAAAAAGGTAGGACGTGAGGGAGAGCAAGACTGAACTCTAAGGGAGAAGGTGTGTCTATAACCAAAAACGACGAGTCAAAATAGAACTAGTCTTAACCTTGAACTTCTAGCTTCCTGAAATGTTTTATATATATGTTTCTATTGCCCCTGGCCTACAACATATTGCTATCACAGTGTTCACAAACTAGTTTGTCTTTCCTGCTCAGTCCGTGGGATTCTGCCAGTGTCTGTGTGCTTTGACTTTCCACACTGCCCACATAATGGTTCCTAGGGTTTTCATATCCCTTCCACTGTTCTCAAGTGAATCTGTCAAGTTTTCCCCAGCTAGGCAAGCTTCTAACTTAGCAAAAAATAAAAAAAATAAAAAAATAAAAATATGTTTATTGCTTATAACTATCTAGTTAAGGCATATTCTTCACATAAATGGCCCAGTAGAATCTTTGATTCCCTCTGAAACTTCACAAACTAAGCCTCTACCATCTGCATTTTCTGTGTCGGCTGGAGCTGAAAACTCAGCTGTGATTAACAAACAACTAGAACCACTAACGCAAAACCTTTGTTGGGACGGCAGATGCTGGTCTGCTGGAGCGGAAAAGTCAGCTATGATTAAGAGGAGGTCTGTTACAATAATTTGCATCGGTTCCGCCTAGGAAGACAGTAACACTGACACAGAGTCTGAATCATACTTTAAAGCTGTTAGCACGCTGTGCCCAGCAGAATCTAAATTGATACAAATCTACTAGTAAACTAACATAAACTACTCTAAACCTCATAACATACATATATTTTAAGCACTTGGCAATCTGATGATCCTAGGTGTTTCTCCCGGCCACGCCCTCATATCCTTCCCCTCTCAACTCTCAATCTTGGCCCTGCCCATCCAGGAAGTCCCGCCTTCCACTTCCTGTGCTTCTGCCCAGCTGATTGGCTAAACAGCACTTTATTGACAGTTGTTACATCCACTCAAGACATTCCTCCACAATGGCCTGCAGGCTGGAGAGATGGCTCAGTGGTTAAGAGCATTGGCTTCTCTTCCAGAGGACCCAGGTTCAATTCCCAGTATCTACAAGACAGCTTACAACTGTCTGTAACTCCAGTTTTAGGGGCTCCAATACCCTAACACAGACATATATGCAGGCAAAACACCTAAATAAAATGTAAAAACATTTTTTGGTAGGGCGTGGTTGTAGTGGAAGTTTTAGTGTCTTTAAAAACTCAGTCATCTTGTGTAAACATGTTGTTTTTGTTTTAATCCCAGATGTAGGATATGGGGCTGCACCAGATTGTCCGTAGAAGCAGACTATTTGCCTCATGCAGGCTCTGAGAAGAATGTGACCTTTGATAGCTGTTGATAGTTTAGCTCTGAACACTCTGAGAGGGAATAAATGCTAGAGCTTGGGCGTGTGTCTAAGAAAGAAGAAGGCTGCTGATGCTCCTGGTTGCTGTTGATGCAGTTTGATGAGAAGTTGGAGATAAACTAAAATGAAGATTGGACTTACCCCAAGGAACTCATTGACCCTAATCAATAGGAAATAGCCTAAGGTACCTATGCCCCTTCTCCCCAGTAACTTTTTTTATTTCCTACCTAGTGTTGGGGTTTGGAAGAGGCTGGGGAGGAGAAGGGAAAAAAGAAATATAAGAAACCCCCCCCCCCCAAAAAAAAAACCACATGGTAGCATTTGTCTGTGATCCCAGCACTCAGGAGGCAAAGGCAGATGGATCTCAGTGAGTTTGAGGCTAGCCTGGTCTACAAAGAGAGTACCAGGACAGCCAGAGCTACATAGAGAATCCCTATCATGAACCCCCTCCCCAAAAAAAGACCAGCATCATTGAGGTATGAGAGTCAGCACATGCAAGCTGTGTTCAGAGGTAGCCAACGTTATATCTTGTGCTGGCAGCCAAACTTGATCATGTGTAAGAGTCTCCCAGATGGTATCGGTTTTGAAGGCATGAAGGGGTCATGGAGAGCCCTGAGGCTTGGCAGTGTGAGAGCCCAAGGGGGGCCATCGGTGAGGGGGTGGTTGAAGCAGCAGTGGAAGGTCAGGGAGAAAAACTGAGGCTGTGCGTGATGAAGAGAGCCCAGGAGAGGCTTTTAGTAAAGGTGCAGCCCAGTTGTGGCAGAAGACCCCAGCAGTTTGGAGATGCCAGGGCCATGGATGACCACCAAGAACAGCAGGAGCCGTGGAGTAGAACCTGTGTGAGCTTAGAGGGCGGAGCTAAAGAAGTGACCAAAGCCCCATGGAGGAGCCTGGAAGTCCCTGACTGAATCCCAAGTACTGGCTCTTTTAACTGTTTATACTGCTGGAGGAGTGTCTTCTGTTGTTCTTGTTGTTCAGATTGTGACTGCGCCCTGGTTCTTCCCTCTTGAAATAAGAAAGTATTTAACATATTTTTCATTTTTTTAAGGATCCCGCAGTTGAGAAACTTTGAATTTTTAAAAAGGAGATTTTGTGGGGAGATTTCCCTGCAGGCTTTACAAATAGGCAGGAAAAAAAAAAAAAACCCGATAATAACAACAACAAAACCAAAAACCAATCAGGGTGAAGGAAGAATGAAACTCGGCTCAGCCCGATTTTATGGTAACCAGTGCCAGACCATGATGTCTGGAGTCTGGCCCAGGTCACTTTACTTTAGCCATATTTAAGCACAGCACAACTTTGGGGAAAGTGTTCAGATAACCATTAGCTCAGTCCCAAGTGCACAGTAAGTTACAACGTATTTACACTGAGATTCTTTACACAGTACATCTGGCTCCTTTCACAAGAGTAGGTACCATGGACTCAGCGATGGTGCCCAAGATTTAGCGTCTAGGGAGCTGACCGAGGTCAACATAATGCCTATGGGTGTCAGGATTGGCCAGGCCCTAAGATACCATAGGATGCTTAGGCCGTTGTAAAGCCTAAGTGACGTCACTTAGAAGAATGGGTTTTATGGTCTAAAAGCAATGGTCAAGATTTAGGGGAAAGGGTCTGGACTAAGTAAGAACATGAATTCAGACAGCAAAGGATCACCAGGTTGTAAAACTACATCATTCCGGGGCTGGAGAGATGGCTCAGAGGTTAAGAGCACTGACTGCTCTTCTAAAGGTCAGGAGTTCAATTCCCAGCAACCACATGGTGGCTCAGAACCATCTTTAATGAGATCTGGTGCCCTCTTCTAGCATACAGGCAGAATGCTGTATACATAATAAATAAATAAGTCTTTAAAAACAAAACAATCAAACAAACAAACAAACAACCTACATCATTTCTGGTGTTCCAGAGAGAACAGCTACAAACTTCATTCTATTGAAGAGATGAGTTATCTGTTTAACTTTCCTGATTTCCTAGGTGTATACAAGGTCTTTTTGCCCTCTACAAAGTTGGATTTGAAAAGAGACTTTGGATTTTTATAGAGATTAAACTTTTAAATTTTTATTTATTTATTTATTCACTTTACATCCCACTCATAGCCCCCTACCCTCCTCTCTTTCAGTTCTACCTTCCCTTCCCCCTCCCGAGACTGAACTTTTAAAGTGGTTGAGTTGTACTTTTAAGTTTGTAACATGTTTTATTTTTGTGATCTTGGGGATGAACCTAAAAAGGGAAAAAATTATGTATTAAAAAATGTGTGTATGTCAAAGTTGACAAGGGGTCAACTGTGGTCCCTAATTTCACATCAGTTTGACACAAGCTAGAGACATGGGAGAGGAGTGACCCTCAACTGAGGAAAGATCTCCATAAGATGGGGCTGTTGGCAAGCCTGTAGGACATTTTCTTAATTAGTGATTGATGGAGGAGGGCCCAGCCATTGTGAAAGGAGTCATCCCTCCGGTGGTGGTCCTGGGTTCTATAAGAAAGCAGGCTGAGGCTGGAGAGATGGCTCATAGGTTAATAGAAGTTAAGATCACTGTCTGGCTGGGAAGTGATGACACATGCCTTTAATCCCAGCACTCGGGGTGCAGAGGCAGACAGATCTTTGAGTTTGAGGCCAGCCTGGTCTACAAAGTGAGTTCAGGACAGCTAAGGCTACACAGAGAAACCCTGACTCAGGAAGAAGAAGAAAAGAAGAAGAAGAAGAAGAAGAAGAAGAAGAAGAAGAAGAAGAAGAAGAAGAAGAAGAAGAAGAAGAAGAAGAAGAAGAAGAAGAAGAAAGGCACTGTCTGCTCTTCTAGCTCAATTGCCAGCAACGTGGTGCCTCACAATCCTCTATACTGGGATCTGATGCCCTCTTCTGGCAAGCAGGTGTACATGCAGATAGAGCCCTCATACAAAGGAAGGAAGGCAGGAAGGAAGGAAGGAAGGAAGGAAGAAAGGAAGGAAGGAAGGAAGCCATGTTGAGCAAGCCAGGAAGCAGCATCCCTCCATGGTGTCTGTATTAGGTCCTGCCTCCAGGTTCCTGCCCTGTTTGAGTTCCTATCCTAACTTCCTTCAGTGATGGACTATGAATTTGGAAGCTTAAGCCAATTAAACCCTTCCTCCTCCTTGCTTTTAGTCACAATGTTTCATCATAGCGGTAGTAACACTAATTAACACACCAGGCATTTGGACATTTGTGAACTCATTCGTTCACTTAGTATGCCATCACAGGCTAAGAATGCTGTAGAAAAGACTTGTGTTTGCAATGGTATAAAAAAATAAAATTCTCGAGCCGGGCGTGGTGGCACACGCCTTTAATCCCAGCACTCGGGAGGCAGAGGCAGGCGGATCGCTGTGAGTTTGAGGCCAGCCTGGTCTACAAATCGAGTCCAGGATGGCCAAGGCTACACAGAGAAACCCTGTCTCAAAAAAAAAAAAAAAAAAAAAAAAAAAAAAAAAGGAATTCTCCACTAAATTAGTAGAAATTGTTGTGATTTATGAAAAAAAAAACATCTTCTAATTATTTCCAAATTCACTAGAAAAAATAGAAAGCAAAATCCAGGTGTCTGGGATGTGTGTATATGTTCGTGAGAGGGTGTGTGCATTTGTATGTCCATGATCATGTGAAGATGAACACAACAGGCGTCTCCCATCTTACTTTTTTTTTCTTTCTTTCTGTTTTTGGTTTTTCGAGAGTGGGTTTCTCTGTGTATGCCTGCCTGTCCTGGACTCATTTTGTAGACCAGGCTGGTGTGGAACTCACAGTGATCCACCTACTTCTGCCCCTCAGTGCACCACCACACCTGGATTCTACCTTACTTTTTGAGACAACATCTCACTGAACCAGGAGCTCATCTACTCATCTAGGACAGTGAGTTCCCAGGATCCTCCTGTCTCCTCATCTCACGAGCTGCAGCTACAGACAAACTGTGCTATGCTCAGTTTAAATGTGGGTAATGGAGGTATTTTATTGAGTGAGCCATCTCCCTTGCCCCCAAAATTCAGTTCTTAGAAAAGGATTCAGGGGGCTGCGATCTGGAAGAGGGATTGGCTTTAGGCAAAATAGAGGGTGTCAAGTTTACTTTGACTATCAGATAATTTTTTGGCATAATAGTATGCCAGGAAATATCTGAGGCATATTCACACTAAAGGTTTTCTTTCTTTCTTTGTCCAAAATGTATCATTAACTGTATTTTAAAATCTCTTTTGGTAAACCATAGAGGACTGGGACTAATGTTTGTTGAGAAGCTAATGTGTGTGCCGGTGTCCTGCGTTGACTCATCCCTGGCCTTAGACGTTCATCAAGGCCAGGGATCGATCGGTAACTGGGAAGACAGACGTTCTCCAACATTTAGCATGTTCTTTATCAAGCAAGTCAACCTATTTATTTGATGTGAGTGGAAAGAAAGGGAAACAAATATTCAGCTGTCTTCCGCAAATGTGCATGTATCACTGTAAACTTGCCTCAACTTTAAAGTAACTGAAACATTCAGGAGCTAAAGACAATCTATCACTCAAACAAATGTTGGAATACTCATGTGACTTTCAAGATCAGTGACTTCATTCCGGGGTGCTCTGTAATCTGTGCTCCAGAGCCCTCTGGCAGTGATAAAGGGACTCATTCATGTGCCATTAAGGTCCCCCAGTGGAGCCATTGGAATGTAAAGGGACGTTTTGTTAGGAACAAAATGAAAGCCTCCTTTGGCTCACCTAATTAACATGTCCAATTAAAATTAAGCACCTCATTCTAACAGAGGTTTTCCCCCTTTGTCTTTATAAACCACCATTTTCCTATGGGCCATGTGTGTCTCCTAAGGAGAGGTGTCCTGTGTCTTCCAGGACAAACATCCCTGCCCCATCTCCCTGATTCCCTTCCCCTTGGAACAGAACTTCTCTTGTTAATCTTGGACTCTTTGCTGACAACAGAAAGACTGCTATGCTTAAATGACATTGAGGCCAAAGGTCACTCCTCCAGAGAGGTGATGAAACCAAGGAGAGTTTGAATGAACTTTCCAGGTCCACTTGTTTTTGTAGCTATTTCAGAAGTCACAAAGCTAAGCAGTACAGCACTCCCACCATCCACGAGACCCTTGCAGGACATGCCTCTGGCCTTGCTATAGACAACCCCTCTGATGTGGGCCCAGATGGCAGTGGTTGACTAAGTTGCCTTTCAGGAACCGAGAGGCCACCTTTGTGTATCTCAGACTGAGTGGAACCATGACACCTCAAGTGGGCCTATTAAAGTGTGTCGTAAGGGTGACTCTTTGTGAAAAGAAACTAGTGAGGGAGAGAGACAAACATAATTTTAGTATATGTCAGAGAAAAATACTAGGAACTCCTGACTAAAGGCAACATGTAAGGACAGAGCATGCACAAGAAAAACCTAGGCAAGAAAATTGCTCAGTGGGTGGAGGCACTTCCCACCTAGGCTGACAATTTGAGTTCCATGCCTGGAGCACACACAACAAACCTCCACGCTGGCACCGTAAAACACATACACCCCACAAGATAAACTACTAACAAGGGTTATTTATTTATTTATTTATTTATTTATTTATTTATTTATTTATAAACAGGGTTTCTCTGTGTAGCCCTGGCAATCCTGGATTGGCTTTGTAGACCAGGCTGGCCTCAAACTCATAGAGATCCACCTGCCTCTGCCTCCCAGAGTGCTGGGATTATAGGCGTGTGCCACCATGCCCAGCTGTATATGAATGTTTTGCAAGTGTGCATGTATGTGTACAACATGTCATGTGTGCCTGCTGGATTTCCTGGAACTGGGGTTATAGATGGTTGTGAGCCACCTCGTTGGGAATCAATCCCAGATCATTAGCAAGAGCATCAACAGTGCTCTTGACTGGTGAGCCACCTCTCCAGCTACCCCGTCCCTCCTCTTGACCTAGGATTTGATGTGGCTAACTACTTCAAACTCCTGGTCCTTAACTTCTCCACAGTCATGGATTGCAGTCTGGAACTGAAACTAAAGTCAGCCCTTTTGTGAGGGTGTTTCATCACCTGGGGCAGTTAGTAGCCTTTTGGGGGCCTCCATCCAGGGCCAGAGACGCAGACCGGACCCCATTCTTCCGACCAAAATAATGTAGCAGAACATATTAAAATCATTTTGAAAAGGAGAGTTAGGCATAGTGTCACACATCTGTAATCCAAGCCGTTGAGAGATGGAGGGAGGGAAGGGAGGGGAATGAGGAGTCAGCCTCAACTGTACAAGTAAGCCACATAAAATCCTGTCTCAAAACATAAGATAAGCGATTAAGAACATTGGTTGTCCTTGCAGAGGACTCCTGTACAATTCCCAGCACTCAGATGGCAGCTCACAACCATCTGTAGAGTCAGTTTCAGGGGTCATGTGATCCGATGCCCTCTTCCAGCCTCCACGGGCACCAGGAATGCAAGTGGTGCACAGACATGCATGAAAGCAAAGCAGCCATACACATAAAATAAACAAGTAAGTACATATAATAAAATAGAATTGATCTCTCCTGTAACAACGTGGTCTGATGCTTTGGATTTGTTAATTATTCTGCTCCCTGACAGCTGGGTGCTGCCCAGATGAGCACGTTCTCATGAACACCTGTCCTTGTTGTGTAAACCTTGCTCTACCTAATTTAAAGTTGATTGGTTAATTAAAAATGCTGAAGCCTGGGCTTCAGAAGTGAGAGGTGGAACTGAGGTTCAAAGGCTTTTGGGGAAGGAAGGATCATGGGAAGGAGAGACAGGAGATAAAAAAGAAGAAGGAAGCAGAGCCACCATGGGTTAGTATGGAGAGAAGCAGGTGGCCCGATTGCCATGCATGGAGGAAAGCAGCCCAGATGAGAAACTAGAGCAAGTATTTATGGAGTACGTGTGGGAAGCAGCCCAGATAGGAATGATTAGAGCAATTGGCATAGACTTGGGACTGGGAGAAAAAGGGTAGCTTAGGAGGTTAGTATCTGCCCTGCCCCAGGTAAAATAAGGGTTATCTAAACTCTTCATCTTTTACTGCTTAATAGGGGGTTAAATAAAATCTCTATAATAATTATAGGCCTTTAATAATAAACATTACTAGCAATTTTTACTTTCTACAACACTCTCCTTCCTCCCATACCCTCTGTATTACTCTTTCTTTCTTTCTTTCTTTTCTTTCTTTTTTTTTTTTTTTTTGCAAGACAGGTTTCTCTGTGTAAGCTTGGCTGTCCTGGACTCACTCTGTAGACCAGGCTGGCCTCCAACTCAGAGATCTGCCTCCCTCTGCCTCCCAAGTGCTGGAATTAAAGGAGTGAGCCACCAGCTCCTGGCTTGGATATTAATTCTTTACTGGTTTTGAGCTGGCAAAGAGTCTCTCTCATTCTGTGGACTTCCTCTTCATTGGACAGATTGTTTCCTTTATGTAATAAGAGTTTTCTAAGGGAACAGAACTGATAGAATAAACATACACACACACACATACATACACACACACACACAGAGCGAGAGAGAGAGAGAGAGAGAGAGAGAGAGAGAGAGAGAGAGAGAGAGAGAGAGAGAGAGAGAGAGAGGGACTGTAGTAAGTCGTCTGTCAATGTCTGTCTCCTGACAGAAAAGCCAAGGAGCTAGTAGTTGTTCAGTCTATGAGATGGACATATCTGCAGTCCCATTGTGGTGCTAGATCATATGGCCTAAGTGGTAGTGCAGCCTGTATAACAGACTGGACCCTTCGGAGAGCCTTTTCCTATTCCAGACCCCACACAAAGTGTGGTGCTTTGAATAGGGTTGGCCCTCATAGATTCACGTGTTTCAATGCTTTGCCCTAGGGATGAGGAGGTGTGGCCTCAATGGAGTGTGTCCTGCGGGGTAGGCGTTGAGGTCTCCTATGCTCAAGCTCCATCCAGTGTGGGATTTCAGGCTCCTCTTGGCTGTGTTAGGATGCAGATGTCGAACCATCAGCTCCTGCTCCAGTCCCATGTCTACCCACATGCCTCCATGCTTCTTGCTGTGATGATACTGGACTAACCCTCTGAGATGTATTAAACGTTTTCCTTCATAAGAGTTGCCTTGGAATGGAAACCCTAACTAAGACATAAAGCTAACAGCTTTCTGAGTCATTTGGTATATGGGCCAGAGTAACGCACTGACGTGAGGAATATGCTGTCTCCAGGATCCAATTAAGGCCCTTGAATTTTGTTTGTATTTATTTCCTATCCTCAGATGCACATATGCCTTTCCAACAACTCCAAAGTGGTTGTTACTTTCTGCTCACATGGTCAAATCAGCATAATGTCATCAGAATAGTGGGCCAGAGTGGTTGTGTGTGGAAGAGACAGATGATCAAGATCCCTCTGGACTAAGCTATGACACGGGGCTGGAGGCCTAATGTACCCTTGAGGTAAAACTGTAAAGGTATACTACTGGACTTGTCAGCTGAAGACAAACTGTGGTCCTTATGAACAGATCCACAGAAAAAGCTTTTGCTACATCAGTAGCTCCTTACCATATAGCAGGAGATGTGCTAATCTGCTCAAGAAAGGACACCACAGCCATAATTAGTCACTACTTGTTTACATTTTCAATTGCCACCTGTCATTCTGCACTGCCCATCGATCTTCTACATTGGTCAGGTAGAAGAATTAAGGATAAACGTAGGAACCATCGCCTCTGCATCTTTCAAGTCCTTGATGGTAGGGCTGATTGTGGAGAGCCCCTGAGGGCCGCACCCTAGGATGGCGCCTGGCAAGTCGCCAGAGCTGCCTCCGTGGATAACAAACAAATCCTTATTTGGACATAGCCCACTGCCTGCAGTAGCTTCCACTTTTTGAGCCTATGAGGATGCAAGACGTGGCGTGAGCTGATTGGATGCCAGTATGATATATAAGTGTGTGTCGGGTGCGGTTCGGGGGAGTTGCTTAGAATAAACGGCTTGGAGAAGAACTTGGTGGTTGCGTCTTACAGGGAGCCTCGTTGTCCACTCCCCCACCGTAAAGTTCAGAACTCCAAGTGGTCAAGGATCGCTGGCAGGTAAGTTCCCGGTAAGTGGAACTTACGACCCCTGGACAAGGGGAAGGTCTCCGGAAGGGAGCTAGTTTTAAGGTCTCCGGAAGGGAGCTAATTTGAAGGCCTCCGGGAGGGAGGTAGTTCTAAGGTCTCCGGAAGGGAGCTAATACTCGAGGTTTCTCGCGGGGAGGAAAAGTGAAAGTATGGGTGCGTCGCCTTCTCACCCGGTTTTCACTGCCCTCCGAGAATTGTTAAAATCAAAAGGACTAAAGATTAAAAGTAAAACTTTAGAAACCTTCCTGACTGAATGTGACACAGTGGCCCCATGGTTCGTGGTGTCTGGCCATCTTTCCCTCTTGGGCTGGGATAAGCTAGGTAAGGATTTGGATTTTGCCTGGGACCAAGGAGACTTGAAAGCTGGGGTGAGACCGCTGTGGAAGTTGATCCGTAGTTGCTTGTCAGATACTAGGTGCTGTCAGGCAGTAGAGGCTGGAAATCAAGCTCTTGAGCAGCTAAAGGAAGAAAGATCTCAAAAATCAGATAAAGGAAGTGAGCTTAGTGAAGAATCTAGTTCAGAGGATGATATTGAGGAACTAGTAGCCAAGATGGAGGGGACCGGACTATATCCGGATTTGTCTCCGTATAGAAAGGAGATGCCAGGAAAAGGGGAAGTTAAAAGAAGGGGGGTGACGAAGGCTGAGACGGAAGTTACCATGCCCCCTCCCTACAGTGTGCCTAATCTGGAACTGGAGCCAACCAACGTTGGTCGGTCTTTATGCCCACAGGTTTGGAAGGAGGTCAGGGCGAGTGCCTTGGGGTTTCCAGTGTTTCAAGATGCTCAGGGAAATCGCTACCATGAACCCCTAGATTTCAAGATAGTAAAATCCCTTGCCGAGGCTGTACGTGCCTACGGTGTCTCGGCATCATTTATGGTGTCGATGATAGAGAGCTTAACTAGGCACTGCATGACACCTACCGATTGGAGTAGCCTTGTTAAGGCATGCCTCACTCCTGGTCAGTGTCTTGATTGGAAGGCTTTTTTGATAGAATTTGCCACGGAACAGGCCGCAGCTAATGCTGCTGGAGGCAATCCAGCCTGGGACAGGGACATGCTCTTGGGACAAGGTCGATTTGCTAACCAGCAAACAGGATATCCCGTACAAGTGTATGACCAACTAAACCAGATGGCCATTAGGGCATGGAAGGCCTTGCCCAATAGAGGGGAAGTAACTGGGAACCTGACTAAGATCATCCAAGGTCCCACAGAGCCATTCTCTGATTTTGTTGCACGTATGGTCGAGGCAGCAGGAAGAATTTTTGGAGACCCAGATACCGCCATGCCGCTTGTTAAACAACTCGTATATGAGCAATGCACAAAGGAGTGCCGTACCGCAATCACTCCTCTCAAAAGCAGGGGGATAGAGGCATGGATGAAGGTTTGCCGAGAACCTGGTGGGCCACTGACCAATGCTGGGCTGGCTGCTGTGGTTGTGCAACTTTCAAGAGGAAGGAGGACTACTCCCCCTGGTGCTTGTTTTAAATGTGGTAGGCAGGGACATCTTAAGAGAGATTGCCCTGACAGAAGAAATGTGCAAGGAGGGGGAAGGACCGCTCAGCCTCGACAACCCAGCTTATGTCCTAAGTGCAAAAAGGGGAATCATTGGGCAAATGAGTGTAGATCAGTGAAGGATATTAACGATCAGCCTCTGACACCTGGCTATGGTGGAGCTTGTCCAAAAAACGGGCAGCAGGGCCCACGTCCCCAGGGCCTGCAAATATATGGGGCCATGGACCATGGGGAGCGGAGGGACTGGGAGGAGGGGAGATGGCTATCTCTCCGCCATCCCAAGAACCGCGGAGAGCCACTTCAGGCTCCGCAGGATTGGACCTCCGCTCCACCTCCAGACTCGTACTAACTCCCCAAATGGGTGTGCAACTAATAGAGACTGACTTTTGGGGGCCTTTGCAGTCCCAGACTGTGGGACTCCTGATTGGGAGGTCTTCTTCCACCCTCCGAGGGTTGATAGTGCATCCAGGTATCATTGACCCCGATTACCACGGCATAGTTAAAGTCATGGTCTCCTCACCTCGTGGCATTATAGCTATATCACCAGGGGACCGTATAGCCCAATTAGTGATTCTTCCCAGTTTGCATAATAACTTTCCATCTACTACTAAGGAGAGAGGAAAGAGGGGTTTTGGGTCCACTGGAGTCGAGTTGACCTTCCTCTCTTTGCAGTTAGACAAAAGACCCATCTTGAACCTGATGGTAGAAGGAAAAAAAAAGAGTTCAGGCTTATTAGATACTGGAGCCGATCGCAGCATCATTGCCAGTAAGGATTGGCCTGCTGCATGGCCCGTTCAGACCTCTTCACAAACTTTGCAAGGATTGGGATATGCAAAGGCCCCGAATATGAGCTCTAGAACATTGAGATGGCAAGACCAAGAGGGTCATGCCGGAGAAATTCAACCATATGTTCTTGAACTGCCTGTTACCTTGTGGGGAAGGGACTTGCTCCAGGATCTAAACCTGAGGCTGACTAATGAATATTCTAAAGAATCCAGGGAGATGATGAGTCACATGGGTTACCATCCCAGTTTTGGCCTAGGAAAACACCTCCAGGGACGGCGTTTCTCCATAGAACCGAAACAAAAGCAAGGAAGGGAAGGTTTGGGTTTTTCCTAGGGGCCACTGGGGAGGGAATTCCCATTACATGGAAGACTGAGGAGCCTGTATGGGTTCCCCAGTAGCCACTTTCCTCTGAGAAAATATTGGCAGCCATGACCCTTGTAAAGGAGCAATTTGATCTAGGACATATTCGGCCCTCTGTATCGCCCTGGAACACCCCCATCTTTGTTATCAAAAAGAAATCTGGAAAATGGAGACTGTTGCATGATCTAAGACCAATTAATGCACAGATGCAAATAATGGGACCGATTCAATGAGGCCTCCCGTTGCTTTCCACCCTGCCTCAGACTTGGCCTATTATTGTTATTGACATAAAAGATTGCTTTTTCTCCATTCCCTTAAATAAAAGGGATTGGGAACATTTTGCTTTTACAGTCCCCTCATGCAATCATGAAAAGCCAGATCAAAGATATGAATGGGTAGTGTTACCTCAGGGTATGGCGAATAGCCCTACAATGTGTCAACTCTACGTGGGGCAAGCCATTGAACCATTAAGAAGAAAGTATCCTAAATTACGATGTATCCATTATATGGATGACATCCTGTTAGCACACCATGATGACACTCTTTTACATACAGCTTTCCTTGAATTAGACCAACTGCTACGGCATAGGGGACTGTCTATAGCCCCTGAGAAGGTGCAACAAGATACTATTGTGAATTACTTAGGAGCGAGAATCCTGCCACAGCAAGTTTACCCCCAAAGAGTGCAATTACGTGTTGATGTCTTATGCACCTTGAATGATTTCCAAAAATTGTTAGGTGACATTAATTGGGTTAGACCTTATTTAAAGGTCCCAAATTATGTCCTAAGGCCCTTGTTTAAGATCTTAGTGGGGGACAGTGATTTAAATTCCCCTCGTCAATTAGACGAGGAAGCCCAAAAAGCTTTAAACATATTTAACCAAGAATTGCAGAAGGCCCATCTAAATAGGGTGAAGGAAGGAGCCTCCATTGACATGTGTATTTTGCAGACATCAGAGCAACCTACGGGAATTCTATGGCAAGGGGGGCCCTTGCTATGGATCCATCCAAAATGCTCTCCTGCCAAGACTATAGATCACTATCCCACAGCTATCGCAAGATTGGCTCTAGATGGGTTGAAACAAAGTTTGCACGCTTTCAGTATGCTTCCCGAAAAAATTATCGTCCCCTATGACAGTCACCAAATTCAGGTCTTGTGTGCAACGGTTGATGAATGGGCCATTTTGAAGGCTAGCTTTGATGGGCATTTGGACAATCATTACCCAAAACACCCTTTGATGACCTTCTACAAGGCACATCCCGTGGTTTTTCCAAAGGTGACTCGATCCCGGCCTATTGATGGAGCCATTAACATCTTTACGGACGGCTCCAAAACAGGTTGCGGAGCCTTTTTAGTTGAAGGCCAAAAGCCCATACTTATACAATTTCAGCCCACATCACCTCAACAGGTTGAGCTACGAATAGTAGTAGAAGTTTTTAAAAGGTATCCCGCATCTTTCAAGCTGATCTCTGATTCTCAGTATGTTGTTAATATAGTCAAAGCCTTGGAGATGGCAGGGACTTTGAATCATAAGAGTCCCATTTTTGACATACTCAAGGAACTACAGATGATAATCCTGGATAGGCGCGCACCCTTTTTTGTGCAGCATATTAGAGCCCACACAGGTCTCCCTGGACCACTGTCCACTGGTAATGATATAGTTGATAACTGTACCCGTATGCAATTTGCCTTTATGGCCTCTAATATAGAATTAGATAGAGACTTTCATTCCAAGTTTCATGTTAATGCAAAAACCCTACAAGCTAAATTCCAAGTAACTGGCACGGATGCTCAAGAAATAGTGCTTCACTGCCCACAATGTGTTGTTCATCACCACCCTCCAATTTATGGAGTAAATCCTCGTGGTCTACGACCTCTACAAGTCTGGCAAATGGACGTCACTCACATTTCAGAATTTGGAAAACTTAAATTTGTACATGTGTCAGTAGACACCTGTTCAGGTATAATTTTTGCTTCTCCCTTAGCAGGGGAAAAGGCTTCTCATGTAATGACCCATTGCCTTGAAGCTTGGGCAGCATGGGGAAAACCACAACAACTAAAGACAGACAATGGCCTGCTTACACAGCAGCGTCTTTTGTTTCCTTTTGTACACAAATGGAAGTCCTCCTCAAGCATGGACTGCCATATAACCCTCAAGGACAAGGAATCATTGAACGTATTCACAGAACCCTAAAAGAATGTTTATTAAAACAAAAAGTGGGAATTGGGTATGGTCGCACCCCGAAAGAAAGAATAGCCTTAGCTCTTTTTACTTTAAATTTTTTAAATCTGGATATAGATGGGCGGTCTGCCGCTGATCGTCACTCTTCTCATGTGCCCTGTGAAAAGGGTCTAGTGAGATGGAAAAATACTTTGACTGGTGAATGGCATGGTCCCGATCCGGTCTTGGCATGGGCGAGAGGATCTGTTTGTGTTTTTCCCAAAACAGCAACTGACCCGGTGGGGGTTCCAGAGCGCCTCGTTCGTGTCATCATGATGGTCCTCTGAGGGATCCTGTTAATGAGCCTCCTTCACATACTGATCCGTGCTCAAGAAGTTCACTGGGGGATACTGTCGGTGTTCCCTCCACCGATGCCGGTTCGCCATAATGCCTCTCTAGCCATCTTCTAGGTAACTGGTAAGTCTACTTCGATGGACTGCTGAGGGAACTTCGATTGTCAATTACTACAATCAATTCTACCCGTGTTGACGTGGCTTTCACAGATGGACTCTCCACTTGGCTGGCGACCACTGTTAATCACCTGAAGAAGTGGGCGGGCATCGGGGCTATAAGCATTGTAGTTTTGGGAGTGAGTGGTGTATGCCTGTGGTGTATCTGTCATTTAAGATCATCTCAACGTCGCACTCAGGTCCTGATGGCTCAGGCATTTGCAGCAGTTGAGGCAGGACAGTCGCCTCAGATCCGGCTGTCTGTTATGAAGAATTGACACAATGGTTTCCGTCGCGCTCAGGGTGCGAGGCTAAGCACTGCACAGGAGGTACATTGTATGCAGTTAATGGCCTTCTGGGGAGCAAGTCTGATTGCATGTGGGTTGGTATTCCAGACCTCACCTCCGGGAAAAAGGTACCGGGCCAGGTCTGGCACTCAGCAAGCGAAGGGTTTGCTTGAGGGCAGTGTGAACAAATGCCCATACATACCGGAGATCAGACCTCTACTCTCACCTGTTGCGTTAAAATCCTGAAGTGTCATTGTTAAAACAAAAAAGGGGGAACTGTGGAGAGCCCCTGAGGGCCGCACCCTAGGATGGCGCCTGGCAAGTCGCCAGAGCTGCCTCCGTGGATAACAAACAAATCCTTATTTGGACATAGCCCACTGCCTGCAGTAGCTTCCGCTTTTTGAGCCTATGAGGATGCAAGACGTGGCGTGAGCTGATTGGATGCCAGTATGATATACAAGTGTGTGTCGGGTGCGGTTCGGGGGAGTTGCTTAGAATAAACGGCTTGGAGAAGAACTTGGTGGTTGCGTCTTTCCTGCTGGTCGGGCGAGGCGCGACAGCTAATTTCAGCACTTCCTCAAGCAATGCGATATCATTTTACTATTTGCCCTCGCAGAGGCAACTCAGTGGCTTCATTTGGCCTTCCCAACCATAATAGTCCCACCCCACAGGTCAGGGACCTAGTGTAGGAATTCTGCCAACTTCTACGTATATTGATCCCACTTATGCATTCTGGGACTGGAGAAACAACTCCAGGGTGAATTCCAGGATCCACTGGACTCATGGTGGGACTTTAGCCAAACTTTATTAATCACCTGACTTCCATAAGCTCCTGCTTAAAGTGGAGGGCCACAATGTTTCTTGAGGTCTCTTGGAATCACCTTCATTTCAGAATCAATACCGTATACAGAACCTTAATTCCTGAGCAAATGGAATCCTACTCAGAAAGTCCTTTCCAGTACCTCTGTAATAGAGCAATGCCTCTTCAGATTTTACATGGAGATATTTGGTTTATTTGGAGTTAGATTTTGTGCAGAGTCTATCAGTCTAATTTCATTCTTCTGCCTATGGACATCCAGTTTCCCCAGCACCATTTGTTAAAGATGCTATCCTTCCTCCGGCATGTATTTTGGCATCTTTACCAAGTATCAGATGGCTGTAACTACCTGCACTTAAGATTGGATCTTCTATTCTGTTCCACTGATCCACATGTCTGCTTTTGTGTCAGGACCACACTATTTTTACTACTATAGATGTGCTGCTTAGTTGGTTTTTTGCTTTGTTTGTCAGCTTGATACAAGCTAGTCATATGGGAAAGGGAGCCTTAGCTGAGAACTCACCTTCATCAAACTACATGTAGACAAGTCTGGAACTTACCTCCATCAGACTACCTGTAGGCAAGTCTGGAACTCACCTCCATCAGACTACCTGTAGACAATTCTGGAACTCACCTCCATCAGCCTACCTGTAGGCAAGACTGGACTCACCTCCATCAGACTACCTGCAGACAAGTCTGGAACTCATCTCCATCAGACTACCTGCAGACAAGTCTGGAACTCATCTCCATCAGACTACCTGCAGACAAGTCTGGAACTCATCTCCATCAGACTACCTGTAGGCAAGTCTGGAACTCACCTCCATCAGACTACCTGTAGACAAGTCTGGGGGCCACTTACTTTTTTTTTTTTTTTTAGATTTATTTTTATGTGTGTGTGTGTTTTGCCTGAATGTTTCTTTGTGCAGCACATGCTTACCTGGTGCCCAGGAGGCAAAAAGAGGGTGTTGGATTCCTATGGAACTGGAATTATGGATAGTTGTGAGCTGCCATGTGGGGGCTGGAACTCGAACACAGGTCCTCTGCAGGAACAACAAGAGATCTTAAGTGCCGAGCCATCTTTCTAGCCCTGTGAGGCATTTTTTAAAAAGATTTATTTATTATTATGTATATAGTGCTCTGCCTGCATGTATACCTGCATGCCAGAAGAGGGCACCAGATCACATTGTAGATGGTTATGAGCCACCATGTGGTTGCTGAGGATTGAACTCAGGACCTCTGGAAGAACTGTCAGTGCTCTTAACCGCTGAACCATCTCTCCAGCCCCTGTGAGGCATTTTTAAAAATTAATAATTGATACAGGAGGGCCTAGCCCATTATGAGCAACACCACCCTGGGCAGGTGGTCCTGGGTGGTATTAAAAAGTAGGTTGAACAAGCCATGGGGAAGAAGCCAGTAAGCAGCATTCCTCCATAGCATCTACTTTAGTTTGAGCATCCAGGTTCCTGCCTTAGTTATAAGATAGAAGATTAAATAAATCTTTCCCCCCTCAAATTACTTTTGACCACTCTTTGTTATAGTAACAGCAGGCAAACTAGGATGATAGCTCTGTGATATAACTTAATAAAACTTCAGCACTATTTCAGGTCTTCTGTACTTCACTTTTTTTTTTTAAGATTTATTTATTATGTATACAGTGCTCTGCCTGCATTACACCAAGGGCATCAGATCACTGATGGTTGTGAGCCATCATGCGGTTGCTGGGACTTGAACTCAGGACCTCGCCAGGAGCAGTCAGTGCTCTTAACCCCTGAACCATCTCTCCAGCCCTTCACATGAGTTTTATGATGTTTTTCTTTCTATTTCTATAACTTGTATTGGGATTACACTGAATCAGTAAATTGCTTTGGGGAGGAAATGACATTCCACAATGTTAATTCTACCAATCCGTGAGCCTAAGAGATCCTTCCATCTTCTAGTGTCTTCCTCAATTTCTTTTTTCAGAAATATATAATTTTCATTGTAGAGGTCTTTCACCTCTTTGGTTAAAAAATAACACTAGGAATGTTTGAAAAAGCCATAGGAAATCATATTATCTTATAAGCTTACTTTCAAAATGTGTGTATAATCACACACATATACAATTTACACATATATTTTTGATAGAGTGAGTCCACATGGGGTGATAATGCTCCCCTCTGGAGCCATAAATTATCTAAAGAAACCCAGTGCCAGCAAAGGAAAATGTCCTTTTGTCAGCCAGGGGTATCTAGGAGACTCCTAAAACTCTGCAGGGTATCGTCATTGCCCTGGATAGCTTCCCACAACTTGAAGGTAAGACTTTATTGCTGAAAATACTGCACACTTTAGACACTGGACTTGGAGGAATCGAGGTGGCATTGCCTGGAAGCCTCCGCCCTGACAGTGTCATAAGCTCAGAATGCACATGTAGCTAGGATGCTCCCAAAACCCTCATCTTCTGTTTCATCCAGCCCACTGGGATCGTAGGCATGAGCCACTTCCTTTCATTTTTTATTAACAAGGCCTCGCCTTAAATGGAAGGCTAGCCTTGAAATCACTATCTTCCTGTTCCAGCTTAGAAGGTGCTAGGACTTCAAGGCATGAAAAAACATGCCTGATAATTCATTTATTTTACCTATGTTTTAACAATATAGTGAGGGGGATTGTTTTTATTCATTGTTTCTTTAAAAACTGTATCAGTCCCTAAGGAAGTGAGCTAAGACACAAGTACTCTCGGAGCTGCTACCCCTAGGTTCCTGACTTTAGCCATCTCTGAAATGGACCACTATGGGTTTTAAAATGTTGGGATCTGGGTTTCTTTCTTTCTTTCCTTTTCTCTTGTTGCAGTCTTTGTGGTTTTATTTAAACACAAAACATGCATACAAGCCATGTACTTATTTTCTTCACTTCATAGCCTGGCGTTGGGATTGGTGTCCCTGATGGCCAGCCGTGCTGCTCTTTCTACAATGGCTTTCCAGTTCTTGGAGGAAACACTGTGAGTGATCTCAGCACAGTAAGATTTGTTGCACATCAGCAGCACGTCCAGCTCCTTGACATTGTAGACCAGAAACTTCCAGGAGCCGCTAGGCAGCCTGTGCTTGGTCTTCTAGTTGCTCCTGTAATCAATGCTGGGCATGAGGATTTGGACCTTGAATCTGGTCCCCACCCTGTTGTCAATACCTACAGGTTTCTGCCAGTTTCACTTAATTTTGAGATTATCAGTCTGACTGGTGCCTGATGAACTTCTTGGCCCTCTTTTTGATGCTCTTGGTCTTCACCAGAGGCCAGAGGGCAACCATGATGCTGCAAAATAGATGGCTAGAATCCATATTTTATTACATTTATTTATTTATGTTGCAGAGGGACACCCTGTGCCACAGTGTGCATAGGACAACTTTTGGGAGCACTTCTTGCCTTCCACTTTGGTGAGGCAGGGTTTCTCTTGTTTTTGCTTTTATTTTTCTGCTGAGGCTTTCAGTACTCCAAACTAGCTGGCCCACAAGATACTGGTGAATTCTCTTGTCTTTCCCTCTGGATTTTTGGCATTACAGATGTTCACTGGGGCTGCTAAATGTGTTCCTTAGTTTAGAAACTACTGAGAAATTTGTCGTCATTTACACTATCTCTTTTATCAACTCCAACTTCTGGTTTTGTTACTTATTTCTATTTCTTCTAGGGGTTTATGTCTGAACACTATATTAAAGTTCCATATAGCTGAGCATGGTGGTACATGTTAGTAACGCCAGCACTTGAGAGGCTGAGGCAGGGAGAGTGCTATGAGGTTGAGGCCAGTGTGGCTTCATAGAACAATCTTGTCTCAAAAACAAACAAAAGCCCTGACAAAACAACAGCAATAATAAAGTTGTCTTCACTCAGCCCTAGAATGAATTGAGGGTACTAGTAATTCCATCTACATCTTTACTCCTCTTGTTCTTCCCTCACATCTTTTGATACCATTTTTGTTTTGTTTTTGCTTTTTCAAGACAGGGTTGTTTTTTTTTTTTTTTTTTTTCCAAGTCATGGCTGTCCTAGACTCACTTTGTAGACCAAGCTGGCCTCAAACTCACAGCGATCTGCCTGCCTCTGCCTCCCAAATGCTGGGATTAAAGGTGTGCCACCACGCCCGGCTGATAGTTACCATTTTTAGAACTTTGGGTAATATATATTTATGTGTGTGTGTTCTTGAGTGTGTATGGGAGGTCAGTCAATTCTCTCCTTTCACAATGTAGGTTCTGGAGATCACAGGTCACCAGGCTTAGCAGCAGGCCCACATTTTTACATTGCTGTACTGAATAATAAATTGTTCATGTATGCCACTGACTTATTTTATTTTATTAAAGATTTATTTATTTATTATGCTTACAGTATTCTGCCCTGATGATGCCAGAAGAGGGTACCAGATGTCTTTATAGATGGTTGTGAGCCACCATGTGGTTTCTGGGAATTGAACTCTGGACCTTTGGAAGAGCAGTCAATGCTCTTAACCTCTGAGCCATCTCTCCAGCTCCACTGGCTTATTTTAAACATTAAAGATGAAAATATTTATCTATAATATGGTATATGTGCTGCCAAAGTGAACACATGTCTATAATATGGTTGTAATTATTCAGATCACAACAAAATTATGTGATGGAATTTAAAGAAAATAAAAACTACATACCTCCCTCTTTTCTTGGTTTCCTTCTGGTTTATTGTTCAAGAAAAATATCTTTTTAACATTTTATTTATTATTTTTATGTATACGGTGTTTTGTTTCCATGTATGTGCCTAGCACATGTGTTCAATGCACAGTGGAGGCCACAAGAGGGCACTAGATTCCCTGGGACTGGAGATACAGACAGCTGACAACTGTCATGTGGGTGCTGGGAATTGAACCCAGCCAGGTGCTCTTAACTGCTGAGCCATCTCTCCAGCTCTCAAGAAAAGTCTTAATTCAGTATGATGGCTCTCATCTATAATCCCAGCACTTGGGAGGTAAGAGGATTGCTTCAGGTTCAAGGCAGGTTAGTCTACAAAATGACTAGCAGGGCAGCCAGGGCTACATAGTGAGACCCCTATCTCAGTTATACTAATGATGCAAAAAGTTCACCATATGTAAGCCGAATGTCAGTAGAAGTTGAATCTATTTCTTTTGGGGGCGGGGGGCTGGTTTGTTTTTGAAACTGGGCTTCTCTATGGCCTGGAACTCAGAGCTCTACCTGCCTTTGCCACCCAAGTGCTAAGGCATGTGCCACCATGCATTTCAAACAATGTACAAGCAACCAAATGCTTGGAAGTAACTTTACACTTCTGAGCTTTTTAGAACTCTTTATTACATTTTTATTTTATGTGCTTTTGTGTATGTGCATGTGTGCCACTGTCCATGCGGAGGCCAGAGGACAACTCTAGAGTTGGTTCTCTTTCCACCATGTGAGTCCCAGGGATCAAAGTCAAGTTGGAGCGTTGTGGTCTTTACCTCCTAAGCCATCTCTACAGCCTATGCAATTGTTGTTGTTGTGACTTACTTTAATAAAGTGTTTGAGTGTGTCAGCATGTGCATGCCAGTCACAGGACAACTTGCAGCAGTTGGTTCTTCCGATCCCTTAGATAGGTTCCAGGGATGAAAGTCAGGTCATCAGAATGGTGGCTCCTTAGTTCTGCTTTGTTTGGAGTCAGGGTCTCAGAAAGTAGTTGTGACTGGTTTGGAACTCGGTATGCATCCTAGACTGGCCTCCAACTCATGGGGGCCCAATCCTTGTGCCTTTGCCTGAAAAATAAGTTTTTAATAATAGCGATGTGTCCAGAGTTGTAATGTACCAGCACATATATTGATGGATAGTTATCTGGTGATACATACGTGATAAAAAACAAATGTAAGAAGTGGTGACTGTGAAATCTAGCTAGTGGGCACATGATCATTCACGGCAATTCTTTCGCCTTTTCTAAATGTTTGGAAAATTTCCAAATATAACACGTTTTGTTCAAGCGGGAGCATATCAATTTTCAGTCTTTAAGGGGTACCATTTCATCATTCCTTTTTTTTTTCTCTCCCCCAGTTCTTTGTAGAGTCACTGCTTTTCCCACTCTAAAGCAGCACACATAATTTCTTTGCTAGAAAAATAACTTTTTTTTTTTTTGAGACAAGGTTTCTCTATGTAGCCTTGGTTCTCTTGGACTTGTTTTGTTGACCAGTCTGGCCTCTTGATCGCACAGCGATCCACCTGCCTCTGCTTTGCTGAGTACTGGGATTACAGGTGTGCGCCACCACTCCGGGCTTTAGAAAATACTTTTATTAACACAAGCAGGCCATTTATCCACATGCAAAGTAGAGACCTCCCGCAGATAATTACTACACTGACAACGTGCTCCAAGCCTGAGAGGAGAAGGTAGGGATAGCTTTGTGGTTTTATGCATCATCAATCTTCTGGACAGGAAGTTTCACTGACCCCAAGGGTGGCAGATCCCATTTCAGCTACCCATCAGCAGTCGGTGCGTGGCAGAAAACAAATCATGCCCGATCCAAGTCGGGGGTGAAATGGAGATAGTGAGGTGTATTGCTGGGCTGCAAAGGCCTAAACCCCAACACGGATAGTAATGATCTGCATATCAAAAGGCTGCTGTGATATAAAACGGAAAGGCAACAGACCTGATATTATTATAATTACCCATCTCCTGACACGCCATCACTGTGACATGAGAGAGGATGCCAGACCAGTGGACTCAAATTCGTTTCCATCCGGACCTCTGCGGGGGAGAGCTGACAGAAATACACTCAGCTCTGACTCGCAGCCCCTCCAAACAGCAGGCACTGAAGAAGGGACCCCATCGGGGAGCAGGAGGCAGCCCTCGTCTCGCGCATGCGCAGGGGTGGGCGCTGGCCTCCGGTGTCGGAGGTGGATGGAGTATTCCATTCCTGACGGGTGTTGACAGCGGAGGACTTGGAAGCCTGGCTCTGGAGGTGCAGCCGGGCAGCTACTCTTTCACCCGGTGGCTATCACGTTGTTAATATGATGGCTCTTCCTCGGTGGTGGAGACAGGCTTCCGGCAAAGCTGAGTTTGGGCGGCTCTACAGCGCAGGCTCCACCCACCCCGACCCGGCAGCGTTAGGACCGGCCGGCGTGACGCCCGAGTACGGAAGCCCGGGAGGCCCCGCCCATCCCGACGGCTCCAGCTCCGCCTTCAGCCAGCTAGCCGCCCGGTCCCTGCCGGCCGCGCCGCGGGGCAGCTCCTCCTCCTCTCCGCCCCGCCGGCTGCGGGCGCGGGGGACGTCAGCGCTGCCAGCGTGGAAACCGCCGCGGGCCGCGGGAGGCGGAAGTAGTGTCCGGCGCCGCGGGCCCATCGCCGGACGCCTGAGCCATGGACGCGTCCCTGGGGAAGGTCGGTGCGGAGGGATCGGGTCTCCGCCTCCGGGGCGACTGTTGCCCGTGGGAAGGGGGTCCGGGGACTGAGGAATGTCGCCGGAGGAGGGCGTCCGGCCCGGGCCTGGCCACGTCACGGCGCCCGGTGGCTGAGGGAGGTCGGCCGGGCGTTGTGTGGGAGCCGGCCTAGGCTTCGCGGAGCCCGGGCTTGGGGCCGGGCCTGAGCCCGCGCTGGACCTGTAGGGTGGGTGACAGGGGCGATCGGTGTGGGCCCCAGCGGCGCACGGGAAGAAGCCCTGGTTGTCGCGGAGCCCACTGCAAAGCCACAGATGTCCACTGCTTTTCAAGTCAGTAGACAAGATTGCGAACTTCGGTGTGGGCGTACGACTCACCTGGGGACCTTGGTAAAAAATATGGATCTACAGCCTTGGGTCTGAAGCTGTGGTGAGCGGGAACTCAGTTTGTTGAGTTTAACAAGTTTCCCCACGTGATTCCGATGCTGTGGCTTGCGAATCCCGGGCTAGAGCCCCTAGCATGCAGAGACGGGTGGGTGGTCCGTAAATAGTGAGTTTATTTGGGGAGGGGGGCGGGCCCAGCTAGTCTTAAGAACGTCTCGGTTCCTCTTTCTGAGAATCACGAGATGCCTTCAGCTCAACCCCTCGTCCGAGGGAACCAGCGTTCTCACCCTGCTCACCCCCTTGGGGCAACAACATCTTGATGGGCCTGACTGACTGCTCTGGCGTGTTAAATGGATTCTAAATGTTCCCATCTAAGGGCGGGCAATTGAGAACAGGGGCTCGGGTTTCTTCACGGACCCTGCTTTTAGTGCCCAACATCCTGTCCTCTCAGTCCTTTCTTAAAATTCCACATATCCGATGCAACGTGACTCTAGTTTTCCCTACAGGTGGAATCAATTCTTCCTCCCCGAAACTACCCCCCACCTTCTCTGTCTGTCCCCCTCTCTCTTCCCCCCACCCCTGTTTTGTGGAAGTAACCTTGTAACTCACTGTCGACTAGAGTGACTTCGAACTTAAAAGTGATCCTCCTGCCTCTGCCTTCCAAAGTGCTGGTATTACAGGACCATCGTTCCTGGCTTGGAGCTCCTTTTCCAGAGAAGCAGCTGCTGTAGGTGTGTTGACTTGTCACTGGAGAGTTAAAGGCACTAATTGTAGAAATTAGCCCAGATGTCTTCTTGTGTACACAGTGGCATATCTTGCTCCTTAGCTGTTTAGCATAAATTGGGTGGAAAGCAATCAGGAAGTGTTGGAGGTTGGTCTGATGTATTTCGATGCTAATTACTGCCTGCTGTCTCTGTGACCTACCTTGCACCTTGCCTAAGAGCCTAACCTGTTTGACCAATAAAAGGCCATCACACCTGGGGACGACAAATAGGATAGGTGTGGCGAAGGTTCCTGGGCTTGGGGAGACAGAGAGAATCTTGGGAAGGAGAGACTGGAGGAGAGAAAAAGAAAGAAGGCCGCCCTGGGTTAGGTGAAGAAAAAACACATGGCCCACGTGGATGGAGGATTTGGCCCAGATGAAGAACATTAGCAAAAGTATATGGTATTATGGAAGGGCGGTAGCTTGATAGAAATTATTAGAGCCAGATGGCATGGGATTGGGACAGGGATTCCATACCTGCCCCACTATAAGAAGGAGTTTAGGGGGCTGGAGAGATGGCTCAGCGGTTAAGAGCACTGTCTGGTCTTCCAAATGACCCGGGTTCAATTCCCAGCACCCACATGGCAGCTCACAACTGTCTGTAATTCCAGTTCGAGGGATCTGACACCCTCACACCAATGCACATAAAATAAAATTAACTGAATTAAAAAAAAAAAGTAGTTTAGGGGATTAATATCTGCCCTGCTCCAGGTTAACTAAGTCTATTTCAAAATATAACAGGTGTCTGTGTCTTGATTGATTCGTAGCAGGTTAAAAAATATTGTTGTAATAATAATTATAGGCCTAATAATAAACATTATTAGGCCATACTGGTAAATTAACAGCAACAGGGAAGATCTCTCTCTCCCCCCTTGATTCTTCTGATTATTATAGCATCTACTTTTTGGTACCATGAGTTTCACTCAGGGTTGATGATTCTCAACTCTGGGCTAGATTTGTTGTTCCCCAGGGACATTTTGCAGTTTCTGGAGAGGTTCTAAACTAGAGTACCAGGGGTAGAAGGGAGGTGCTCCTGGGACCTAGTCAGAAGGACCCTAAGACACTGTAGAATATCCTCTGTTGCAGAAGCTCAGAAAACTGGCTGAGCATTTGTGTGTAACCTCAGTAGTTGATTACAGAATGATGCTGTTAATGTCCCATGTTTCCCATTTCTTAATAAGGCTTTATGTCATTCCATTAGAAACCCGAAAGAAGCAAGATGATCTTTCCTCTGAGAATATCTGAAAACTAAAAGTGGGTAGGAACCCTACTGTAAATGGTATTTTCCTGAGTATTAAAGTGATGATAAAATAAACCCTCCAAAGAAAATCTGAAGAGGCACTGAACTCGAGCATGCTTAAGACTGGAACTTAACGGGCTGGAGAGATGGCTCAGAGGTTAAGAGCACTGAGTGTTCTTCCAAAGGTCCTGAGTTCAATTCCCAGCAACCACGTGGTGGCTCACAACCATTTATAGTGAGATCTGGTGCCCTCTTCTAGCATGCAGGAACACATGCTGTATAAATAATAAATAAATCTTAAAAAAAAAAAAAAAGAATGGAACTTAAACTGCATTGAATTTTGAGGAGTTCATAATATGTGGGCTGAAAGTCAGTGCCTTAGGCCAGTATGAAAATTATAAATTTTAAGTTATAAAAGCTAGGGCTCAGTCGAGTGGTGGCAGTGCGCACCTCTAATCCCAGCACTCTGGAGGCAGAGTTCTGAGCTTGATGCCAGTTTGGTCTACAGAGTGAGTTCCAGGATAACCAGGACTACACAGAAACCCTGTCTCAAAAAACAAACCAACCTGGGGCTCATATTTTTATATCCCATGAAGTAATAGAGAACTTTTAAGTATAGTGAATAATTTCAGCTAATGCTAAATTGACAGAAAATGTTTTCATGTCATATGAATTTAGATGACTTTGTATTCTGAGAAATAGTTTGCATTGAAGTGAAACATTGAATTATGCTCATCAGACTAGATTCTACATTTCTAATATAAAATTGAGAGCTATTAGAGTAGTTCCTGAATGATCCCGCTTCATCTGATCCACACATACTTTATAGAACCACAGCAACCACAGTGTTATTTGCTGTTCATCCTCTGAAACTTCAATATCTCTGCTTCTAGGACAGCGGTGCTCAACCTGTAGGTTGAGACCCTACAGGAGTCACATATCCTGTGTATCAGATACTTACAAAATTATAATTATGGAGTGGTAATGAAGTAATTTTATTGTTGGGGTCACAGTGTGAGGAACTGTATTAAAGAGTTGTGGCATTAGGATGGGTGAAAGCCGTTGGCCTCGGGTGTAGCATGTGATCATAACCCGGTAGACTCACTCCGTACATGCCTTGCGCAAACCCTAACTCTGCCCTGCTTGAGGTGATATGCACACTTGCAAATATGACATGACAGTCACTTTCTTTGCCTTGGTTTGGCTTTCTTTCACTGTGGTATCTGAGATGAGTGATGATTCCACACCAGCTAGGCTAATTGAAAGGACAAGGAATTCAAACTAGGAGAATAGACTGGGAAGAAGTGAGTTTAGTGGCCAAGAGCACTTGTTGCTCTTCCAGAAGACCCAGGTTCAATTCTCAGCACCCACATGGAGCTGTCCCTCCAGGTCCATGGCCCTCTTTGGCCTCCTCAGGCACCAGACATGCTTGTAGTGCACAAACCTTGAAGCAGAGTACCCATAACGTATAAAATAACCCTGAAGCAATTTAAGTGGGTCGATGTCCTCTTGCGGCTTCTGTTTAGCGTGTAAGAAGCGGGCTTCTGGAGCTGGAGAGGTGACGCAGTGCTTAGGAGTGTAGCTTCAGAGGAGTGGCTCCAGCTCAGGGCATCTGCCGTCTCCCAGCTTCAGAGAGTGCGTGCACAAGCATGGCGCGCGCGCGCACACACACACACACACACACACACAGGTACACACAAACAAGGTCCTGGATAATAAATAGTTTTAATATTAATGTTCAAGTTAGTACTTGCACAGGAAGTAGTTATTATGTCCACAAGGGACCATATTCAGTTATTCACCACGTGCACTGTTCAGTAATATCTTGCTGCTTTAAACCTTTTCATGTTGAATGAAAAATATCATTCTTCCTGGATATTCTATTTAGACAAGGTGTGCTGCAATTTGTTTTGTGTTTGCTTTAACTCCACCCTTGAGCAAATCAGGAAGGAGTTTCTCAAGCTTCTCAGTTGCTGATATTTGTGTCAACTGATTGATCTGTGTGGGAGGTTCATTGCGATGAAACATGTTTAACAGAATCCTTGGCTTTCATCCACTAGACTCTAGCAGTACACTCCCAGCTGTGACAATTAAAAAAATGGCTCCAGATGGGGTGGGAGGAATTGCCTCTGGTTGGGAATCATTAACTGACAAACCCAGAGCTGCTGTTCAGTTAGGGAGCCGCTGGTTACACTTACCAACTTAAATCTAGATGTACTGAAAGTAAGCAGAATTGACAGCTCCTTTCCTTAGTATACTAAGCACATTTTCAGTGCTCAGCAGGTGCATATGGCTTGTGACTGCCACACAGGGCAGCTCAGGGCTGGACTGTTATAATCACTAGTTCAGTACCTTTTAGAGCTCCTTTAAAAAAGCACAATAAAAGGTGCTGGAGAGAAGGCTTCGTGCTTAAGAGTGTTCCGTGCCCTCGTAGAAGACCTGGGTTTGGCTTCCAGCACTTATGTAATGTGGCTCACAACTGTCTGTAACTCCAGTTCCAGGGCATCTGACTTCACACCTTCTGGCTTCTGAAGGTGCCTATATGCTTGTAGTACTCTTAAATTTATGAAGCCATACACATATGGCATGCCAATGTTAATTCTTTATGATTCTGATGCAGCTTGAGAAATAGTAATGTTGACAAATGCAATAAACTCCTTCATTATTGTTATTGCTATTGGGGATTGAAGCTCACAGAGCTTTCCTAGTAGGTAAGTGCTCTACTGCTGGACTGTGTCTTCAATATGCCTCATACCCTTTATCTTTCTGATTTGATTGCCTACAGACAGGTACTGGCAAGTCTTTCTTTCTTTCCTTTTCTTTCTTTTTCTTTTTCTTTTCTTTTCTTTTTTTTTTTTTTTTTTTTTTTTTTTTTTTTGAGATAGAGTTTCTCTGTGTAATAGCCCTGACTGTCCTGGACTTGCTTTGTAGACCAGGCTGGCCTCGAACCCACAGAGATCCATCTGTCTCTGCCTCCCAAGCAATGGGATTAAAGACGTGCGCCACCACTGCCCGGCACACTTTCTTTATTTAAAGATTTATTTATTACATAATAGTGTTCTGCCTGCATGTGTACCTGCACACCAGAAGAGAGCAGTGGCTCTCATTCTAGATGGTTGTGAGCCACCATGTGGTTGCTGGGAATTAAACTCAGGAAGTCTGGAAGAGCAGCCAGTGCTCTTAACCTCTGAGCCATCTCTCCAGCCCCCTTGACAACACTTTCAAGAAGCTTATCTTAGAGAGGTATTATATCTAGTTAGGACAACATGCTGCTCTTTAAGGTTGGTTTTGTTGTTATTATTTCTTTCTTGTGGAGTTAGGGATTGAACCCAATTTCTTGGTGCATGCTGGATAAATAATCTCACTGAGTTATATCTACAGCCTAGGAATTGTATTTTTGTTCAAGAGTAAGTGTGGGATTCCAGAGAAACAAGAACTTAAGAAATAAAGCTTGCCTATTATATGTTATCTTATCTCTGTATATGTATTTGGAAGGTAGTATTCATTAATGTCTACGTGATGGGTTTTAGAATCTGGTTTCTGAGAGGAGGAGAGTTTTTAAATTTAGACTTGGATTTCTCAGTTTCTGTGTATCTCTGATGGTTGCTGTTATTTACTCTTCTGTTGCTGTGGTAAAACACCATGGGTTATTTGGGGCTCACAGTTCCAGAAGGTTAGGAAACATAATGGCAGGGAGCAGCTAGAGCTGGAAGCTGAGTCCACATCTTAGGCCACACACAGCAAACAGTCAGATGGGGATGGCAGGAGACCTTAAAACCTCAGATCTTGCCAAACTCCACCCCACCGCGATCATGATTCCTTAGCAAGGCCATACTTCCTCATAGGCTCCCCAGTAGGGCTGTCAACTGTGGACTAAATATTCAAATGTCCTGATTATGGGGGACATGTCACTCAAACCATCACAGCGCCTTTCTTGTCCCTCCATGCAGTGTTGTCTGTGACTGATGTTTGCTATCTCATGTTATTAATATTGTTGTTTCTTTATCTTTATACATTACTATCACTCTGTTGCATGTTTTTGCTCTTTTATATTTCTCTCTGCCTGCTCATGAATTTGCAAGGGTTTGTTTTTTGGGTTTTTTGTTTGTTTGTTTTTTGAGACAGGGTTTCTCTGTGTAGCCTTGGCTGTCCTAGACTCGCAGTGTAGACCAGGCTGGCCTTGAACTCACAGTAATCCGCCTCTGCCTCCCAAGTGCTAGGATTAAAGGCCTGGCTAAATTTGCAAGGTGCAATACTAGTAGTTACACCCTGTCAACAACTATATATCCCTTTGAACTTGGAGATTATGATGTTTTATGAATGAGTAGTTATAGTATGTCTTCTTGACCTCACAGACTCACAGAAAGATTTTTGTTTGGTTTTGTTATTTTGAGTTTCTGGTGGGAGTTGTGCAGTGACATGCCTTTGGAGCTTAGAGGGAGGTGATCCTCTTCCCACCCTGGATTCTGCGGCTTAAACTTGGGTCATCACACATGGCAGCAGGCACCTTTACCCATTCAGCCGTCTCAGACAAGGTTTCATAAAAGTTCAGTAGAGACTGGTCTTGTATTCCTCCTGATCCTCCTGCATCAGCCTTCTAAGTCCCTGGATCATAGATGTACACCAGCACAGGTCCTGGTTTTTATTTATTTTTTAAAAAGTAAGCATACACAGAGGGTGAAGAGATAGTTCAGGAGTTAAGAACACTTGTTGCTCTTGCAGAGGACCTAGATTGCATTTCCAGGGGTTTTAACGTCTTCTGACCTCTGTAGATGCCTGCACTCACAAGGTGCACATTATGACAGACATCCGTCCGTCTAGCCTGCCTGCCTGCCGCCTTTCTTTTCCTTTGTTTTTTTAAGATAGGGTTTCTTTCTGTAGCCTTGGCTATCCTGGAACCTGGAACCTGGCTCCATAGACCAAGCTAGCTTCAAACTCATAGAGATCTGCTTGCCTCTGCCCTCTTGAGTGCTGAGGCTAAAGGCATGTGCCATCACCACCCAGGTCATTGTGACATTTTCATAAATATTGGTCATTATTCTTTGTTCTGACTTTTCCCCTTCCCCATTTGTCCTACGCTGTGTCCTTTACCCCTCACTTACTGGGCCGCTATGTTCCTCCAAATAACCCCTCCGTCTTTATCTTGCATGTAGATCAAAGACATTTAGTCAGATTATCTTACTCAAATTTCTTTGTTTTTAAATTATTTGTGTAATATGCATAGGTGAAGACTCAAGCAACAGTATGCATATGGATTTGAGGACAACTCTGTGGAGGTGATTTTCTCCATCCACCTTTACATGGATTCTGAGGAAGAAACTCAGGCCACATCATCAAGTGGCAAACACTTACCTACTGAACCATTTCAGAGGCCGGTTTCTAGGATTTAAATAAAGAAAGATCAAGGCAGAAAAGTAAATATTTTGTAGATTTTGTGAGAACATGGTGCCACCTTCACGGCAGGTGTGCTGCCTCCTAGCTCATAAACCACCACTGCCACCATGTAAATTTCCCTGGCCTTTGCTAGAAGGAATAGGTTAAGATCTGAAGTAAACATTTAGTTATGGATAGGGTGACTACATCCTGGTTTGCCTAAGACCATCCCAGACTACACCTTTTGTCCTGGTTTAATTATTAATACTCTTAAAGTGCCCCTGTTTGGGCCACTTGCCACAGGCTTGGTGGCAAATGCCTTTATCTGATGAACCATCTCACTGGCTCTATTTTCTTTGTTCTTAACTAAAGAGACTTGTTCCAATCCTGTAAGAAAGACTTGTCATCTAGTTGTAACATTGTAGAATGGAAATTTTCACTGAAGGGAGATTCATTGGTTTTTTTAAAAAATATTTTATTTACTTTTTAATTTATGTGCATTGGTGTAAGGGTGTCAGATCTTAGAGTTTCAGACAGTTGTGAGCTGCCATGTGGGTGTTGGGAATTGAACCCGGGTCCTTTGGAAGAGCAAGCAGTACTCTTAACCACTGAGCCATCTCTCCAGCCCCGATTTTTTTTTTTTTTTTTTTTTTGAGTGAAAACATATTTTAAAAAGATGATCATGAGCCGGGCGTGATGGTGCATGCCTTTAATCCCAGCACTTGGGAGGCAGAGGAGGCGGATCTCTGTGAATTCGAGGCTAGCCTGGACTACAATGTGAATTCAGGACAGCCAAGATAACACAGAGAAACCCTGTCTCAAAAAAACCAAGAAAACAAAAACAACAACAAAAAAGATGATCATTAGCCAGGCATGGCACAGACCTTTAGTCCCAGCACTTGAGAGGCAGAGGCAGGAGGATCTCTGTGAGTTTGAGGCCAGTTTGGACTAAATAGTAAGTTCCCGGATAGATAGGATTATGTAGAGAGACCCCTCCACAAATTTTTTTTTAAAGTAAACTTTAGTTATGTGGTTTTGGACTATGGCTTACATAGGGTTTAGGCCAACCTGGGATCTATAGAGTGAGTGACCCAATCTCCAAAACAAGAGGGAGGCTGTCATTAGAGGTGATGTGAAAATGGTTTATCTAAAAAGTTTCATAGAAACCTTGAATTGTGGAACTAGAAAGATGAGGTGGGTTATTGCTCTCACAGACCAGAGTTTGTTTGATAGAATCCTACCAGGTAGCTCACAACTGCCTCTAACTCCAGCTCTAGAGGATCTGACAAAAGAGAGACCCGTGTGCCGTGATCCTCTGGCCTCTATGGGTGCCCATCCTCACATGCACATAAATGTACATTTTTTAAAAGAGAAATCTTGACCTGTGATTGAAATGCAAAGGTATTCACACGAGTAAGTGTCTGGAGCATGAAGATGTGAGTGATCAAGCAAAATGGTTATATTTTCATTGAGCTACAAGAGATGAGAGTGATAAGGCACAGAACTGGGGGGCTCAGGGTTAGGAGAAGTTCACTTGACCGGTATCTTTTCCACTTCCTACTTATAGTCAGACCATGGAGACTCTCTTAATCTAATCCATTTCATAGTTACATTAGAGTTGTGAATTTTACTTAAAACATCTTCTTGAAAATATTTTAAAATTGTATTTAAACATCAGAAACAAATTACCTGGCATGGCTTAGTCCCAGCACTCAGAAGTAGAGGCAAACTAGATTTCTGAGTTCGAGGCCAGCCTTAACAGGGTTTTTAGCATGTCTTGTGTTTTGTTTTGTTTGTTTGTTTTTCAGAACAGAGTTTCTCTGTGTAATAATAGCCTTGGCTATCCTGGAACTCTCTTTGTAGACCAGGCTGGCCTCGAACTTATCTCTGCCTCCGAGTGCTGGGATTAAAGGCGTGTACCACCATGCCTTTTATCAGCCCTCTGATCTTCAGCAAATCACATCCCCAGGACTTAATTTCTCCTAACCTCTAACATGTTAAGCTAGAATCAGGTATTTTCACGGTATGCTTTCTTTTTTTTACTGGCAGTCTTACGAATGAGGCTTCGGCTTGTGTAAGCCAAGCTGGTGGGGGTTAGAGCGCTGAAAGCCCAGCTGTGCCTGGTTCTGCCTGCAGCGCCTGGAGGCTGGTTGGTGGTTGGCTTTATATGTGTGTCTGTGTTGGTATGTGTGAGATAGAAATGCGTGTTCATGCATGCGTGTGTTGTGTGTGAGCACAGGTATGTACATGTGAGATCAGAGAACAACTTGGCTGTTGGTCTTCACTTTCCACTCCGTTAGTTGTTTGTTGCTCCATACGCTAAGCTAGCTGGCCTACGGACTTCTGGGTATTCTTTTTATTCTACCTCCCAAGATCTTGCTGAGGAACAGGGCTATATGTCTGGCTTTTTGTGGGTTCTGGGAATTCACACGTGGGTCCCAAGTGTTTATCTACTGAGCCATCTCTTCAGACTGGTTAGTTGTTTGTTTAAGACAGTGTCTCACTTTATAACTCAAGCTGTCCTCAAACTCGAGGAGAGCTTCCTGGCTCAGCTTCCCATTTGTTGTAAGGCTTACAAGAACTCTGAGCTAGATTCCCACGGTTTATCTAAACTTTAACATTTTATATTTCTGATACTGGTAAACAACTTGGTAGATTGAGGAGGTAATGTAGCTACTAAATGTGGTAGGAGCCCTACAGACTTGCTGTAGAAGGTGTGAGTAGGTTACAGTAATCAGTATAGAGAGAAATGTAGGGCCTTCTAGGACGACATTGATAGAAGAGTTTCTGTCATTACAAAACAACGCATACTGTGTAGCAGTAGAGACAGCAAGACTTTTTTCCTTAAAAATTACTATGGAGATTGAGAAAGAGAAATGTGTGTGTGGGGTGTTATTCATTATTTATTCCCTTCCACACCCCCACCGTGTGTGTATGTGTGTGTGTGTGTGTACGCGTGTGTATGTGCGTCACACATCAGAAGACAAGATAATTCTTTTCTGTCATCATGTGAGCTAGAGATCACATTTAGGTCACCAGCCCTGGTAGGAAGTACCTTTAACTGCTGAGCCATCTCATAGGCCCTTGTGTGTGCTTTAATTCGATATGAATTAATAATTTGGGGCTGGAGAGAGGACCAAGTTCAGTTTCCAGCACCGGAATAAACTATCTTTAATTCCAGCTCTGGAGGATCTAATTCCCTATGCTGGACTCTGGGCACCCATATACACATGTATGTGTACCCTTACACACATAAATAAGCAATACAATAAATCTTGGGTTTAGCAGGTTAAATTTACAAACTTATTTGAATGTGTGTGTGTAACAATAATAAGTAAAGAAAAAGAGGCCTTGAATTTAAGGGAGGAGTGGGAGGGGCACATTGGGGAATTGGAGAAGTGGTGAAATGATGTAGTTGTATTTTAATTTACAATTTTTAATTGCCATAAATAAGGCATAATTAAAATGAATGTAAACTTTTTAGGAATTAAAAATACTTTTATTTCATTTCTTTTTGGAGGGAGATAAATGTACACATACGGCACTAGAATTTGAAAGGAACAGAAGGGAACAAACAAATTCTGCTATGTGTGACAACCCCACCTCCACTCCCCACCCCCCACCCCGGGGTTACTCATCTAAAGGCCACCACTTAGACCAGCTTTTTCCAGACAGAACCATCTTCAGGCTTATGGGCAGATTAGTTTCCTGTGGCTGCTGGAGGAAATCAAACTCAGGAATGTAATATAGACAGTGAAGCTGGGCATGATGGTGTGTTCCTGTCTCCCAGTTACTTTGAGGGTCTGAGGCAAGATTGAAAGTTGTGATGTCAGTCTGGGTAATGTAGAAGGAATTCTCTCCCAAAAATCCAGGGGGTGGGAGAAGAAGGGAGGGAGGAAGAAAAAGGGACTGATTTTGAGTTTGAGGGGCCAGAAGTTTGAAATTCCTGTCTGTGGTCTACATAAGATTACAAGAGGGGACTCTAATTCTAGTTTATAATGGGTGTCGGCATTCTTCAGCTTGTGACCATGTCATTTTTAGTTAACCTTAAAAAATTAAGATATATTTCATTACATTTTGTATTCATCTGGACAATAAAAATTGTCTAACCATCTCAGGATCTTTAACTCAGTCACATTTACAAAGACTTTGCCAGCTGGATAGTGGTGTTGCAAGCCTTTAATCCTAGCACTTGAGAGGGAGAGACAGGTAGATCTTTGAGTTCGAGGCTAGCCGGGTCTACAGAGTGAGTTCCAGGACAGCCGGACTACACAGAGAAACCCTGTTTCAAAAAACAAAACAAAACAAAAAGACTTTGCCATATAATATAACATTGATAGGCCCCACGATGTTATAGGAAGAGAATAGGAAATATTATTTTTAGTCTACTGCAATGATAAAAATGAGTAGTAAACTACTGTTTTTGTTTTTAAGATAAAAAAAAACTGGAATAACCTCAGGGCCTGTTAACTTGGGACTAGTTAAATAAATTACGTATGACATATCTATCAAACGCAATAAGGTATAACCATTAGAAGAATGAAGCAGGCATGTTGACTGGGGCCATACTTACTGTAAAGTTGACCACAGTAAGCTGCGGAGGTGTCAGATGAAAGTGGGCTCCACTAACGGTTAGGACTGGGGGACTATAGTGGGACTGTTGGATCCACCAGCAATATAAATAATGACGTAGATGCTTTTTTATTATTTTAGAACTTAGGCCTTTTCGTGGCTAATCTCCCAACTAACCTGACTAATCCTGGCACTGTGTCACACCATGTGGTCAGCTCTACCTCTGTCCTGCTCTGCTCTGCCCGTTTACCCCAGAGTCCACTGGTGAATCTCCTGCGCCTCTGATTTCTCCTCTCACAGTCCCTCTTTCTGTCTGGAAGATCTGCCTTCCACTTCCTGCTCAGCTTTTGGCTGGCAGCTCTTTATTATAGCCAATAGGCAAGAGAGGAAGGATAAATATTTATAAAATATGAGACTGGTGATGAGCCATAGAGATAACAATACCAAGGTCCAGCTAGTATTTAGCTCTTTGTCTGTACAGAATTAACAATTGCATACTGGGACACACCTTCACAAAGTGCGCCCCAACAGGGGATTTTTACTTTGTGTGCTATGCTTTTGTATGTTACAGTAAATCTATGGATTTTATAGTAAATCCAAGGGAAGTGGACCTTCATTTGATTTTCTGAATAAGTTATGCAACAGAGGTAATAGCCTGAGTCAGGCGTGGCAGCTTTATGCCTATAACCCTAGCACTAGAGGAGCTGCAGCAGGGCTGCTATGAGTTCTAGCCTAGGCTACACAGCAAGGTTATATTTTTAGAATAAATAAGAAATTGTAACTGAGGAATGTTAAAATTTTACCTTTTTAAAAAATTTCTTAGATAACAGACCCTACATTAGCTGAAATGGGAAAAAACTTGAAAGAGGCGATGCGGATGCTGGAGACCAGCCAGAGGTGAGCATGTGGGTAGAGGCCACCCTGCGGAGTGTGTCCACCCTGTGGAGTGTGTCCAGCCTGTGGAGTGTGTCCAGCCTGTGGAGTGTGTCCACCCTGTGGAGTGTGTCCAGCCTGTGGGGTGTGTCCAGCCTGTGGAGTGTGTCTACCCTGCGGAGTGTGTCCACCCTGCGGAGTGTGTCCACCCTGTGGAGTGTGTCCACCCTGTGGAGTGTGTCCACCCTGTGGAGTGTGTCTACCCTGCGGAGTGTGTCCACCCTGTGGAGTGTGTCCACCCTGTGGAGTGTGTCCACCCTGTGGAGTGTGTCTACCCTGCGGAGTGTGTCCACCCTGTGGAGTGTGTCCAGCCTGTGGAGTGTGTCCACCCTGCGGAGTGTGTCCACCCTGTGGAGTGTGTCCACCCTGTGGAGTGTGTCCACCCTGTGGAGTGTGTCCACCCTGTGGAGTGCGTCCACCCTGCGGAGTGCATCCACCCTGCGGAGTGCGTCCACCCTGTTGAGTGTGTCCAGCTTGCGGAGTGCGTCCACCCTGTTGAATGTGTCCACCCTGTGGAGTGCGTCCACCCTGCAGAGTGTGTCCACCCTGTTGAGTGTGTCCACCCTGCGGAGTGTGTCCAGCCTGCGGAGTGTGTCCACCCAGTGGAGTGTGTCCACCCTGCGGAGTGCATCCAGCCTGTTTTGAATCTGGTGCTTCTGGTTTCCCATCTCTAGGATGCCATCTTCTGTTGCCTTTAAAGTATTGAGTAGAAGGTGCTTTGCAATGACAGAATTTTGAAATTTTGGGAAGGATCTTTCAGTTCTGCCGCTTCAGAATTTTGCTTACAAAATACGTTGATTTGAATATTTAAACACTTATTAGTATAGGTTCAGTCACATAGGATATCAACTGACCAAGCAGTTGGTTGAAGTGGGTTTTTTATATTCTTTTAATTAAACTGTCAAGTATATCTGGGGTCTAGGGAGCTGAAATAAATGTGTTGAAATCTTCATCAGTCACTAAATGTTCAAGGTAAAGTCTCATGTGTACATGTTCATATGTTAGTAACTTGATTGGCTAAAACAAACAACCACCTTTTTCTTTCCTTTAAACCAGAAGAGTAGAGGAGGAGAATGGGAAGAAGCCAGTATCTGAGGATATCCCAGGGCCTCTCCAAGGCAGGTAAGGATCAGCGCCTTAGTGAGGGTAGGAGGGTTTCTTTTCTTTTTTAAAGATTTATTTGTTTATTATTATGTATACAGTGCTCTGCCTACATATACTCCTGCAGTGCAGAAGAGGGCGTCAGATCACATTATAGATGGTCGTGAGCCACCGTGTGGTTGCTGGGAATTGAACTCAGGACCTCTGGAAGAGCAGATAGTGCTCTTAACCGCTGAGCCATCTCTCCAGCCCTGTAGACTGAGTTTTATTGTGAAAAATATTTTGACTTTTTACAGTTTATACTTTTTATAATATAGTAAATGAGCAGGGCATAGTAGAATATGCCTTTAATCCTACCACCCAGGAGACAGAGGCAGGCAGATCTCTGAGTTCAAAGCCAGCCTTGTCTACATAGGGAGTTCCAGGACAGTCAGGACTACATAGAGAGACCTGTGTCCAAACAAAAAAAAAACAAAAGACAAACAAACAACAGCAAATAATATAGTAAATGCATGGAAAAAAATGTCAGCTTTAATCATTGCTGGAATGATTAATCTGTGCAGCTAAAGCAAATTGATCAAGTCATTGTCGTCTGAACTAGTAATGAAGACAAATAGCTGGCTGTAGTTTTCACAGAATGCCAGTGGTAGACCTGCAGTTAAAGTTCCAGCTCAACTTGCTTGAGACAAGCAATTCTTTTTTAATAGCCAGGAAACTGAACATAGGTCAACAGTACAACTCCCTTAAATTGTTCTTTGACACGAATATAAGTTGTACAAGATTACAAAAGAAAGACATCGAGGAAGAATCACAACCTATAGTAAATATCATCCCTAACACACCCAGATACTGATGTTTTATTCCTTCCTGCTTGTAGCATAAATCTTGCTGCTTTGAAGTCCTGTACTGCTTTCTACCACTCAGAATAGGAAGCAGATCCTGTTTCCTATTCAGGTTGTGAAGGGACAAGGACTTGTTTATTGTCTTAATTATACAAAGTTACATCTGAAATTTTCAGAATGGCAACACATTAAAAACACTGTAACAGGGTCAGAAGTATTTATGGTATTTAGTATTACTAATGTCTAGTGTGTGAGGCAAGTAAGTGCTTTACAGGCACTGCCTGAGTATCTCCTCCCCATTCTATAATGCATAGCATGGCCATTTTGGAGCTCTCAAGGTCACAAGGAAAGGAGCCAAGTGCGCGTCAGCTTTCCTCCCGTACCTTATCTCTTGCAGTCTTAAAGGGTCAGAGCATTTCATGAGCAGCAGTGCCTCGGGGAGGTGGGTTTGGAGTATTGTTTTGATAGTGCTTTTATTTTTTACTACTGTTTTTGTGGTCCTAGGTATTGCATTTAGAATTCATACATTCTAGACAAGTTCTCTTCCACTCCCCACTGTGTCCTTTCAATGCTTCTTTTCTTTTTAAGAGAAAAGTTTTATGAGTCATTTTTGTTTGTTTGTTTGTTTTGGGTGTTTTGTTTTGTTGAGATGGGGTACCTCTGAATGTCCTGGAACTCACTCTGTAGACCAAGGTAGCCTCAAACACAGAGATCCACCTGCCTCTGCCTCCTGAGTGCTGGGTTTAAAGGTGCGTACCACCACTGTCCAGCTAATAATATTCTTATTAATAGAGTATTTTTACATTTTATGCATCACAAATTTCCTTGCTATTTTATACTGTTTTAGTCATTGACATTTTTCTCCTGTTTCCATCTCATATAATAAACAGTTAATATCATATCTTGTATAGAGGTCAGTCTATATTTATACTCTAAGCAAATCACAAATCTTCTAACTTGGATAAGAATTGGAAATAAATTACATGCTTAAGGGTATTGGTTCAAGTGTATAATATTCTCCAGGAAGAAAACAAGATATTAGAGACTTTTTGTTGGTTTTACGACCTTTTGTTGTTCGTACAAAGAATGGCTCTTAAAACATACTTATTAAAAATCCTCTGCTTTTCAAAAATGAAATGATCCTTTATAGAAAGATGGCTAGAGCATGACTGGAAGTATTTTCAAAAATCAAACTCATATTCAGGTCAAAGAATCATAAGTAAAGTTATATAATTTGAAGGTGATTCTTTTTTAATGTATAAACTGCTTCTAAATATTCTTTGTCTTGTAGCTAGATACCAAATGTTTAAAAAGGAAACAACAACAAACCCCTTCAAGTTAGCATGAATGAGAGGGAGTGGTGGGAAACGGAGGGGAGGTGGGTGTGTGTTCTTTCTCCTCCTAACACGTGTTGTTCTGCAGTGGACAAGATATGGTGAGCATCCTCCAGTTAGTTCAAAATCTGATGCATGGAGAGGAAGATGAGGAGCCCCAGAGCACCAGGTAATAAGGAGTGTGGGCAGCTTACCTTCCAAAGTCTGTCCTTGACTGGGTGGTGGCGGCACACACTTTAATCCCAGCACACAGGAGGCAGAGGCAGGTGGATCTCTGTGAGTTTGAGGCCCACGGAGGGAGTTTCAGGACAGCCAGGGCTACACAGAGAAACCCTGTCTCAAAAAACAAAATGAAATGAAAAAAGAAAGTCTGTTCTTGACTCCATTCTCACAGTGGCTCAAGGAATAAATTTCTTTAGGAGTAATTAATTTAGTTAAAAGTTATATTTAGCCGATCACGGCGGTGCATGCCTGTAATCCCAGCCCTCAGGGAAGCTGTGAGGCAGATCGCTGTGAGCTGAAGGCCAGTCTGGTCTACAAAGTAAGTCTAGGACAGCCAAGGCTACACAGAGAAACCCTGTGTGTGAGGGCAGGGGGCAGGATATATTGACATTTTTATATTCTGAAAGTAGATCCTGGCATTTTTATAGTATTAGATCTTCTGAAAAACCATTAGAAGGACTGAAATGCCATGTACTTTTTTATTTTTGCTTTAGCTTGCTAAGAATTACTACAGCTAAATTGATTAGTAGAAGCCTTTATTGTTATTGAATCACCTTTTTAAAAAAATTATTCAACTAGTAAACTTAAATGAATTATATCTTCATTTTGTCTTTTTTTTTCCTGTCAGTAATATATTTTCCATGTTGAAAGGCAGAAGATAAACCAGGCACGATAGTACACATCTGTAATAGCACTCTGGAGACAGAAAGGATTGCAAGCTTGAAGCCAGCATAGGGCTACATAACAAGACAAAAACAAAGTAGAATAAAATTGAGAAGATAAGAAAGGGTATTAAAAACTAGTTTTCTAGGTTGTGGTAGCCTGTATGTGCCCTCAGTTTAATTCCCAGTACTGAAACACACACAGGCCTCCCTCCGTGGTTCTCTTTTGTGGTCATAGGTGGTTGACTGGTTTATTGTTCTTCCGTGGAGAGTTTGTGTTTGTGTGTATAGGCAAAGCATCCACACACACCCTCCAGTACTTAATACTGTGTGCCTTGACTATTGTCATTTAGGTCTTGAGAGTTCATTACATGTCACACAAGGAGCTTTGTCTTTGTTAAGAGCAACTTTATTTTACTTTGAATAGGTAATTAGAATTTTGTGCATTTTATTTCATGTTCCTATTTTACATTGCTGAGCCAGTAACTTTAAGCATGTGTGTTTGAGCAAGTGTCTTTGGGGAGTAAGCATAGAAGTAGGATGCTGGGTGCATTTGAAATTTCAGTAGAGCCAAATACTGTTCCTAGGACATAAGCCAGACCGTAGGCTCATGGGCCGAGTGTGAGGAGACTTTCCCCACACCTTTGCTGCCATGGTGTTAGCAAACTTAAAGATGGTTGATAAGTGATGAGTGAGAAATGTAAATGAGGTATTGCAGTGTAATTTTGTTGTTGCTGTTGTTTTGGTTTTCGTTTTTGGTTTTTTTGAGAGAAGGTTTCTCTGTGTAGCCTTGGCTGTCCTAGACTCACTTTGTAGACCAGGCCGGGCTCGAACTCACAGTGATCCACCTGCCTCTTCCTCCCCAGTGCTGGGATTAAAGGCGTGCGCCACCACACCCATCTTCAGTGTGGTTTTTTTTTTTTTAATGAACTAAATTCTGTCTTTTTGTATGTTAAGACTTAATTGGTACTGGAGGTGTAGCTCAGTGGTAGAATACTTGCCTCCCAAGGGCAAGGTCTCAAGTTCAAGCTTTAGAACCTTTTAAAAATGAGTATGTGTACATGTCTGTGTGAGTGTATGCTACATATGTGTGGGCGTCTGTGGAATCTGTCACCCTACAGCTGAGCTATATCACCTGTCCTCTGCAGTTCATTATGATTATCATTTTTTATGTGTATGGGTGTCTTGCCTTCATGTATGTTTGTGCACCACTTGTATGCCTGGTGCCTGCAGAGACCAGAAGTGTGTGTAGGATCCTTGGGGCAGGAGTTACCAATGGTTGTGACCCACCTTAGGGGTGCTGGGAACAGAATTGGGCCCTCTTTGAGAGTAGCTAGTGATCTTAAAATTTCTGAGCCATCTTTCCAGACCTCCTCCACAGCTTTAAAGACTGATATTTAGCTATATTTTAAGATAACTTAAGAACCATTTTCGTTGTCAGTAAAGATAAGGATATTTATCTCTTAGGACTCAATTTTAAGAGCATTTTTCTTCCCAAACTTTCAGCATCTCATAGACTTTTTTTTTTTTCTGAATTTCCCTGTAAGACATGAAGTAAACTGAAAGTCCGCCAGTTTTCTGTGAAATACTGTTTAAATTTTTTTTACTTTTCTATGTATTGACGATAATTCATTTTTAATACTCTATTGAATTTTGATGAACAGAATCCAGAATATTGGAGAACAAGGTCACATGGCGTTGTTGGGTCATAGTCTGGGTGCTTATATTTCAACTCTGGACAAAGAGAAGCTGAGAAAACTTACAACCAGGATACTTTCAGACACTACCTTATGGCTACGCCGGATTTTCAGGTAAAGACACTTATGAGAAAGAAAGAAAAGACATTGATGAACCAGGTTTTGTTGCAGTTGTCTTTTTAGGATTCATTTATTTAGTGGTAAACACATTATGAGAGATGTTTTTGTTTGATTGATTTTAGGTTTACTTATTTGTTTGTGGCAGAGTCTCTATGTAGCCTGGCTGTCCTGGAACTTGCTGTGTAGACCAGGCTGGCCTCATCTCAGAGAGATCTGTCTTCCTCTTCCTACCAAGTGCGGGATTAAGGCTTGTACCACTACACCTGGCTCTACTACTTTTTTTTAAAATGTATACGAGTATTTTAACTACATATATTGATATGCACCACATGTGTACAGTGCCCAAGGAGGCCAAAAGAGGCCATCAAATCCCCTGAAGCAGGAGCTACAGATAATTATGAGCCGCATGTGGGTGAAAGAGCAGCCAGTGCTCTTAACTGACAAGCCTCCTCTCCAGCTGCCTGTACAAGTTCCTGGTAAAGATGAGTCAGAATCAGGTTGTGATGAATGTTACTGTGGTGCTCTATATGGATTCAACTCTTCCTTGGAGGGTATTGTCCTCTATTAAGTGGGGACAGCATAGATAACTATTTCGTTTGAAGTTATTTCATTTGAGTATTAAATGAGCATGTTAATGCTTCATTTATCTCAGCTGTCTTAGTGCTGAAACTCATAACCACCATGTCCGCCTGTAACGTTAGCCTTCATGTGACACAAGCGAGACCCACTGCCTGCAGGCTTTCTCCTTCTTCATTTTCAGTCTTTGTTTCCACTGTTTCTGCTCATTCTGTTTCTGAAGTTAAGTGTGGATAACCCACACCTGTAGTGAGTGAGTAGCCATCCATTGAAAATGAAGCGGGTTCCTCGCTGTGTCTGTCCTCTCTGTCTGATATAGGATATTGTCTATGGGAAAAGAATTGTTTTCATGCCGGTTGTGGTGGCGCACACCAGTAGGATTTGCTAAAGGAGGCAGAGGCAGGAGGATCACGAGTTCGAGGCCAGCCTGGACTACACATTTAAGTGTCCATCAGTAGAAGAATGGATAAAGAAACTGTGGTACATATACACTATGGAATACTACTCAGCTATTAAAAACAAGGAATTCCCGAAATTTGTGGATAAATGGATTGGGCTAGAAATGATCATAATGAGTGAGTTAATCCAGAAGCAGAAAGAATCAAATGGTATATACTCACTTATATTTGCATAACTAGCCCAAGGGGCATGTCCCACGAAAGCCTTCACTTTCCAGGAAACTGGGACAGAGGGGAGGGCATCCTATTGGGACTCTAAATGAGAGACGCATGGGAGAATAGCAAAATAAAAGGATACAGAGGGTCCTAGAAATCTACAAGTAGAACAATATGATAGGCAGATTTGGGCCCAGGGGTCCCGCTCAAACTAAGGCACCAGCCAAGGACAATACAGGTGGCAAACTTTAAACCCCTTCCCAGATCTAGCCAATGGTCAGAACATTCTCCACAGTTGAGTGGAGAGTGGGATATGACTTTCTCACGTACTCTGGTGCCTCACATTTGAACATGTCCCCTGGAGGGGGAGACCTGGTGGCACTCAGAGGAAGGACAGCAGGTTGCCAAGAAGAGACTTGATACCCTATGAGAATATACAGGGGCAGGTAATCCCCCTCAGTAACAGTCATAGGGGAGGAGAATAAGGGGAAAAGGGGAGGGAGGGAAGAGTGGGAGGATACAAGGGATGGGATAACCATTGAGATGTAACAAGAATAAATTAATAAAAAAAATTGTTTTCATGATTTTATACTACTGAAAAAAAATCAGAATTAACTGGGAGTACAGTAATATGCAGCTGGAGAGGTAGCTGTTCAGTTAAGAGCACTGGCTGTCCACAACCACCTATAACTCCAGTTCTGGAGAGCTGATGATTCTTCTGGCCACTTTGGGTCCTGCATGCATGTGTACATACATACATGCAGGCAAACTCATAAAATAAAATCTTGTAAAAAATTTAAAAAGAGTACATTAACATCTGAGGTCTCTTACTAGGTATGAAAATGGATGTGCTTATTTCCATGAGGAAGAGAGGGAAGGACTTGCTAAGATCTGTAGGCTTGCCATTCATTCTCGCTATGAAGACTTTGTAGTGGATGGATTCAACGCATTATATAACAAAAAGCCTGTTGTATATCTTAGTGCTGCTGCTAGACCTGGCCTGGGCCAATACCTTTGTAATCAGGTAATGTAAAACACAGGTGGTTGTTGTTTTTAACCACCCCCCCCCTTTTTTTCCGTGTGTGTGTGTGTGTGTGTATGTATGTATGTATGAATGCATATTTTTTAAAAATATTTTATTTAGTTTTAATCTATGTGAATTGGTGTGAAAGTGTCAGATCTTGGAGTTACAGACTGTTGTGAGCTGCCATGTGGGTGCTGGGAATTGAACCCGGGTCCTTTGGAAGAGCAGGCAGTGCTCTTAACCACTGAGCCATCTCTCCAGCCCCAGTGTATGCGTATTTTTGTATGTCTGTGTCGGTAGGCACATATGTGTTTATGGAGGCCCAGGGTTGGTGTCAGGAGGCACCCTCCAATATTTCATCTTGTTCATTGAATCAGGGTCTCTCAGTCAAGCCCAGTGCTTACTCTGCAGATTCCCTGTCTCTGCCTTCCAGGACTGGAATTACAAGTGGAGGACTACTCCCACCTGGCATTTAGGTGGGTTTATGTGAGTCCAAACTATAGTCCTTACACTATGTATCAAGTACTTTACCTCCGAGCCATCTCTCCAGTCCCAAAGATAGATAAACTATTTTGTTTTATTTTTATTTATGTGTATTTGTGCTTGCCTGCACGTCTGTATCTGTACCACATTTATACAAGTTCCCAGAGACCAGAAGAGGAAGTCACATGGCCTGGAACTGGCTGTCAGGAACCAAACTCAGATCAGCAAGTGCTCTTCTTACTTAAGCCGTCTCTCCAGCTCCCAAAGATAGATATTGTACAGGAGCTGTGTCATGTAGTTTGTCTTTGCTTTGTACAGCTCGAGTTCAAACTGAAGGCTTCACACATGTTCAGCAGGGCTGTACATATTGAGTGACACCTGCAGCCTAATGCTTTATCTTTTAAACTTTAAAAAGAGGCATTTTATTTACGTGTGTGTGTGCGTGTGTATCGCCACATGTGTCTGTGGAGGCCTAGAGCTGAGTTGCAGGTGTTTGTAAGCACCTGATATGGGTGCTGGAAACCAAATCCTCAGCAAGTATTTCTAACCAGTGAACCATCTCACAAGCCTGTTTTTTTAAACATTTAAAGCATATAGATGCATTTCTCTAGCTGCTGTTTGTATCAAGTTGAAATACATGTATTTGTTATTGTGCAAACAGTTCAGCCCTGTGGGCTGGCGGGATGACTCCGTGGGTAAAAGCACTCGCTGCATAAGCCTGATGGCCTGAGTTTATTTACTGGAACCCACGTAAGAAATCCCGGTACACTGGCATGCTCCTGTACCCCAGCATGCAGTGTGACATGGAGACAGGGACTTGCTCAGAGGCTCACAGGCCAGTTAACTTGGAGTTTGTAGCATGACATAAAGCAGAAAAGAGATGATGCCCCAGCAAGGGAAAGGAGAGAACTGACTGTCAAAAGTTGCCGTCTGACGACTGTGGCATATGTATATTCCCAGTCCCCAATAAAAACTTAAGAAACTCCACCAGCCTACACTGCATAGTGTTACTGTATCTCAAAATGAATGTTACTGAATTTAGAAATAATGTCTCACACAACTTGTTGGTGGTACACCAATTCTAGAATTTGGAAAGTAGAGGCAGGACTGCCCCCCACCCCCACCCCATGGGAGCCACCATACTCAACTAACTTTTCAGATAAAATCTTAGCATGCGTATGGCCCAGGCTGGTTTCAAACTCACTTTGTAGCTCAAGATGGGTGGCTCTAAACTGGCCATCTTCTTTCCTCAGCCTCCCAAGTGCTAGGATTTTAGGCTTTTGGCACCATACCCAGACCATTTTTGAAGTGGACCTTTGTTTTGCTTTGGTTTTAGTACTTTAAGGAAGGAATGAGGTGTAGCCCAGTAGCAGAGCACTTACCCTAGCATCCGTAAGGCCCTGAGTTCAATCCCTGGCACAGCCAAAGGAAAAGATACCGCAAAAAGTCCTTTCTAGAGGAAATGTGTAAATGAAGCACTAAACTGTACTTTATTTTTATGTTGCAGCTGTTTATAGTTCCTAAAACTCCATGTGTTTAGAAACTAAACATTAAGAATATATAATTAATTTGACAACTTTCTCCATTCATGGCATTGACTTTGCTTCTTTTTTTTTTTTTTTTTTAAGATTTATTTATTATTACATATAGTGTTCTGCCTGCATGTATGCCTACACACCAGAAGAGGGCACCAGATGTCATTATAGATGGTTAGGAGCTACCCTGTGGGTGCTGGGAATTGAACTCAGTACTTCTGGAAGAGCAGCCAGTGCTCTTAACAGCTGAGCCATCTCTCCAGCCGGACTTTGTTTCTTTTAAGCAATATACTTCTGCTAATCCATATTTCTTAGTTTTTAGGGTAGAAGGACCCATAAGTAAGGTACTGTTCTCGGAATGACGGGGGGAAGACTCTCAGGCTACCCTTCTCACCTCAGAGTGCAGTGTGCTTAGTAGTGTCTTTGTTTGGAAGACTCCTTTTTGTCATATTCTAGAATATCATTTAGAGAGGTTTAGATTGTGTCCTCTTACAAATTGTTAAATCACCTTTTGAGAGTGAGAGTTTAACTTTGCAGATGTATTTATTAACATGTATTTATAAAACTTGAGTTCTTGATGGGGAAAGATTTTTTTTTTAAGTCTTAAAAGCAGAGTCTCACTGTGTAGCGCCGGCTGACTTCATGCATGTGATCCTCTGGCCTCAGTAATAAGATAGCAGACACACCACTACACCCTCACCAAGGTTTCTGCTTTTAAAGGGTAGTTTGTAGTTTGTCTTTGTTGCTCAGTCTCTCTCAGCCGTAAGTGAACAGTGTTTTTTTTTTTTGCAGCTTGGCTTACCCTTTCCCTGCCTGTGTCGCGTGCCCTGTAACACTATGTTTGGATCCCAGCATCAGATGGTGAGTTCTCTCTTTGGTTTAGTATAGAATTGGATTTTGAAACCATGTCTTTGTTTTATCTGAGATTCTGTTTGCTGGCCTCCAGATGTTAGTAGCTGATCCACTTACTGCTCAGTCCTCCCCGTGCTGCAGCGTGTGCTTTCATATTGACTGAAGGCCGGCCTGGGAAGCGCTAAAGGACCCTTACATTGCTCTGTCACCTGCTGCTTTTGGGGTAGTGGGACGGGGGTGGGTTTGGTGCTCGGGCCCCTGAGTATGTTGAGTACATACTTTCCCCAGTCCTCTCATCATTATGCATTCCAGTCAAGCACGAGAAGTTTCTAAAAGCTCAAACGAACATTTACTATTATTATAGAAGTAGGCTTTTAAAATAAGGATTTCAGCTGGGTGTGGTGGTGCTCACCTTTAATCCCAGTATTGGGGAGGCGGAGGCAGGCAGATCTCTGTGAATTTGAAGCATAAACATTTTGTCCAGGTAGTATACAATGGTTTTAAAGTACTTTTCTTTTTTTTTTTTTAAGTACTTTTCTTATATATATTAATAATGATGAATAGATTTAAATATTTTTTTAAGTCTGAAATTCAAGAGTAAATAATTATCCTAACATGAAAATCATATTTGAGTTATTAATTTGAGTCATCTGTGCTTGTAGAATTCATAATTTTTCACTGGGCGTTAGTTTAGGTCTCTGGAGTGCTTCCTAGAGTGCACAAAGCCCTGGGTGATCTCCAGTCCCACATAAAACCAAGCATGATGTACACCCTCAGTGGGTGGAAGCAGAAGAATCAGGAGTTCAAGACCAACTGAGGCCACTTGAGACTGATGGATGGGCTGGGAAGATGGCTCAGTTGGTAAAATGCTTTCTGAAAAAACATGAGCTGAGTTCAATCCCCAGAACTCACATAAAATTCACTAATATAGTTATGGTTTTTAAAAATAAGAAATTCAGCCTGGTGTGGTGGAACATGTCTTTAACCCTAGCACTCTTTTTAGGCGGGGGTGGGGAGGGTGGGCATGGTTTTTGGTTTTTGGAGCCAGGGTTTCTCTGTGTAATCGTGCCTGTCCTCATACTCAAAGAGAACTGCCTGCCTCTGCATCCCAGCACTTGAGCAGCAGAGGTTGATCTCCATGAGTTCAAAGCCAGCCTCATCTACATAGCAAGTTTCAGGCCAGCCAGAGTTACATGGTGAAACATTGTCTCAAAACAACAACACAACAAACCAGAATTCAGGCCAGGCATAGTGGCTCATGCTTGGAATCCCATTGCTGAGGAGATAAAGTCAGGTTAATCCATGGGCCCTGCTGCTCAGCTAGCTTAACCTTATCAGCAAGCCCCAGGTCCATAATAGACCCTGTCTCAAAAACAAGCTGAGTGGCTCTTGAGGAACAACCCTGAGATGGACCTCTGGCCTCCATGCACACGTATGTGCACATACCCACACACATACATACACACGGAATGCTGGATTCTGGTGTTAGGAGGGGCTTTTCTGCTATCTGCCCTAGCTCCCAAATAATGACACAGAGACCTTTTAGATTTATTCAGCAATCTTTAAGCTCTATAACTGGGAAGATACTCATTTATTCTAACCCAGTTATGCTGGTCTTCCAGCTGTCTCAGTCCTGGCTTGGCCTTTTGCTGTAAGCCTCTCTCTCCTCACATCAGACTCCTCATGGTGCCTTCTTCTCTTCCTTCCCTTCCCTCTACCTGAGACCCTCTGGCCTCTGATAGAAGTTCTGCCTGCTGGCTCCTCTACCCACTTCATCTTCTTTATTAACCAATCAGAGGTAACCGGGGAGTAATTTTTATACAGCACTGAGTCCGGAGATTCTTCACACCTGTCCAGACTGTAGCCCGGTCTCAGGGCACAGAGGCCAGCATCTGAAGACACCGTGCGCAGGACTGTCTCCAACAGCAGACTCACAGTCTCTCAGTGTGTACCTTTATACTGGGTGGCTCACATTTCTGTGCTTTGTTGGTCCTAGGACGTTGCCTTTCTCGAGAAACTGATCAAAGATGACGTAGAAAGAGGAAGACTGCCCTTGCTGCTTGTCGCAAGTGCTGGTAGGTATCATAACTAGTATGTACAGGGCACTGAGTCCTTGTCTTACAAGATGGGTCTTGTTTGTGTTGTTTTGTCAAGATGGAGTCTCAGTTCTGTAACCCAAGCTGGCCTAGAACTCAAAGACAGTAGCCCACCTACCTTGTCCCTGTGAGTGCTGATGTAACAGAATTGAGGCACTAGGCCCTGTTAAGTGAGACAATCTTTGGGGTTGTTTGTGTGTGTGTTTGTTGAACAGGGTTTCTCTGTGTAACTTTGGCTGTCCTGGAACTCACTCTGTACACTAAGCTGGCCTCGAACTCAAGGTGAGGCACTAAGGAAACTAAAGAAAAGCTCCTGGAACTAATTTGTGAACCGAATAAAGCTTCTAGATTTCTGTTTCATAATCAACAATTAAAAATCAAAGTAAAAGCCAGCAAGATGGCTCAGTGGATAAAGATGCTTGCCACCAAATTGAATGACCTGAGTTCATCTCGTGGTATGAAGAGAGAAAAGAATCCTGCAGGTTCTCTGACTTCCAGCTGCAGTCTGGCATGTGTGCCCACACATACAGAACAAATAAGAAATTTAATTTAAAATGACTTTTATAATAACATCAAAAAGCATGAAATGGGCCCAGTGGTGGTAGCACACACCTTTAATCCCAGTGCTTGGGAGGCAGAGGCAGGCAGATCTCTGAATTCAAGTCACCCTGATCTGCAGAGCAAGTTCCAGGATAACCAAGGCAACACAGAAAAACCCTGTTTCAAACAACAGCAACAAAAAGCATGAAAATAGGGCAGTGCAATGGAGTAGCAGGTAAAGTTTCTTAGTGCCTGAGGATGTGTACCTGATTACCAGAGTTCAGTTTCCTAAACTCATAGTAAAGGTAGAGAGAAAAACATAACTCCACAAAGTTATCCTCTGACTTCCACATGGGTACCCTGGCATGTGTTTGCTCCCACACACATCTCACATGCTTACACACAGGCTAATAAAAATATTTTAAGAATACGTAATGAAAGCCAGGGGTGGTGGTGCATGCCTGTGATCCCAGCACTCAGGAGGCAGAGGCAGGCAGATCGCTGTGAGTTCGAGGCCAGCCTGGTCTACAAATTGAGTCTAGGACAGCCAAGGCTACACAGAGACCCTGTCTTGAACAACCAAAAAAAGAAAAAAGAATACTTAATGAGGGCCTGGAGAGAGCCTCAGATGTTAAGAGCACTGGCTGTTCTTCTGAAGGACGGACTCTGGTTTGATTCCCAGCACCCACATGGCAGCTCACAACTGTCTGTAATTCTGGTTCCAGGGGATCTGACACCATCACACAAACATACATGCAGGCACAACACCAATGTGCATGACAGAAAGAGGGAAAAGAAAAAAGAATACTTAATGAATCTATGCACTGAAAAGTGCAGTGTATCCCGAAAGAAATTTAAGAAGACCCAAATGTACTATTGGCTCAGCATATATGTTGGAGATTCCATGTCACTAAGTCATCTCTCCCTAAACAAGCCCTGTCACAGTCTCTGCATATTGAGTCCCAGGCCAGCCAACGCTACATAGCAAGGTCTTGTCTCAAAACAATCGAAGCCAAAAAGTAATGGAAAACTTGATTTGGGGTATCACGCAGTACAGCGTGTGCGGAGGAAGTACAGGCCCTGGAATCAGTCTCTAGGGACAAGAAGCCTTTGCTGTTTGAGAGGACCCTATTGAGCTGGGTGTGGCGCTCATCCCAGCACTAGAGTGCAGAGTAGGTACTGGTCTCCACAGCAAGTTCCCGACAGCCAGAGCTACATAACAGAGTCTATCGCAAACAAAAAACAAAAGGGCCTATTAAGAAGTAAAAAGCATGCCTTTAGTCCCAGCACTCGGAGGCAGAGGCAGGCGGATCACTGAGTCAAGGCCAGCATAGTTTTCACTGTCTAGGAAAGAAGGATTTGGGCTGCCAGAGTACAGCCTGTACAAGCCAGGGACTTACATGTTAAAAGAGGTAGTTTTTCCTTTCTGGTCTTCAAGCATAATAAGTCTAACTTTTAATCATCACAGGAGTGTCCTTTCCAGGTGCCTCAGTTGGACTAAACCTCTTCCAGGCAGCTCGACTGGTCTCAGGGCCATCTTTGCAGCTTGGCTCTGCTCTTCTGAGGGGGACTCTTAGCTTTTATTGCTCTCTCTGGCAGGGAAGGGCCTAGTGAGTCTGGTCAGTTTCAGGGACTTCCTGAAGCTCTTCTGTATAGAGGAAACTGTTAAACAGCATTGGGATACAACATGAGGCAGCCATTCTGTGAGCTTGAGCAGTTCCTCAGAGCCAAATGCAAATCGCTGTAATCCACTCATCCCAGTAGGGATAAAATGAAATGGTCTCTATATAAAGGTTTCTATAAATGCGTTTGTTCACTGATGAAATAACTTGAGTGTTCTTCACATGGTAAATGGATAAGCAAATTGGGTTATATGCCTGTATGCTAATCAGTAAGTAGAAAGAAGTGCTGACAAGCACTTCAGTGTGCAGGAATTTCAAAGGTGTGCTGACGTACAAAAAGTTGCATATGATGAATTGGTTTGATACCCCAGGAAAGACAAGGCTTGGTTGGCAGACACAGGTGAGGATGGTCGGGTCATGAGTTAGGGAGGAGAGTGGCTACAGCGAGGATGGGGAGACTTTAAGATAATAGAAACGGTACTGAGTGTGACATTAGCTACCCACCAACCACATATATCAGCACTCGTTGAACTATACAGTTAGGTGAATGGGTTTGTGCAGATGAATTATATTTTAAGCTGTTTGTCTACAAAAAGAAAACACGTAAATAGCCACCTTGTTGCCTTTGGAAAACCATTGCTTCCTGCCTGAACCAGGAAGCCTGCCTGATTATATGCTTTAAAAGAAGCACAAATTGACCCATATTCAGTCACTTGATAGACTTAAGAGATTACATTTAGGATATGACTGAGTGACACCCATTGTGACCCATATCTATTTCCTGAATACATGCCTCAGAAACAGACATAGCCCCAAAATATAAAATGACTCTGATAGTGATCCAGTCAGAAAACGCAGCACTGGACTGGACTGGACTGGATAGAACTATTATAGTCAAATCTTGTCTAATTCAGTAGTCTAAATGTGTGGTACACATGCCTGTAATCCCAGCACTTGAGGCAGAGGCAGGGAGATCTCTGTGAGTTTACGGCAAGTACTAGGATAGCCAGGGCTACATACCCTGACTCAAACAACAGAACTAAATTAAAAAAAAAAAAAAAAGTTAAGGTATGTTTAAACATTTGGGACACCTGCATGGTGTCAACACATCTTTAATCGCAGCACTTGTTTGACTTTGAGGCCTGCCCGCTATACATACTGAGCTCTAGGCAGGGCTTTATAGTATGACCATGTGCGTTCGGGGTTGTGTGGGGCGGGGTGTGTGGTGCCTCTGGTGTGATTCCTGTCTATTTTGTTTTATTTAGACAGGGTCTATCACTGGCCTTGTTTTATTTAGACAGGTAATGTGAGGCTGCCTGGCCAGCAGGGCCCAGGAATCTTACCTCTCTCTCTCTCTCTCTTCCCACTGGGATTGCAGTTATGTGCTGCCATCAAGCCTGGCTTTCTAACATGAGTTCTGGGGTTGAACTTCGTGCTTGTGGAACAGCATTTTATTTAACCATCTTCTCAGTTCCCCATCCCCTTTTTTTGAGACAAAGAACTTGTGTATCTCGTGCTGCTGACCTTTAACTCAGGTAACCCAGGGATTACCTTGAACTTTTGGTCTTAGAGCTAAGACTAAGCACGCGCCACCATACTTACTTTGTGTGGTGCTGGAGGCTAACCCTGAGCCGCTGTGTGCTCGGCAAGCACTGCCAGCTAAGCCACATTGCCAGCCTACATAACCGTTCTTTAACAGGCCATGGTAAGGATGTAGAAGTTTTTACTGGTTGGAATCTTACTGACTGAAAATTTAGAGCGTTTTGGGGAATATGACTCTGTTTTACTTAAGTTCTGTCTGAAAAAGAGTGTCCCCAGAAAGTCTGTAGTGCAAGTTTCTGAGGGATGAGCACTAAACTTTGATATGTTTAGTCTTCAAAGTACATGTTTTATGACAACAACCTGTGTGGTTAAAACCCAAACTCATGTTACACGTTCTTTTTATAAAGGTCACACCTTAATGAAAACCTTACAATGTGGAGGTAAAAACAGTAAGAAAGGATATCTCAAGCAAAGATGAGCAAGAGTGCCATACGTAGAGTGACAAGTGTAAGATAGTTCACACTGGCAAGACAGGGTCTGAAAAGGGAAAGTTACAAGTGTTTACGGACCAAACTTTTAAGTTTCTAAAGAGAATGCTGATAGAGTGCAGGCATAAACCGACAGTCCTTCAGATTTGATGGCAGCCTTGACAGTTTCCCATGACTCAACAGGTTGACTGAGTAAAATGCCAGGATGTGATTTCAGTACAAAATTAGATACTTTGAGAAAGTTGACACATTCTTCAATAATTACACAAACCAACATGTGTTGATTTTTAAGTCAGTCCACAAGGAAGATTTCAAAGTAGAGTTACATTGCTGCCTCTGTCCTGTGGAAATGCAGTGTAGCTGAAAGCTACCCCTCTGTAAAGATTCATAAGGCATTGCATTGCTTTTTAATATCCCTTCTTATTTTATTTAGGAACCGCAGCAGTTGGACACACAGACAAGATTGGGCGTTTGAAGGAACTCTGTGAGCAGTATAGCATCTGGCTTCATGTGGAAGGGTAAGTATTAAGTAGGTGGTAAGGTTGGCCAGCTCCATATTGGTCCTCATGAAGAGTGGACGCCCAGACCAGCGCTCAGAGTGGTGTTTATCATTAAAGGCTAGGATTAGAGATAACAAACTCACTCAAACTGGGTAAAGCAGAAGATTATATTGCTCTGTACAACTGAAACAACACCGCCAATATTAGGAGTGGTTTTAGGCACAGTGTCAACCAGAATTCCATGTACTCCTCTCCACTTCCTGCCCTAGGAGCCTATGGTTTGGGTCATAGACAGACATTTCCTAATACGGCAAGTAGTAACCACAGAGATCCTAATCCCCTTCCCAGCTTCATGTCCCATGAGCTCCTCTGGTAGCTGAGATAATTTGGAGACCTCTGAGGATGGCTAAGTGCTTCCACCTGAGCTCATAGGTTGATAAAGGCCATAGGATGGCTTGATAGAGGGCCCTGGAGTGTCTTTAGGGAGAAGAGGAGCAGGTTCAGGGTACACAGGTGCCCATGTCACCACACCATCCAAGATAAAGGTCATTCTATCTTCCACAAAAAGAACAGTGGCTGAGGAAGAGTGCCCATTAAAGACAGAGAGTAGTGCGGGCATTGTGCTAAGGAAGCAGGGACAGCCCCTAAAGCATGTTTTTATTAAAAGTGCATTTTGAAGTTTTCTTTAGACTTTCTCTAACTCCCATTTTTGGTTGTAATAAATGCTAATCAAACAAAAGGCACATACGCAGATATTCACATGTCACCTTATGACTGCATAGTTTGTTGTTTGTGAAGTACCTGCTTAGGGAGTGAGTAACGTTAATTAAGTAACTGGTTCTTAGACTGCTGCTTTTCCTTACAGTGTGAACCTGGCAACATTGGCTCTAGGCTATGTCTCCTCATCTGTGCTGGTATGTTGTTGGCTTAATGATGGCAGTAAGAAGGAGCTCAGTCTGTTCAGTTCCTTCTGGCTTTCCGTAGTTCTTAGGATGAGAGGAGGGCTGTTTCATGTCCTCTGGTTACATAGTAAACAAAGCTCTCTTTTTGGTAGGCTGCAACCAAATGTGACAGCATGACACTGACTCCCGGCCAGTGGCTGGGCTTGCCAGCCGTACCCGCAGTGACACTCTACAGACATGACGACCCTGCCCTGGTGAGCTGACTGACACTAGGGAGTGAATGGTATTCATAATTGCTTTCTGAGATAGAGTATAGAGATGTAAAGGAATTTTTTTTTCTAAATTCTACTTCTGTTACCTTTGTAAAAAAAATTTTGGGAGGCAAATTATAATATAATGGATTTCATGCATGTATATGGTACCTTGGTCATACCCTCCAGTACCTTTTTTTTTTTTTTTTTTTTTTTTTTTAATTTAAGTGGGCAAAGAAGTGGCACACACTGTAGTAATTCCAGTACTCAGAAGGCTAAGGCAATAGAACCTTATGGCTACATAGCAAGTTCTAGGATATCCTATGCTACATAATGAGACCATGTCTCAAAAATAAAAACAATAAATTCTGGAGCTGAAGCTTCATTAGTAGAGTGCCTGCCTAGCATGCTTGAAGCCCTGGATTCCGTTCTTAGCACTACATAAAGTGGGTGGGGCTGACCTGATGTCCTAGCACTTGGGAGACAGGGCCAGAAAGATCAGGAGTTGAAGGCCAACCTGGCGTACGGAGGCTCCGTGTTTTTTTTTTTTTTTAAATCACTTGAGGGTGGGGGTGGGGAAGGACTCAACTCACTCATGCAGATTAGAGGGCGGCTTTCTGAGCGCCTCGTCCACCGCTCCATGGGCTGTGATGGTCAGACTCACATGGTGTGCCTGTTGAGCCGCCTCGTTAGCCCACGATGCCATCCATACCTTACATCTTTTAGCCATGCCCTTCCTCTACTTCCCTATGTGTATGGAAGATTTTGTGTGTGTGTTGCTTGATCACAATTTACTTAACAGCCATTTGTGAGCTTTTAGGGTGTTACCAAGTTTTTGTTAATAAGACAATAAACGTCCTTTCACATACCAAATCATTTTCAGAGATTAAGTTTCCAAAAGTAGAATTAACATTTAAGACTCTGGCTCACATTGTCAGTACAGGTTGTAACATACAGTCTTTTTGGTTTAAACCCTGAATTGTGTTTCGCTTTGTCTTTTTGTTTTCTTGTTTTCATAGATGTGTTAGGTTAGTGATAGGTGCATGCAAGCAAAGTAAAGGTTCAATGATTACTGCATAAACTGTTGATATCTTGCTTAGTTGAAAATGTCCGACAGCTTTAAAGATGCTCATGGTAACCTGTGAGGAGGCTCCTCCTAAGTGGCTAAGAACTGCTGCTCTAGAGCTTAGCCCGTCTGGGTTTTCACCTGAGAAGCTCTGCCTCTCCTCACTTCTGAATCCTCAAACACAGCTGACCTCTGAGGTGAACTCATTTAAGGTGCTAGTTGTCAAAAGGCCAAATGGATAATGCAAGCCAAGTATGCAGCCCAGCCTTTGCCATGTTCTCAGACTGTAGTGAAGAGTACCCAGCCAGTGCTGACATTCTGGCAGCCCTGAGTGTACCTATCTTGTTATTTTTAGACACTAGTTGCTGGTCTTACATCAAATAAGCCTGCAGACAAACTCCGAGCCCTGCCACTGTGGTTGTCTCTACAGTACTTGGGACTTGATGGCATTGTGGAAAGAATAAAGCATGCCTGTCAGCTGGTGAGTAGAAACATTAAGAGAATTAGAGACTCCTGCACAAAAGCAGAGGCAGGCAAAATTTTACTTTTGGTATCCTCTGTCCAGAATGAGGAAAGTCACAAGATGACTTTCAGGAAAAGAGATGGTGCAAAAATATTGCTGTTAACTGACTGGCCTCCAGGGACAGGGAATATAAAAATAAAAAATTCAATGTAGAGGCCTGGCATGGTACCCCACGCCTTTAATCCTAGGACTTGAGGAGACAGAGGTAGAAGGGTCTCTATGAGTTTGAGACCAGCCTGTTCTGCATATAGGTTCCAGGACTACATAGAGAGATTCTGTCTCAAAACAAAAACAAATAAAAATGGAAAATTCAATGTAAGTGGAATGGATTTTTTATATGTATTTTAATTAATTGTTTTAAGAATTTCCGGGCCAGGCATGGTTGTGGTAGCACACGCCTTTAATCCCAGCACTAGGGAGGCAGAGGCAGGCTGATCTCTGTGCATTCCGGGCCAGCCCAGTCTACAGAGAGAGTCCAGGACAGTCAGTATGACACAGAGAAACCCTGTCTCAGGGGAAAAAATTTCGTAGTTGTATTTTTCCTCCCCTCCCCTAACTTACTGAAAATCCCATTCAATTACATACCCACCCAACTTTGTCTTTGTTTAAAGAAAGGAGGCTCTCCGTCTCCCAGCAGCTCAGTTACCAGGGTCTGCACTCTGTTAGAGGGCATGGGTATTTACTTTTTAAGGTTTATCTCTTTTATGTATATGAATGTCTGTGTACCATGTGTATGCCTGATGCCCTGAGGCCAGAAGAGGGCATTGGATTCCCGGGAACTAGAATTACAGATGGTTGTGAGCCATCACTTGGGTAGTAGGAATTGAACCTGGGTCCTCTGGGAGTGTAGCCAGTATCCTCAACTGCTGAGCCATCTCTTCTGCTCCCAGGAATTGGTATTTTTATTTGAGCATGTTGGTTTTCTGTTTGTAAAGTTCTGAAACAAATCTCTTTGTATTGGAGGTATTCTGATTATGAGAAACATAAATTATGCTGTAGGTTAATGGCATCTAGTTGGCTGCTATAACAAAACACAGTGGACTGGGTAATTTGTGAGTAGCAAAAAATAATGTTGCTTACATTTGTAGATGCACAAATCTGAGACCAAGATATCAGTAGATTCATTGTCCGGCAACAGCCTTAAATGGTACCATCTGTGTATTCTTACCTGGGAATAGGGGAAATACTCCTTTCATCCTTTTTTGGGGGCGGGGGGCTTTTTGAGACAGGGTTTCTCTGTGTAGCCTTGGCTCTCTGGACTCTATTTGTAGACCAGGCTGGGATTACAGGCATGTGCCACCTTGCCGGCTTTTTTGGTCCTTCATCCTCTTTTTATAAGCATGTTCACAAATCCTTTTCAGTGAATCCTTAATCACTTCCAAAGGCTGAACCTATTAAAACCATTGTTCATAATATTAGGTTTTCAGTATAGGAATTTTAGATAGACAGATATTGAGAACATTACCTTTTTAAAAAAAAAAATCAAGTTAGGTGTGGTAGTTCAGGCCTGCTTTCCAGTCTCTTGAGAAACAGGCAGAGGCAGGAAGACCAAGCGTTCAAGGCCAGTTTTGACCACAGGAAAAAGAGATTGGGCTTGAGGATAATCATGCATGGCTGCAATCCCAGCGTTCACAGGTGGGGCAGGAAGGTCAGGAAGGAGGCCAAGGCCAGCCTCACTACAGTAGCAAGTTTGAGGACATCCTGCATTACATGGGAAGCTATCTTGGAAAAACAAGAATCATATTTGTGTAGTTTGAACATTGGTCCCTACGTCAATTTAAAAGCATGACGTCACTTTTTGGAACCTCTACTTTCTGACCTATGAGATAGGATAATAATTTACTAATGGTCATAGGGACTTACTGAGTTAAATGTATGTTAAACAGTAGTGCTTGGTTACATAAGTTATTCACATAGGCGTAAATCTTTGTTTTAAATATATTCTTGGGCTACATTTGTAGGACAGTAGGAAAGCACACGCTTAGTTCAGTTTCAGTACCCAAACAAGTGCTCTATTCTTTCTCTCCCTACCCAGGATATTGACACTTTATCGTGTCATTTTTACATTTAAGAAAAATTAGTATTTGGTTCCTTTGGTTTAGAGATTAATCCTTTTGACATTAAAAATTACTTTTAAGTTTATAGAAAGCATTTTAAAAATAATGTTGTCATCATGCTGTTGTCTCGTGTCATGACTTAGTTCTCAAGGAGATAGAAGCCTTTGCTAACACAGCAACTCCGTCAAATTAGGGCAGCGTTTGCGCTCTCAGTGGGAGAGGTCAGTCCCCCTTGGCTTCAGGAGTGCAGGGAAATACAGTGATAACATTAACTACCAAACCCTTGAGGTTGCCACGGCTCTGGCATCTGCCTACAGTTCAAACCTGTAGCTAACCTGCAGTGCTCATGAAGGCTTGAGGGACAAGACAACTTGCTGTTGACTCGCCACGCTGGAGCACCTGGGAAACATCAGCAGCTGTGCATATCTACGTGTTCATGCCATATAATCCATACTATGCCATACATTCCCGAGAAAAGGAAGCTGCCTCTTGTGCTTCCCTTCCTCCTCATCTCCTCTTTCTTCATGTTTGGCAAACACCATTAAGCACTTCGCGTTATTTCATATGATGCCCACAATTGCACTAGAATACATAGTTCACTAATAAAGCATATTTGTGCGGTTCCTTGAGGGGCTTTGCAGCATTAAGTACTCAGTGAATATCTTCTGAATTCATTTCCTCTGCTCCCTGATTAGGGACTATAATGATTCTCACATCAGTGATAAAGGGTTTTGGGTTGAGACTGTAGTGTAATGGTAGTTGTATCTATCTCCATGGGTTACTTGCTAGCCCTTCATGTGAAAGACTGAAAAATATTTACAGATGTTGAGTTGTCAAAATTAGGACTCCCATCAAGTTGCAGGGCCTGAGGTGCTTATTTGCATATTGCAAATACTCTCATGGAGTCTGCTAATGTGTCAGTCTGGTAAAGTTGTACACTTTTTTTTTTTGGTTGTTATTTGCAGAGTCAACGGTTGCAAGAAAGTTTGAAGAAAGTGGACCACATCAAAATCTTGGTATAGTATATAATTTTCTCTGCTTTTGAAGTAAAAATTTTAGCTCCAGTAAGAAAATGTTTTCCCCAGGTGTGCTACATCTCCCTTGAGTTGTGGTGGTTCCAGTGAACAACAGTCATTTTAGTTTTTCAAGACAGGGTCTCTCTGTGTAGCCCTGGCTGTGCTGGACTCACTTTGTAGACCAGGCTGACCTCAAACTCACGGGAATCCACCTGCCTCTGCCTCCTGAGTGCTGAGATTACAGCTGTACACCACAGTGCCTGGCAACAACAGACTTCAGGAGGGATTCACATATGTTTATGACCTACTTACACAGTTAGCCTAAAATTAAGAAAGATGAACCAAACAATATTTAAAATTTAAATTCCTATAACTGCTAAAATCTAGAATTACACAAAGATCGTATGTAAACTCCTTTGACTTTACCTCCCAAGGACTTGGGATTACCCATCCTTGGAAATGACTGTCTCAAGATACTCTGGGTCACTTTCTGAGCCTGCGCAAAGTGGGATGAGAAGGAAAACACAAATGCCCCAGGTCTTGTCTCTGGGATCTTTCTAAACTGAGTCTTTCAGACTTTGCTCCCTCAGGTAATAACTGACAGAAGAGAGGGACGCAGCAGGACTAGCAAGTAAAAGCGTCAGTCCAGGAGGGCAGCTGCTCTCATTTTACTTCGTAGTATTTTAGAACTATATAAGTCAGGCTTTTTATTTAAATGTGCTTACTGAGTGTTTCTGTGGCACTTTAGCAGAGCAGAGTTTAAAGTTGGTCTTTGAGTTTATTGGTGTTCTTTGTTTAGAATATGGATAGGTTGAGAGGTAGGAGTCAGGGTTGAGGAAACAGATACCCTGTGCTGCATTCAGTTAAGAAGAGACTTGGAAAAGGAGAGCAGGCCATAGGAGGAACGGGATGATTCTGAGTCGGGATTTGAGTTCTGTTCTTACCAGTGCCACTGGGTGGCCCTTAATGCTGAGTCACTTTTTTTTTTTCATAAGATTTATTTATTTTTATTTTACGTGTAAGGATGTTTTGCCTGCATGTATGTCTGTACCACATGTGTAGAAGCTGGAAGAAGGCATTGGATCCTCTGGAACTGGAGTCACACACAGTTGTAAGCCATCATATGGATTCTGAGAATAAAACCTTGGACCTCTGGAAGAATAGCCAGTGCTCTTAACCACCCATAGGGGGACGACCTCGTGAAACTAAAAAGCTTCTGTAAGGCAAAAGACACTGTCAACAGGACAAAATGGGAAAAGATTTTCACCAGCTCCACATCTGACATTGGGCTAATAATATCCAAAATATATATAGAATTCAAGAAACTATACATCAACAAACCAAAAAATCCAATTTAAAAATGGGATACCTATCTGCCAGGCCTGGTGTGGTACATGCCTTTAATCCCAGCACTTGGGAAGCAGAGGCAAGCCTGGTCTACAATGTGAGTCCAGGACAGCCAAGGGTACACAGAGAGACCCTGTCTTGAAAAAACAAAAACAACAACAACAACGGGACACATATCTAAACAGAATTCTCAACAGAACACTCTCAAATGGCCAAGAAGCACTTGAAGAAATGTGCAACATCTTGTTTTTTGCTTGTTTTATTGTCTTTCAATATAAGGTTTCTCTGTGTAGTCTTGGCTGTCCTAGGCTCACTTTGTAAACCAGGCTGGACTCGAACTCACAGCAATCCACCTGCCTCTGCCTCCCGATCGCTGGGATTAAAGACATGCGCCACCACACCTGGCCATTGTTCAACATCTTTATCCATCAGGGAAATGTAAATCAAAATGACTCTGAGATTCCATCCTATACTTGTAGAAGGGCTAAGATAAAGAACAAGTGACAACTCAGGCTAGAGCAAGGGGAACACTCCTCCAGTGCTAGTGGGAGTGCAAACTGTATAACCACTGTGGAAATCAACCTGGAGGTTTCACAAAGAATTGGGGATCAGTCTACCTTAAGACCCAGCTATACTACTACTGGGCATATCAAAGGATGCTCCATCATACCACAAGGACACTTGCTCAACTATGTTTATAGCAGCTTTATTCATAAGAGACAGAACTAGAAACAACTTAATGACTGTCAACTAAGAATGGATAAAGAAAATGTGCTACATTTACACAATGGAGTATTACCCAGCAGGCAAATGGATAGAACCAGAAAGATAAACATCCTTATAAGTAGATATTAGCTGCAAAGGATAATCATGCTTCAATCCACAGACCCAGAGAGGCTAAATAAGCAAGGAAGTCTCACGGGGACACATGGGAAGTGGAAATAAAATAGAGTTTGCAAGTGGATGGGAACAGGAGGGATCAGGTAGGTGGTGGTGGGCTAGGCTGGAAGGAGGGAGTACAGGGAAAATGACTGGAATTGCAGGAGCACGTTGGGGCAGAGGTAACCCAGGAATCTACAAGGGTGACACTAGCAAAGACTAGTAATGAGGGTATGAGGAGGCCTGTTTAGAGGCCTGAACTGGCCATCTTCTGTAACCAGGCAAGGCCTCCAGTAGCGGGATTAGGACACCTACCCAGCCACTAAACCTTCCATTACAATTTTGTCCTGCCTGCAACAGGTGCTAAGGTAAAAGTGGTGCATAACTTATAGGAGGGGCCAACCCATGACTGGTCCAGCTTGTGACCCATGCTAGGATAAAGAAAGTCAATGAAATAATTCTTAATGACACTCTGCCATACTCGTAGGCCAGAGCCTAGATTAATTAGCAGTCATCAGAGAGGCTTCATCCAACAACTAATGGAAACAGATCAGAGACCCACATCCAAACATTAGATGGAGCTTGGGAATCCTTCAGACGAGTGAAAGGAAGGAGCCACTAAGGTCAAGACCATCAAAAGAAAATGGCCCGCAGAATCAACTAACCAGGGTCACAGGGGCTCAGAGAAACTTAGCGAACAATCAGGGCGCCTGTATGGGTCTGAGTAGGCCCTGTGCACGTATGTTAGAGTTGTAAAGCTTGGTGTTCTTGTGGGGCTTCTAATGTGAGGGGAGGTGCATGCTCTTATTGAGACTTGATCTGCCGTGTTTGGTTGATGTCCCGGGAGGCCTGCCCTTTTCTCAAGGGAAACAGGAGCGGATCTGTTGCAGAGGGGATGGACTGGGAGGAGAGGAGGTTGGGGAAACTGCACTTGGGATGTAATATATGAGAGAATAATAAATTTTAAAAGTCAACTCCACAGAGAACAACAATAACAAAAAAACAGGTGGCAAAAAAAATTGCTCCATCCCTTGAGGTAAGGCAGAATGATCCAGTCCTGCCTATGTATATAAGGTCACTGTTCCCTTCTTCCTTTCAACTGTGACCTCAGTGTCCGTGTGTACAAGAAATACTGTGTGTTTATATACAGAAACACATGATTCTGCCAAAATAGTAGGCTGAACTAATACTCAAGCTATCTAATTCTAAATTTTTTTTTTTTGAGACAGGGTTTCTCTGTGTAGCCTTGCCTGTCCTGGACTCACTTTGTAGACCAGGCTGGCCTCACACTCACAGCGATCCACCTGCGTCTGCCTCCTGAGTGCTGGGATTAAAGGCGTGTGCCACCATGCCCAGCTTAATTCTCAATTGTTAAATGTTAGGTTAAGTCAACCTATTGCTGATTTCTTTTCCAGCCCACTGTGACTTGTACAGAAGAGAACTATTGAATTTTTTTTAGTTAATCTTATATCAGCCAGTTTGCTCAAGGTGTCTGTCAGCTGCAGGAGTTCTTTGGTAGGAGTGTGTGTGTGTGTGTGTGTGTGTGTGTGTGTGTGTGTGTGTGTGCGTGTTACATATTTATATGTATGCATGTATGTATGTATTATCATCTGCAAATAACGATACTTTGACTTGTTCCTTTCTGACTTGTATCTCCTTGATCACCTGTAAAATTAATTTTCTTTTCCTGGCTCTTTCTGAGATCTGGGCTGGCTGGTTCAACTCCGCTGTTCTGGCTCAAACTCTTCTCCCAGCTGACTTACTTAATCTGGCTTCTCTCTCAGCCCAGAATTGCTCTGCTTGGCGTCAAACTAACTCAGCCATCTGCTCTGATCTTCTGGCTTCTTATTTTCTGGTTTGTTCCATCTTCACCTGAGTTCTCTCTTTGCAGTTCATCTCTTTATTACTGTCTTGGTTAAAACCTGCCTCTTAAGGAGCGTCCCTTTCCACTCTCCTCATGAGAATTCGGCATATCCTATTTTGTCAAATCTTCTCTGATTTGTCATATTTTCTCTTTTTTAAAAGATGTATTTATTATGTATACAGTGATCTGCCTACATGTACACCTGCATGCCAGGAGAGGGTATCAGATCTCATAGATGGTTGTGAGCCACCATGGTTGCTGGGAATTGAACTCTGGACCTTTGGAAGAGCAGCTAGTACTCTTAACCTCTGAGCCATCTCTCCAGCCCCAATTTGTCATCTTTTCTGCCACTCAATTAAACATGGATGTCCCTTCTACAACTCACTTTACCTTTGTTGGGATTAAAGGCATGTACCACCATGCCTGCATCTAAGCTTTTCATAGTGATTCTTTGGATTTCTTCGGTGTCTGTTATGTCTCCCTTTTCATTTCTGATTTTGTTTTGTTTTTTAGTTTTAGGGTTTGTTTGTTTGTTTGTTTGTTTGTTTTGACAGGGTTTCTCATGTGTAGCCCTGACTGTCTTGCACTCGCTTTAAAGACTAGGCTGGCCTTGAACTCAAAGGGATCTCCCTGCCTGTCTCTCAAAGGCATGTGCCGCCACCACCCAGCTCATTTCTGATTTTGTTAATTTGGATATTCTGTCTCTTTTAGTTAGTTTAGATAAGGGGTTGTGTATCTTATCAATTTTCTCAAAGAACCAGTTCTTTGTTTCATTGATTCTTTGTATTGTTCTCTTTGTTTCTATTTAATTGATGTCAACCATCGGTTGATTATTTCCTATTGTCTATTCCTCTCAGATGTGTTTGCTGCTTTTTGTTCTAGAACTTTCAGGTATGCTGTTAAGTTGCTAGTATGAGACCTTTCTTTTTTTTTTTTTTTTTATGAGACCTTTCTTAATTTCTTTGTGAAGGCACTTAGTGTTATAAACTTTCCTCTTAGCACCACTTTCAATGTTTTCCATACTTTGGGTTTATTGTGTATTCGTTTTCATTAAATTCTAGAAAATCTTTAATTTTTTTCTTTATTTCTGCCTTGACACAGTAGTCATTCAGTAGAGAGCTGTTCACTTCCCGTTGTTTCTGTTGTTGATATCCAGGCTTAGCCCATAGTGGTCTGATAAAACACAGTGAGTTATTTCGAGATTTGCTTTGTGACCAAGTATGTGGTCCATATAGGAGAAAGTTCCATGAGGAGCTGAGAAGGAGGTGTTTGGGTGAAATGTTCTGTAGACATTTGTTAGGTCCATTTTGTCATAATGTCTGTTAGCCCCACTATTTGTTTTGTTTTTGTCAGGGTGATCTGTTCATTGAAAAGAGTGGGGTATTGTGAAGTGCCATGTGTGACTTAAGGTTTAGTAATGTTTCTTTTACAAATATGGGTGTCCTTGTGTTTGGGGCATAGATGTTAAGAATTGAGATGTCATCTTGGTGGATTTTTCCTTTGATAAGCATGAAGTGTCTTTGCCCTTCTCTTTTTATTAATTCTGGTTGAAAGTCTACTTTGTTAGCTATTAGATTGGGTACTCCAGCTTGGTTTTTGGCTTCATTTGCTTGGAAAACCTTTTTCTAGCCTTTACTCTGAAGTAATTCGTATCTTTGATGTTGAGGTACACTTCTTATTTGTTTTCATATTCATTTTGTTAGCCTGTGTCTTTTTACTAGGGAACTGAGTCCATTGAGAGAGAGAGAAGATTAGTGACCAATGATTGTTGTTGTTTGTGGGGACGGCGGCTGTGTGTGTGTGTGTGTTTGTGCGATGATTCATTTCCTGTTTTTATGGGGTATAGTTAAGCTCCTTTGGTTGGAGTTTTCCTTCTAGAATCTTCTGTAGGGTGAGATTCGTGGGTAGATAGTGTTTAAATTTGACTTTGTAGCAGAATATCTTGTTTTCTCCATCTATGGTGATTGAAAGTTTTGCTGGGTATAGTAGCCTAGGCTGACCTCTGTGGACTCTTAGAGTCTGCAAGGCATATGTCCAGGCCCTTCTGTTTTGCCACCTTTTTAGTTCTTTTTTTTTTTTTTTTTTTAATGTACTCCATATTCCCTTAAAGGCATTAATAATTCTATTTATGTGAAATTTAGAGATGACAGAGATAAAAGGACTTTAATATAAGTACCAGCTTAATAAATAATTAGCAAATTTAAGTAGAAATTTTGCCTGATTAGAGTGTCATCCACCTATCTCCTTAAAGTGTTTTAGTGCTAGGCCTACACACCTTTAATCCTAGCAGTTGGAAGAAAGAAGAAGCAGGAAGGTTTCTTTAAGTTCAAGGCCAGGCTGGTCTACATACTGAGTTCTAGGCCAGCAAATGCTACACAGTGAGACACTGTCTCTCAAAACAATAGCCTAAACGTTAGAAAAATTGATGGGCCAGTTGCTTCCTGTCTGTGAGTTGGGACTTCCTGTTGTGGTCCTAGTGAGTTTATCAGCCTCAGAATAATTTGGTACACAGGATTCATGGCTGCAGTGATAGATTCTAGCTGTTCAATGCTGAAAGAAAGCATCCCCGAGCTGCCCCCAGCAAAGTCACCACCGAGCCTGCAGACACTGCTGCTTGGTGTGTGCTGTGGTCATATGGGAGAGCCTGGTGGCTGGCTCTGTGTGAAGAGCAAGTGCATTATGTTAGTGTACTGTAGTGAGCACTGTCATCAGTCAGGAAACACTGAGTTACTAGTCTGACAATACACAGACATGTTTAGGCTGCCAGTATATGCACTGTCAGAAGGACTTGAGTCCTGTTCTAAAAGATAGTGACAGAGTTTCTTTTTTTTTTTTTTTTTAATCTGCCAGGCATGGTGGCGCACACCTTTAATCCTAGCACTCACGAGGCAGAAGCAGGAGGATCACTGTGAGTTTGAGGCCAGCCTGGTCTACAAAGCGAGTCCGGGACAGCCAGGGCTACACAGAGAAACCCTGTCTCAAAAAACAAACAAAATCCCTGAGTATTAAAAAGTTCTAATTAGGCTGAAGAGATGGCTCTGCAGTTAGGAACCTTGATGCTCTTGCAGAGGACCCAGGTTGTGTTCTCAGCACCTGCATAGTGCCTCACAACTGTCTGTAACTCCACTTCCAGGGGATCCAGTGTTCTCTTTTGGCTTCTGTGGGTCCTAGATACGCATTGGTTGACATAGATACATACAGGCAAAACACTCGGTACACTTTTTTGTTGTTGTTTAATTTATTTATTTTTATTTTATGTGCAATGGTATTTTGCTTGCATGCATGTCTGTGTGAGGTTGTCATATCTTGGAGTTATAGACAGTTGTGAGCTGCCACGTGGGTGTTGGGAATTGAACCCAAGTCCTCTGGAAGAGCAGTCATACTCTTAACCTCTGAGCCATCTCTCCAGTTCCCTTTTTTGTTGTTTTTTAAGTTGCTGGTTTGCATGACTTTATAGGGTTTGTTGGGTCAAGAGAATAAGGAAACATCATTTTCATTGGTCACCTCAGGCCAGTTACAGCCTTTGAGGGGTTTTGTTTTGTTTAAACATATTTGTGTACAAGCAGCATTTCTGCCTATTTTCTTTTTGAACATACCCTCTCATCCTGTTGATGTCTGGCCCTATCTTCACTGTGGTAACAGCACACTTACCTTTTTGCAGGTGGAAGATGAGCTCAGTTCTCCAGTAGTGGTGTTCAGATTTTTCCAGGAATTATCAGGCTCAGGTAAGTGATTTTAAAAAAATTTTGTGTGTGTGTGTGTTAGGCGTGGTGGTGTATCCCATTTAATCCCATGGCTCTGGAGGCAGAGGTAGGCAGATCTCTGTGAGTTTGAGGCCAGCCTGGTCTACAGAGGGAGTTCCTGTCTTGAAAAACCAGAGAGAGAGGGGCAGGGGACGGAGGGAGGGAGAGAAGGAAAGAGAGAGAGAGAGCGTTTATGGCTTTAAATTTAATATCATATGGAATTCATCTACATGACGCTGACGGTCCACATTACACACAGTCCTGTCCAAACAACTCTACATGGCAACGAGTGAACATTACAGGTCACATAAGCCTGCTCATCGCCATCACCATCCTGCTTTCTCAGCTTTAGACCATGCCTGGAAGGCCCACCTCCTTTAGACCATGCCCAGAAGGCCCCACCTCCTTTCATATCCCTGCTTCCTCCTGCTTGTGGTGCTTTGGTCACTCTGGTCTTCCTTGTCCCTAGAGCACACTACTCTTTCCTTGCATGTGGCTATGGCACTGTTGTTCTTTCTGCTTCAAATGCCCCTTCATTTGTCCCTAGATATCCCTTCATTCCTGTTCTTTCTCTTTTTTTCTTAGTTTGAGACAGGATCTCACTTTGTAGACCAGGCTGGCTTTAAACTTGTAGCAGTCCTCCTGTTCCAGACTCCCTCTGCGTTCTATTACTGTCTCCACTAAATGCCCACCTTCCTGTCTACATGGGCTCCAGTGCTGTCTGTCAGAGGCCCACCTGTTTTCAGTGGCTTTAGTGTGATACATAGTGATTTGTGAATTCTGTTATTTTTATGATATATTTGCCTTTCTTTGGTTTCCTTGAAAGAAAACCTTTTTTTTTTTTTGGATACTTCCCCTGGGGCTCAGGGTGGCCTTGAACAACCCTCTGGCCTCAGCTTCACCAAAGGCTGAGATTATAGATGTGCACCACTAGGCTGGTGTTGAGAGCAAATATTAAAAAAGAAGAAAAGTAAAGTAAGAATCCTATTCTAAACTGGACAGTGGTGGTGCACACCTTTAAACCCAGCACGTGGGAGGCAGAGGCCGGCAGCTGCATTTGAAGCCAGTTTGAATTAAAAAGCAAGTTGCAGCACAGCTATAGCACACAGAAAAACCCTGTCTCAAAAAACCAAACCAGCCAACCAAAAACGGTTATAGAAATGCATTGAGAAATTGCTTAGTTCATCGTAAAAGTGTGTGACATTAACCTGTCAGACATTTCAATTTCATTAATATATGATGCTGTTCTCAGGGTTCACATTGGCATCCACGTGAAATGGGATTGGGTTGTAATATTTATTGTAGTCTAACTTCTGGGAGTGAATCTCTCTGTGTTTGGCTTCAGATCCTGCAGTTAAAGCCATCCCTGTGTCCAGCATAGCACCTGCAGCAGTTGGCCGGGAGAGACACGCCTGTGATGCACTGAACCGCTGGGTAAAGATGGCTGCTGTCTACTTTTTCTTCTTTACATTGGAGCAATGCCACCTGTCTCGTGCCTGCTATAAAACGGTCATGTGTGGTTAGTCATACCCACAGGAAGGAACTTCATACAGATAAGCTGTTCTCAGTCAGATCATCACCTCAGACACTGTTACCTCTGCCTTGCCCCTCACTTTCCTTCTGTGACCATTTCCTAGTTGCTATATAAGACGATAAAATAACATGTAAAGCCTCCAGTGCCTCGGCTTTGGACTGCAAGAGAGTGTCTAAAGCTGGGTGTGGTGGCGCACGCCTTTAATTCCAGCATTTGGGAGGCAGAGGCAGGTGTATCTCTGGGAGTTTGAGGCTAGCCTGGTCTACATAATAAGTCCTAGGAGCGAAAGCTCCACAGTAAGACCTTGTCTCAACAACTGGACAAAACAAAAGAGTGCACTGTGGTGACCAGCAAAGTAGGCCAGCATTCTGCTCTAATAGCTTTTTGGAGACCTTTTAAGTGTTCTCGATAGGGTAAAGCTGTTCCCAGCAATATCATTTCCTGGCTCTAGTGAGTAAGATATAATGCATCCATCCATGCAGTGCCATTCAAAGCAGGTAACCACATGCTTAAAACAGATGGAAAATGATCAGCTCAAATTAGATGGGAAAAAATGCAGGCTATTGGGTCTGGTTAGGTGGCTCTGTGGCAAAGTGCTTGCAGTGCAAGTATGAATATCCACGTTCAGGTCTCCAACATTCATGTTAAAAAAAAAAAAGCCAGGCATACGTGGCACCATGCCTACAGTCCAGCATCAGGAAAGCAGAGACAGGCGGTTCAGGGAGTTCACAGAAGAGACAGTATAAACAAATTGACAAGCTACAGTATCAGTGACAAGACGTCCTATCTCAGAAAGTAAGATAATGACTGAGGAAGAGCCTAGCATTGATCTCTGGCCTCCACATACCCACACACACAAAGAAAAGTGGGTTCCTGCTGTAAAGACTCCAGGTTTTGTTATAAACACAGAGAAAAGACCCTGGCAGATAAACCAGATGTCAACAGTCAAGTGTTACATAGTATGTTGTGAGTCATTTTTATTTCATATTTTTGGCTTAACTGTATTGCATGTTTTTTTAAACTGAATTTGTATTTGGAATAACATAAAATGAACTGTTAATTGGAAAGGAGGGTAAAGTCCCTTGGGTTCTGTTCCTAGTGCTAGAAACAAGAAATTGCTGCTAAGTATTGATAAGGGGAAGTAGCTCCAGGAGTCACTTTAGTCTGGGATGGGGGTGGGTGCTGAGGGTATTTAAGTCCACTGTTGCAGGAATGTTCTCTGTCCTTTCTGCTACAGCTGGGAGAACAATTAAAACAGCTGGTGCCTATGTGTGGCCTCACTATCATGGACCTGGAGATAGATGGCACATGTGTGCGATTCAGCCCTTTGATGACAGCAGCAGGTAAGGTAACTGCAGCTCTGCTGCTGTGGCTAGAGCAAAAATAGTTCCATGGTACCTGCTGATGGAGGCCGTCGGATGACTGGGTTTTCCTTATAGTATTCTGCTCTCCTGGAGTTTGCAGCATCTCTCTTTGAAGGAGCTTTTCTTTTCTCTTTTGGTTTTTCTTTTTCTTTTCTTTTCTTTTTAAGACTATTATAGCCGGGCGTGGTGGCGCATGCCTTTAATCCTAGCACTCAGGAGGCAGAGGCAGGCGGATCGGTGTGAGTTCGAGGCCAGTCTGGCTTACAAAGTGAGTCCAGGACAGACAAGACTAACACAGAGAGACCCTGTCTCGAAAAAACAAAAAAAAACAAAAAAAAAAAAACCACCAAAGATTATTTATTATATATACAGTGCTCTGCCCACATGTATGCCTGCACACCAGATCTCATTACACATGGTATAATTCACCATGTGGTTGCTGGGAATTGAACTCAGCACCTTTGGAAGAACAGACAGTGCTCTTAACCTGTGAGCCATCTCTCCAGGCCTCTCTTTTGGTTTTTCAAGACAGGTGTGTAACAGCCCTGACTGTCCTGGAACTCCTTAGACCAGGCTGGCCCCAGACTCACAGAGATCCGCCTGCCTCTGCGACTACAGGTGTGCCCACCACTCCCTGCTAAAGAAGCTTTTCTTTTAGGCTACACTGAATTCCTGTGTTTTGATGTCATGTGTCTCTAGGTTTTTCTATTTTGGTTACTTCTCGTGTCCAGGTACACATCTGTGGAGCTTTAGAACCTTTCAGCACTCACAGACAGGCAGTATGCACAAAACCCACACAGGGTCAAGCCAAACAGGGTCCCAGCACTAAGAGTGGAAGTGGGCACAGTGGATCCCTGTCCCCATCCCATCTCAACAAAGCAGCTGTCTGTAATTAGGCACCTGCTGGCAAAAGGAAAGTCAGCATCAGCTACACTTTACATGCCAGGGAGTAGTTGGCCAACAGAAAACAAACTCAACTCAGTGGCATTTTTGTTCCCTTTTTGTTCCCTTTTGCTATGTTTTGGCTTTTTTTTTTTTTTTTCTCCCCTTGCTCTTCTCTATTGGTCTTTTGTTGGTTTTGATCTTAGTTTTTTGGGTGGAGAGGCAATATGTTTCTTTTTCTTTTTCTTTTTCTTTTTTTTTTTTTTTTTTCCCCTTCATTTTTTATTTGTTTTGAAAGAAAACATAACGTTGTATGGGTAGAGAGGTGAGAGGGTCTGAGAGGAATTGGGAGAGAGGACCAAAATTTTTTTCTCAATAAAAAAGCCCTTTTCCCCCCAAACACAAACCAACCAATCTTTCAGCAGCAAGGCCACCTCCAGAGTTTTGACACTCTATGTCTGGAATGGAGCTTCGGCATGCTTTTATTTTTGTTTTTCCCTAATTGCATTTTTAGTAGCAGATATTTAGTAGTATATATTTAAGGTGTGTAATATATTTTAATACACATAATGAAAGATAAAAATGTATAAGGCAAATTATAAGAGACACAGTTTCCATGCCTTCTCCTGTCACGTCACCCTCCAAAGGTTCTTTGACACTCACACTTCTAAAAGTCGCCTTGGGGGTTCTAATAGACGAGGGCTGCTGTTTCAGACACTGCAAAAAGCAGTGCAGTGAAGTCTTTGAAGATGGGATGTGCCCTCTTGGTCACTAATAAAACAACAGTTAGACAAGAGAAATAAGCCCTTTGTTCTGTTGCATGGTAGATGACACTAGGTTAGCAGTAGTGGACTGAAAAGTTACTAGAACATTGAATATCTTCTCCACAAAGAAATGGTAAATATTTGAAGAGATAGGCTTTCCCAGATTTGATCAGTACATGGTATATCCATGTATCAAGATAAATATTTACAAGGCCCATGGTACCTTGTAAATATATGGTTTTTATATGCTTCTTCTCTTTGAAGACAGAGTCTGACTTTGTAATTAGTACAGCACTGAAACACTCTGTAAATCATGCTAGTTTTGAACTCAAAGAGATCTACCTGCCTTTGCTAAGAAGCTGCCTGAGTCAGGCCTTCTGTGTGGAAATGGCTTCTATGTAGAGAGCTCCACTGTACATTAAATCTACGAAGCAGCTGTATTCCCTGGAGCAGCAACTGGGCTAAATTGTTATTTATTCATTCATTATTTAAATGTGTTGTTATTGTGTGGGGTGGACATACCTGTGGAAGTCAGAGGACTTACTGGGACTTGGTTCTCTCCTACTACCTACCATGTGGGTCCTGGGAATCACGTTTAGGTTGCCAGGTTTGGTGGCAAGCACCTTTACCACTGAGCCCTTTCAGCCCAGTCTTCAGCAATTGTGTTTATGTGCATGGGTGTGTGTGTGTGTGTGCGCGTGTGTACGTGGAAGCCAGAGGTGCCATCAGGTGCCTTTTATCTCTGTTCAGCTTATATTTTTAGGACAGTCTCTTGCTTAACCCTGGAGCTCACTGAACTGGCCAGTGACTAGGGAATCCTCTCGTCTCCGCTTGCTCACTTGTCCACTGTGACTGCAGGTGTATACCACGACTCCCACTTTTTCTATGTGATGATCCAAACTCTGGTCATCATGTGAACAGCAAGCACTTCACTAAAGGAACTATTGTGCCAGGCCCAAGCGTGTTAGTTTTGTCAGCTGATTCTTCCATAGGTACATGGAACAACCTTTTAAAAATTAAGTCAGGTATAATAGCTCATGCTCAGGGTTCCAGCCCTTTAGAAGTTGAGACAGGAAGACTCATGAGTTAAAGGCCAGCCTCTACTACAGAGTCCCTGTCTCAAAGAACAAAACAAAACAAAAAACCAAATTTCAGTTAATAATGAGCGCTTTTGACGCTGTTAGTAGTAAGAGTCCCACTGACTCCAAGTCATTCTTTAATCATTTCTGGAACATTTCGCTGGTGTGTTCAGTGTTAGGAACTCGAGGAGAGGATGTGGATCAACTCGTCACCTGCATCCAAAGCAAACTGCCAGTCTTGACCTGTACACTACAGCTACGAGAAGAGTTCAAGCAGGAGGTGGAGGGGACGGCAGGCCTCCTGTATGTTGATGACCCCAACTGGCCTGGAATTGGGGTTGTCAGGTAATGACGTGGCACTGCCATGATGTGAAGGTCTGCTTTTTTAAGGCACAAGTGGGTCCTGCTACTTACATATCCAGGTGGAGTATATTTGCGAAGACCTCACTGAGATGCTCTGAGTATTTATAAAGGCCTGAAGTAGACAGATAGTTTGGTCCGCCATTGGCTCAGTGAGTTCAGGGGTCACTTTGTACCATGTGCTTGTGCTAAGTTACAGGTGCCCAGGGCAGACACATGGTGGACAAATGGTTTCTATGTGGATTATACAGAGCTTTTCAAATCAGTAAGCCTGGTTCCTGGGGAGAGGACTATAGTGACCTCACTGTCTTCTGGGCCACCTTTCTTTCCTCTCATGTTTCGTTTTTCTTTGTAAACATGAGACCCCTAGACTCCTGTTCCCTAGACCATAGGCTGAGGCTTACAGCCTTATCGCTTTAATCATAACATATGGTCATCGATTGTTCTTTGTGCTCGCAGCTAACTGCACATCTGTGCTCATCTGTAGGAGTTTATACCCCGTCACAACCCTGTCTGAAGAGATAATCTTAGATTTGCTAATGCTGTCTAATGTTTTTAGGTATGAACATGCTAATGATGACAACACCAGTTTGAAATCTGATCCAGAGGGGGAAAAAATACACACTGCACTTTTGAAAAAGTTAAATGAACTGGAATCTGACCTCACATTTAAAATGGGTAAGAATGGCTTTTCTAAGTCACTGAACTTTTAAGACCATGTCTTAAGGAAGATACTTTCATCGCCACAGAGGTAGGGAGCTCTGGTTTAGGATCAGTTGGAGAACTGTCTCTGAGTACTGTCTCCCTCCCTCTGCAGCTCTCCAGCCTTCCTTGCCTGTATCAGAGTCATCTTCCTCTTTTAGGGAGGAGGCCCTTTGATGTCTCGTGGTCAGGAAGGCCTGATCTGAGCCTCCAACTGGTCTGAGGACTTGAGAGCCAGCCTTGCCTGTTTCTTCCCCCAGGCCCCGAGTACAAAAGCATGAAGAGCTGCATCTACATCGGCATGGCAAGTGATGACGTGGACGTTTCTGAGCTGGTGGAGACCATTGCCGTGACAGCCCGTGAAATTGAGGAAAGCTCAAGGGTCTGTGAGACTAATCAGGGTGTCATGTCTTCTCTGGGTTTTGAGAAGGGATACTGGGGAATGTCTGTTTATTTCATTCTTTCCCAAATGCTGGTTTCCTGTGAGATAGGTCTTATTCCAGGCATGAGGAATGCCAAGTGGCCTTGACACAGTTGCTGTCCCCAGTAACCTCACCAGGCAGTGTGAGGGAAGAGCCATGTACAACCAAGCAGTGTAGCAAGTGCTGTGGCTTAGGGCAGCTGAGCTTTGGGGGGCCTTGCTCACCTCTGCAGTACACTGAGGTGAGACTTCCTAAAAGGAGCTGGTCCTAAGGACAAACAACACAGGTATCAGGTAGCATGGAAAACAAGGCTAGAGGACAGACTCCAGGGCAGCCTCGCCTGAGAGCAGAGACGCATGTGCTGCCAGTTCACTCTGGGGCAGGAAAGGAATGAGGGTTTTGTTTAAAGGCCAAGGAGCTGGCTGCATTCACTGTTGGTTAGCCTTTGGGTTTTTCCCAGGCTTGGCTATTCTGACTTTTGCTCACATTAAACTGCTTGCTTTTCATTGATAAAACATTCAGAATATAACTAGTTATTTCTCTTCTTTGGCAAATGAGGCCAGGCAACAAGTTTTACCTGCTTGAGTCTGCACGAGCTTTCATCTTCTCTTGTTTAATTTTCTATTTAACTTTCCTCAGGTATTTTACTGTAGAATTCCATTACTGACATCCTTCTGTCACCATGTTGTTGACTGTGTAAATAGTTACAGGCCTGGGCAGAACCTTAGACAAACAGCGTTGTGTTGGCTTTGCAGCTTCTGGAGAACATGACAGAGGTCGTACGGAAGGGAATTCAGGAGGCTCAGGTGCAGCTACAGAAGGCAAATGAAGAACGGCTTCTGGAAGAGGTAGGGTATGGTTGGGACTCCGCAGGCTGGCATCCTGGCGGAACAGGCTCAGCAGGCAGTCCTGAGCAAGGGTTATGTTTTGCAGGGTGTGTTGCGGCAAATCCCTGTAGTAGGATCCGTGCTAAATTGGTTTTCTCCAGTGCAAGCTTCGCAAAAGGGAAGAAGTTTTAACTTAACAGCAGGTAGGTAGGACTTCTGACTGGACCATGTCTAGATCTGTTTCTCCAGGTTTTGGTTGGGTTGGGTTGGGCTTGGTTTTTTGGTTTTTCAAGACAGAGTTTCTCTGTGTAGCCATGGCTGTCCTGGAACTCTCTTTGTAGTCCAGGCTGGCCTCGAACTCACAGAGATCCACCTGCTTCTGCCTCTCAAGTGCTAGGGTTAAAGGCGTGTGCAGCCACGCCTGGCCTGTTATTTCAGATTTTGACCAGATGCCTTTAGCTCTTAGTACCCTTCCTACTTTTATACCTCATGGATTCTCTGCCAGGAATCTGAAATGAAGCAGTCTGTTCCCACTGCCACGATACCCCCAGTCCCTGCTGAGACCGTGAGAAAGCAAGTAGACACTTTGCTCTTCCTTGGGACAAGGACATGCCTGGCCAGTTGACCAGCTTCTGGTGGCAGTGCACCATAGACACTGGCATAAAGACTGTTGGTTCCCTGAAGCCTTCCTTTTGAAAGAACCTAATGATCATAGCACACAACACATTTTATTTTAAACCAGTGACTAACAGTAGTACCAATTTGCCTTTTTTTGTTTGTTTGTTTTTTTGTTTTGTTTTGTTTTTCGAGACAGGGTTTCTCTGTGTAGCCTTGGCCATCCTGGACTCACTTTGTAGACCAGGCTGGCCTCGAACTCACAGCGATCCGCCTGCCTCTGCCTCCCGAGTGCTGGGATTAAAGGTGTGCGCCACCACGCCCGGCTTAAATTTTTTTTTTTTTTTATGTATATAGTGCAGGCCAGAAGAGGGCACCAGACCTCATTATAGATGGTTGTGAGCCACCATGTAGTTGCTGGGAATTGAACTCAGGACCTCTGGAAGAGCAGTCAGTGCTCTTAACCTCTGTGCCATCTCTCCAGCCCTGTTTTTGTTTTTTGAGACAGGGTTTCTCTGTGTAGCCTTGGCTGTCCTGGACTCACTTTGTAGACCAGCCTGGCCTCGAACTCACAGCGATCCGCCTGCCTCTGCCTCCCGAGTGCTGGGATAAAAGGCGTGCGCCACCACCGCCCGGCTTCAATTTGCCTTTCTTATCCTATCAAAAAAATACCCTCCCAAAATGACAGTCCTTCCTTTGTTCCCTCTCCAGAAAATAATGGCTGGGTTCTCACAACAGCCAAAGATCTCACTAGATTTTCCTGGTATGATGGCACAAGGATATAATCCTGGCACTCAGGAGGCTGAAGCTGGTGGATCAGGGTATATGAGACTTTGTCTCAAAACACCATGAACAAGTAATGTTTTATCTGTCAGGCTTCAGCCATTTAGAGGAGCATCTGCTCTTTCTTGCTAAAGTGCATTTCCTGGCTGCATGTGGGCCCCAGCACACTGCACACACAGATTTGAGCATTCCAGGAGCTGAGGAGCTTGGGAGTAGCTGCAGGGTGGGCATCCTCCCTCCAGTCAGTCAGTGGGGAGGTGAGTGGCTAATAGACCTGGTCAGGACACAGAGGACATCTCAGGATGCTTGTGCCAGAAGCTCCTCTCCACTCCTTTCTTTTCCTGACAGGTTCTCTGGAGTCCACAGAACACACTTATGTCTACAAAGTACAGGGTACAGGAGTGACACCACCTCCCACACCCTCCGGCACTCGAAGCAAGCAGCGGCTTCCAGGTGGGTTAAAGCTCTCCACAGTTCATCTTCACTCATAGAAGAAAACCAATTCTGTTCCACTCAGGGGGTGAACTCTGTATGCTCTTGAGAGTCCTCATTTCTTCTTCCTTAACTTCCTTGGTTTTCTTTAATCCAAATTCCAAGGTGTTCACCCGTTAGGGTCACCACAGGAGCACTGGCCTGGGGAGTATATTAGTGTCACAGTGTTCTTTGGTTCCCGCCTCACCTCTGAGATGCTTCCAAGCCAGAATTCCAGCATCTTGGCCAAACCAGTCACCATGCAGGTACAGAGTCTTTGTTCCAGCATGTCCACCAGTTTCAGCAGAGTTCATCTCGTGTCTCTAGGTCAGAAGCCTTTTAAAAGGTCCCTGAGAGGCTCGGATGCGGTGAGTGAGACCAGCTCAGTCAGCCACACTGAAGACCTGGAAAAGGTGGAACAGCTGTCCAGCGGCGGCCTAGAGCACAGCAACCTGGAGGCCCACTGCGCTGAGCAGCTCCCTAAGGCTCCTGCGCCCACAGCCAGACAGGCTGAGACTCTGCAGAACAAGGCCCAGCGCCCCGAAGATGACCGCTCACAGGTGGAGGAGCTGGAGCGCCTACGATAAAGCTCAGCAGCGCTGGGCTCCAGGCTGACAGGCTGTGCTTCAGGGAAGACGAAGCTCTATTGAAAATGTGACCTGTTAATGAGGTAGAAAGTGCTGTTGTGTGTGCTAAACTGGGAGTTCTGCATAGACACATGCCAGAAACACAGGCTTTTGGGGAGGGGGGCGATTAATTATTTTATGTGTAAGTTGAACAACCAACAGTTGACATTTCAGCCTGCCCAATCTAGGCGTCCCCTTCTTCCTGTACGATGAACACCCTGTAGCTAGAGAACACGTGGACGTGAAGCGCCTGTCTGGACCGAACCGTGTTAGGCTGCACACAGCGACTCCCCAGGTTCTCCATGCTTCCGGCTTCTTTGCTCTGTAGTTGGTCAGGTTGTGGTCGATGCCTGCTCACTGGTTGGCATCGGGATTTCAGTAGGACTGATGCAGAGCACCAGCAGCTCTCTGCGTTTCCTGGAGCCTAAGGATGACTGTCCACTTGAGCCATGGCACTAGAACTGTCCCCTGTGGCACCCTTTCTCCTTTACACATTCTTTGTAAACACATTTAAGGACTCAACTGTTAATAGTAACGAACTATAAGATCTCTTCCTGACCATATTTAAATATATTTTTAAACACTGGTAATGCTATTAAGTTGGCGCCCAGTGTGTACTGTGCTTATGTCTTATTTAGGACAGAAAGCCCTCTGGAGGCAACCATGAGGAGCCTAATGTTGTCTGCTGTGCAGCACAGAAAAGGCTGAAGCAAGCAAGCCTTTGACCGTTTCTCATGATGTGGCTGTAGCTTCTCTTCTACTTGAAGCTCACCCTGGGCCCAGCTCAGGAAAGAGCCAGAAAAGTTGCCTCTTCTAGCTTTTTGTCTAGTTACCGTCCATTTCTGTTTCCCAAGCACTGCATCACCTGCAGTACCCTAAGATGCCCCACCCCGTGCCTTTTTAGTTCCTAAAGTCAAACAGTAGAAGACGCTAAGATGGTGGGCCTGTGGACTGTAGTGTCGGAAGCCTTAGTTATACCACATTAAGCCTATAATTACACTGATTTGATGTGATTTTTGACAATTGCCACTTGTCAAAATTCAATCTTTCCCTTTTTTGGGTGCAAATGATTACATACAGTCTTCCCTGTTTATTTGGTGCAATGAAGTATAGCAGGTGACATGGGGAAGGGGTAAATTATCACCTTTAACAAGATTGATTTTTAAGTGTTTTTATACATTTGGAATTGTTACCTGGTTTTGCTGCAACAGAATTTTACCTTGAGACACATCTGATGTTGGCTTAAATAAAGGCTCTTGAGAAATTGCTACCTGTGAATTCAGTAGATAACATAAAAGTTTCTAAAAGTAACATGAATATCCTAATTGGGCCATCTTAGTAGCATCATATGTGAAATTGTCTCCAGCTTTGTGGGGTTCAGATTGACTTGGCCTTCCAGGAGCTTATCCATAGGTAAGTAAGCACAAATAAGTTCAACTCATTCTTTCCCAGCCTTACATCTTGCCTAGAACAGAGCAGTTCTGACAGGAAGTTTCTAAAAGTAACCTTTGAAAAAGGAGTTTTTCCTGGCCATCTTGTCTCTGAAGTCTCAGCTACTTACCAGTGAAGCCAAGCCGAACCCTCTGTCACTCATGACTGGTGAAAGGTCTACATTGTAGTGAAGCAAAAAATTGTCTAAACAGCATAGTGTGTCGGTGCACGCCTGTAATCCCAGCACTCGGGAGGCAGAGGCAGGCGGGTCTCCGTGAGTTCGAGGCCAGCCTGGTCTACAAAGGGAGTCCAGGACAGCCAAGGCTACATAAAAGGAACCCTGTCTCTGGTGGGGGGCGGGGGCAATTACCTACACAGATGCCTTTGCCAAAATAAGATTTTATTTTGAAAGACAGGAAGGAAGTAAAGCTGTGCAAGTGCAGGCTGGCTCTCAGGCCAAAACGTATTCTTCGGTAACTCTGATCTGATGTCAGCTTCCTGGAGAGGAGATCTTTTCCCATAAGCCATCTTCATTTTTTTTGTAGAGGAGAGCTTTATTTCCAGGAAACAGTATATTCTCTGGAGATGGGAATTTTTTTAAAAACATCAAGGTAGATCTAATATGTTCAACAAAGTGGGGGGGCTCGGCCAGAGGAGAAGTGGAAAGGTTCTGAAAAGACAAGATGGTGGATGTGAGAGGGGCCAGGCTATACCCCTTTAACGACAATGTCAGAGTAGCTTTGAGCTGCGGACACGGTCACTAGGCTGGTTTCAGTGTTGAGCCTCTGTGCAGCTGTCCAGTTACATAGATTTCATCGCTTCTGCTTCACCTGTGTAAACAGCTGCCAGGATGTTACTAATCCCCCACTGCCGTGAAAGTCTCACCCACTGAAGGAGAAGCAGCTGTTAGCTGGGGGCCAGGGTGCGGAGATCTGAGATGCAGCCAACCTGTGGGTTCTCACCTCTAGTATTCGCTGGTCATCCTGCTGCAGCCAGAAATCCACATGTGGGAATGGCGTCCAGGAGTACGGGCCTATCCGAAGGTGCTCTGTCTTTGCATCATAAATGCTAATCATCTAAAAGAACCATTTCCATGACAGGCTGTCAGGACTCCGCCCTAGCACTGCTGCAGTCTAGTTCTGAGGGTGTCCCCTTAGCTGATAAGCTGCGCACACTGACCTCCCAGAATAACAGCTGTCATCACCAAATGCCTCCCCTGTGTTTGGTCCTGTACACTGCTGTTTAGTTTTGATGGCAAACCCACAAGAAGACATGCTGCCTTTTTAAGGGGAAACTGATGGCGAGAGAGGTCCCCGCTTACATATGTCCAGCGAGTATCAGCAGTGCCTACAAGCCAGGTAGGTCTGCCTAAGGCTGTCCTCCTGACTGCACAGAATACAGCTTATTCTTACCCCAGCAGCTAGTCAGCATGCCACATAAACAGCTCACAAGGCCTGATGCCCAGGTGTGACAGCTGAACCCAAAGGGCAGACAGCCTAGACAGTGAGGCGTTGTCTCACAAAAAGAATAAAAGTACAGTTTGGGGCTTTTGGTTTTGTTGTTTGTCTGTTTTGAGATAGGATCTGACTGTGGTAGGCCAGACTGGCCTCAAACTCAGATGTGCCTACCTTAAAAATGTACACCAACACACCTCACTCACCTGGTATTATGGTTTTGAGGGGCTCTCATTTAGCTTGGAGTGACCTTGAACTCCTGATCTTCCCACCTCACCTCCCAAGTGTAGGATCACAGAGCCACCGTGACTGGCTCTGTAGAAACTGGCCAAAAAATTATGCCAGTGTTAATTTTCAGCTTTGAGGGGGCTATTTAGTCTGAAATATATCCTATTTAACTAAATAACAAAAGGAATCCTAAAGTGAGTTCCAGACCAACTCTGGGCTACAGTGTGACCCTCTGCCTCAAAAAGAAAAGAAAAGAAAAAGGAAACCACCCAGCTGGTCAAGGTAGTTGGTAATCCCAGCCCTTGGTGGAAGTTGATGCAGGAGGCATGCCACAAGTTCCAAGTCCCCCTACATAGCAAGAGCATATCAAGCACAGTCTAAGTCCAAATGTCATCTCACTGAGAGGTTAGCGCTGCACAAACACGCAGACTTCTGGGCTTTCTGGAGCGTGGGGTGCTGGTGCGTATGTGAGGCCAGAGGCCCTGTGTCTTCAGTTGCTTTTGAGACTGAGACAGGGTTTCCCACTAAAGCTGAGGCTACAGATTCAGAAAGGAAGGCTGGCTGGCTGGAAACCTCAGAAGTCAGCCTGTCTCTCTCCTCAGCTCTCGACAGGGACTGTGCACAGTACACCCAGCTTCCTGTGTGGTGCTTTGGATCATGGTTACTAGCGCACTTTGCCTAATGAACCAGTTCCTCAGTTCCTGTTTGGCTTTTGTTTGTTTGTTTGTTGTCTGTTTGTTTTTGTTGTTTTTCGAGATGGGGTTTCTGTGTGGCCCTGGCTGTCCTAGACTTGTCTTTGCAGACCAGGCTGACCTCAAACTCAGAGAGATCCACCTGCCTCTGCCTCCCAAGTGCTGAGATTAAAGGAGTGCACCACCACTGCCCGGCCCTGTTTGGCCTCTTAAAAAACAAACAAAACTACAGGGGGCTGGAGAGATGGCTCCGAGGTTAAGAGCACTGGCTGCTCTTTCAGAGGTCCTCAGTTTTTTGTTGTTGTTGTTTTTTTAATTTTACTTTATGTGCATTTGTGTGAGGGTGTCAGATCACCTAGAACTGGACTTACAGACAGTTGTGAGCTGCCATGTGGGTGCTAGGAATTGAACCCCTGGTCCTTTGGAAGAGAGCACAGTGTTCTTAACCACTGAGCCATCTCTCCAGGCCCCTGAGTTTAATTCCTGGCAACCACATGGTGACTCATGACCATCTATAATGAGATCCGGTGCCCTCTTCTGGCCTAAAGGTATACATGCAGGCAGAACACTGTATACTTAATAAATTAATTAAAAACAAAATCAAAAATACCACAGAGCCCTAGCTGGCCTCTACTTCACAGCAACTCACCTGTCTCCTGAGTGCTTGGATTAGAACTGTGTGCCACCATGCCAGGCTCATTCTGGGCATTCTGTCTACCTTTTCCTCAGGTGGGATGAATATTTAATTAAAAAGCATCCTAGAGACTAGGACACAGTTATACACTTGTGTAATCCCAGACCTAGGAAATGTTGAGACCAGGTTACATAACAAAGTCTTGTCTGAAAATAAAAAGGACCTAAGCTAGGAGTGCTCAGTGACAGAGCACTTAACCAGCATATGTGAGGGAACAGCTCGGTTTCAATCCTCAGCACCACTAAAAACAAGGAAAGATATACTTTGTTTTGTTTTGTTGTTTGAGATAGGGTTTCTCTGTATCTCTGGCTATCCTAGACTCACTTTGTAGACCAGGCTGGCCTGGAACTCACAGCGATCCACCTGCCTCTGCCTCCCCAGTGCTGGGATTAAAGGCGTGTGCCACCATGCCTGGCAGAAATTAAACTTTTAAACTGACTTAATTTGACTCATCAAACTATTCTTTGGTGACTAGATCCAAAAGTGTGGGTGATGTAGGATCCTGTCACTTCCCTCCATGCGGTCCTCTCTTTATGGGAAGAGGAAGTGGGCTGGGTTCCGGTGCCTATGACTTTCCTCAGGTCTAAAAACTTGAGGCTCTTGGGGCTCCCTCTTTACCCATCCCACGAAGACAGGCTCCCACTCACCGGGCCTCCTGCCAAAGCTCTTGCAGCACGCAGCTGCTCCTCAGGGCCCCGATCTTGAAAGGAAGCTCTGTAAATCTCTGCAGTTTTAATGTTGACGGCTGGAAGGGACAAGGGAGTGAGTCTAAACTGACAGAGATCCAAGACAGACTTTACATTTCTACCACTACATGTAAGAGCCAGAAACACAGCAAAGAATGGACTTCCAGCTGGAGAAAGGCTGAGGTGCTGACAGCCTTGTACCAGCCAGCACTGGGGGAAGAACAAAGTGCCTGTGTGCTCACCACACCAGAAGCCGGCTGCAACTCATTAGCCGTGGAGAGAGGAGGGCCCTGGGCTGCCTTCAGTCCAACAGCTCTGCACTTTGTGATCTTCATTCTGAATCAAAACCTTGCTTTATTCTCAGAGTGTACAGATCCCATGAGCACAGGCTAGATGAAAACATGCCAGACCACCCACTCATGTCACACTAAACTATAGGAGTGGCTGTGGGAGAGGTATGACCCATGCAGTACATGGCACTAACAGCCCTCCCAGCTAATGGGCAACCAAGTCAGGTCCCTTGCCCAGAGTGTCACCATAAATATACAGGAGCAAGGATCCAAACCCAACAACAGATGAGTGACTGCCCAGTCAGACCTTGAAGCTGAGACAGCCTGCTATACCCACATGGAAACCGTACGGCTCTCTAACACAGACACTACTTACCAATGCCGTAAATGATTGGAAAGTGATTGTCATTTTCCTCCCGGTCATTTAACTCTAAGAAAGGAAGTAGAAGTACTAAACAGTTGTTCTCACTCCACGCAAAGGAAGAGCAGGCAGAGCAGAGCCCCAGGCAGGCCACCGGCCAGCCCCGCCTCAGCCACACCCTCCCACCAGGAGCACAGGCCAGACACCAGTGCCTTTGTGTATTTGTGTAGACGCATCTGAACATCCAACCTAACTGGGCAGGACCTGGTGCACTGCCTAATCATAAGGAGTCGTGGGGACAAGTCACTGAATAGGTGACAGCCTTTTTTGAATGTCTTCTCCAATTCCTATCCTGATGGCAGCTGTTGTAAGAAAGGCACAGACAAATCCTTCCTGAATCCTTTTGCCCTGTTTGGGTGAAAGCAGCAGGACTCACCTGTCACACATAATGTCACTAAGTGAATGTCATCATCTTGTTTGTCAAATTCACCTACAATTAGAATTTCAAAATTGATGTCAAAAAAGTACCCAAAAATGAGGTACCAGGGGTATGTGAATATGATTAAAATACACATGCATGAAAATGCCCTATTAGGGACTGGGTTACAGCTCAACTAACACAGTAGTTGCCTAGCATGCTTAAGGCCCTGGCTTCAATCCCTAGCACTACAGAAACAGGCATGGCAGCACATTCAATTTCAAGGCCAGTCAGTGCTACATGAGATCAGGTCTCAAAACGGGGGTTGGGGGCGTTGGGGGGTTGGCCTGGAGAGATGGGTCAGAGGTTAAGCACACTGGCTGTTCTTCCAAAAGTCCTGAGTTCAATTCCCAGCAACACATGGTGGCTCGCAACTATCCATACTTGAGATCTGGTGCCCATTTTTGGTATGCAGGCAGAATACTGAATAAATAAAAAATAAATAATTTTTTTAAAGTGGGGAGGAGGACCGGGTGTGGTGGCACACCCCTTTAAATCCTAGCACTCTGGAGGCAGAGGCAGGCGGATCACTGTGAGTTCAAGGCCAGCCTGGTCTATAAAGTGAGTCCAGGACAGTCAAGGCTACACAGAGAAACCCTGCCGGGGGGAAGGGGAGGACAAAAAATAAAGTGTGCGTGTGGGGTGCAACTCTAAGAGGTTAGGTCAGCAAGAAGACTCAATCTGTAAAGGTGCCTGTAACCTGTGTTTGATATCTGGGACTCAGTCACACAGATTGCCTTTACCTCCATGCTCAAGGTACATGGTGCATGTGTGTTTAACACAGAGCCTCACTCCATAGCCCAGGCTGTCCTGAAACTCAAATCCACCTCCCTCAGCTTCCCGAAGTGCTGGGATTAAAGGTGCGTTGTATGCCGCCAAGCTTTCACAGGTGTTTCTGTTGTGGCTTTATTGGTCTCACTGTGTGGCTTAGGCTGATTAGGAACAACCAACCTTCTGCCTCAGTCTCCTCCCAAGTGCTGGACTGCAAGCATGAACTCCACACCTGGTTCAGTAGGTAACACCTGGTAGATTTGTAACTCTTCTCAGGACACTGGCCGGTCCCTGTTGTCAGGCCTGCTACATTGCTCATCTATGGGTTGGTCAGGGTCTCTGCAAGTTTGTAGTGTCTTACATTTTACTTGTTTGTGCATGCTGGGAAGCACATGGTGGGTGGGGGGTGTAAGAGACAACTACAGGAGTCAAGTTTTTCTTCCCACCACTTGAGGCCCAAAGATCAACCTCAGGTCAGGCTTGGTGGGAAGTGCCTTTACCCACTAAACCATCCTGCCAGCCCTCCTCTGCACACTTTCCATGACTTTCTTAGAATAGATCCCAAGAAGGGAAATTACTGAGTCAAAGGACAGGAACCTTTAAAAAGGCTTAAGCCACAGTGCCAGTTTTCTTGCTGGCAGGTTGCTCCAATGTATATGGCATAACATTAATGAATGAATACCTGTTTCACAATTAATATCTAACTGTGTCTTTTACTGATTTAATAGAAAAGGCTGCTGTTTTCATTTTCTGAAGATTACAAAGAACATTCCTGCCAAAAGAGTAATTCTGTTTCTATACACCTCAGAGTATGTATTCCCAAGAATTCGTTAATTAATGTTTTAAAAGAGCATCTTTGGCATGTCTGCAGTTGTAATGGTGGGGTTAACTTACTGAGAAGCTGATGAGTAAGTTTCTGTGACAGCTGCCTGTCATCACTGAAGCCGCCCACAAGGTGCACTTCCAGCCTGCCAAGAAAGGACATGACATGACGGTGCTGGGTTCATGGTGAGACCAACGAATTTCCACAGCATACGATGAAAATACATGTGGGAGGGGCTGGAGAGATGGCTCTCCAGAGGTCCTGAGTTCAATTCCCAGCAACCACATGGTGGCTCACAACCATCTACAATGTGATCTGATACCTCATCTGGCCTGCAGGTGGTACATGCAGGCAGAGCATTGTATACATAATAAATAAATAAATTAATTAATTAATTAAAATAAAATAAAGAAAATACATGTGGGACAGTGGGATGCATGTGAGGCTGCCGAGGCCAGCAGCAAGGCTATGAGGACCTCACCCAGGGTCCTCAGGGCAGTATCATCTGGCCACCCACAAAGAACACCCTAGAACTTCTCAGTACCTCCACTAAGAATATCTGGGCTGTGACCACTGTGGCTTTGTCACCACTCCACCAGGCTGACCCTGATTTCCACAGTAACTAAACAATTATGTTCTGAGAACCCTTATGACTAGCCTGGGCCAAGGCAAAAGGAAAAGGCAATTTTACAACCACACAAGTCAAAAATCTGTGAAGCCAACCAGTCCATGACACAAACCCAGCTAGGAGATCTAAATTTTTTTGGTTTTTTTTTTCTGGTTTTTCGAGACAAGGTTTCTTTGTGTAGTCTTGGCTGTCCTAGACTTGCTTTGTAGACCAGGCTGGCCTCAAAAACTCCCCTGCCTCTGCCTCTGCCTCCCAAGTGCTGGAATTAAAGGCATGCACCCCCCACACCCAGCTGAGATCTAAGTTTTTTTTTTTTAAAGCTCAGTGCTAACACACTCATGGCATATACAGAGCCCAGTGTTCAATTCCTAGCACACACATAAAGTTTAAATTTTGTTTATTTTTTGAGACAAGGTTGGTGTGGAATTCACTATGTAGACCAGGCTGGCCTCAAACTAAGACATCCTCATGCCTTTGCCTCCTGATACTAGAATTAAAAATGTGTGCTACCATACCTTCTTTCTCCTGTTTTGTTTTTTTAACTTACGTGTTGCATCATACTTTCTCCCTGGTTTGTTTTGTTTTTACTTACCTATTGCACTATGAAGCTGACCAATGGTCTCCCCAAGATTCTAAACATCTGTATATGACTGTACTAGTTCCTTCAAAGGGTACCAAGAGCCAAGCATAATAACAACAGAACAAATGGGCCAGTTATGTGAGCACATGAGAGCCAGGCCTGGGTCACAGGCCAGAACTTAACTAGCTCTGTGGCTTTGGTACACAACCATGTGTCACAGGGTAGTTCTTACCCTATATCCATGCTCAAACTGCTGGCCTGCTGAAGTGTGTAGCACAGTGACTCCCATCCCCCTGCTGCCTTCTTCAGGCCTTCCTACATTTGTATTTTGACCTGCTTGCTTCACAGAGTAGGCACAACGCCTGCTCTGGACAGGAAGTTCTTGGCCCCCCAGAACAAGCAGCTGTCTAGCCAACAAATTAATACTTGAGATGCAAAGATCCCAACACTACGTAAGTTCAAATCCAAACTCCATTTAAAACTCAGCACAGGGCTGGAGAGCTGGCTCAGCCAGTAAAGGCTAGGCTCACAACCAAAATATAAAATTCAGCCCAGAAGCCTAACATGCTGTCTCTTCCCTGTAATCCCAGCACTAAGGAGACCAAGGCAAGAGGATTATGAGTTTAAGACCAGACTACCTAGTAAGGCCCTGTCCAACAAAAACTCCAGGACTGTCTTGTCTCTCCCATCCATCCATCCAGTGTGGACAGCACCCATGTTCAAAGTGTGCACAACAGCATCCCCCACAGTGTCGGTGTAACAGCAGCATGGCACTTACCTTCCACACTGAGTGTGGTCAGAAAAGGATTTTATGGAGCTCATTATCAGAGGGACTTCGGCTTTGGTGTCAGTTCCATCACAGTGTGTCAGGCAGGTTGCCCCATTACCTGGAAGACAAGGGTAAAAACTGAGTAAGTCCTTATATTCTGGGAAGTGAGCCATGTAGAGCACGTGAAAGGGGCCATGCTGCCCAGCCAACCCATCTAACCGGGGCACCAGGAAGACACCATGCAGAAAAGAAAGACAGGGCTCCAAACTCAACACAGGAAACCCACACTGAGAGTCGAGATGGTTTAACCAACAGTTTCCTTCATTTCTGTTGTCATACCTGTGTGCCTCAGGACCACAATATGACAAGTGGTGGCATCATCAGAACCCAGAATGGAGACAGAGCCTGTTTAAAAAAGAAATAACATAAAATACCCAGTAGGCTTTGGGGAAGGCCCAATGCACTGCTTCCTAACCTACCATCCTTTGGGGAGGTCACTGCAAGCTCTCTTTGCTGAACATACAGAAGGCCCTGGGGTCCCACTTGTTGAACAGACTGACCTCTGAGAAGTCTGGCTCTTTCCTGTTTAATTGAAACAGAATAAAATAGTGGTGTAAATTAGTGAGGCTTGAGGAACTAGAAAAGTGGAAAGAGCCAATGTGTACTCAGAAGTGGGAAGCAGGCTAGCATGTCTGAACTGTGCTGTGCTGGCAACAGAAGACTGATGGAGAAAGGCAGTGGCAGCACTGACGGGACTGACTAGGAGGAGCGACAGAAAACAAGATCCCACGGGGGCTGGTGAGATGGCTCAGCGGTTAAGAGCACTGTCTGCTTTTCCAAAGGACCTAGGTTCAATTCCCAGCACCCACATGGTCCCTCACAACTGTAACTCCAGCTCCAGGGATTCTGACACCTTCAGACCAAAGCACATAGAATAAAATTAAATAAATTATTTAAAACAAAAAAACAAAAAAACAAGATCCCAGTGCCCAAGAAAGAGACAGTCCTTTATCAGAGTCCTTCAAGAGCCTGAGACTTGGCCATATTTTGCTTTGTTTGTTTTTTCTCTTTGGTTTTTTTGTTTTGTTGTTGTTTTTGTTTTGTTTTTTGTTTGTTTTAGACAAAGTAGTTCAGGCTGCCTTTGCATTGTCCATCCTCCTACCTCCTGAGTGTATCACCATTTTAAAGTATAAGAAAATCAGCCAGGAGTGGTGGTTTGTGCTTATAATCCCAGCACTGGGAAGTGAGGCTGTCTTAACGGTAACCCTGGCTGGGCATGGAAGGAAACACCAGTGATCCCAGCACTCAGAAGGCTGAGGCCAGCCTGGGCACATGTTCATGGGGCGGAAGAGGAGCTGACACACCACTAAAATAAATTCTCCAACAAGCAAGCCTAGTCACGTGTCCCTACGCCTGCTTCGGTCCTGCATCAGCTTACCATTTCTCATGCCTGGTGCTAATCCAAGAAACCTGAGAAGCTCAATCATCAATCTAACTAGTTAAGTACTGTCTTTTTTTAATGAATCCCACTGTTGGAAGGCTAGGGCATGCCCCTCAATTTAAGAACTGTACTAGGAGGTTCTGGGTTCAGAATTACATCTCCAGCAAGGCTGGGGTGGGGCACAGGAAAGAAGGAAACAACAAACTAAATCATCTAAGCCCAGACCAGCGAGACGACCTGCTTACTGTGCAACCCAGAGAGAATGTGGCTGTTTGCACAAGAACCTCCTATCTCACATTTCATGGCACCCCAGCCCAGTGACACCCCAGACGTGCATCCCCGCTTTAGTTGCTGTGCTCAGCTCCTTTGGGGAGGGGTTAAGGCAGATTCTTACCACTCGTGTTCACAGTTGGCTCACCATCAGTGAGCAAAGTGGGGTGTGAAAACAAGTTATCATTTCAAGACTAGCACAAGAAATGAAAGCAAAGACACCCAGAAATAGCCACAGCACAGAACCGCGGCTAGCCTGCTCTCCTGATGAAGCCTCACTTCTGCCATGAGCAGCTGCATGCTGGATTGGCAAAAGCCAGCAAGGGACCCTCCTGGAGGCAGCCCACAGCTGACAAATGGGTGTGTCCCTGGTTTAAACAAAGCCCCAGGGGCTTTTGCCTCAAGACTGCTTGTTGTTGCTGTATTGCCTTGCCATGCTTGTCTCACGTGTCTGGCATGGCAGAGACCCTCGCTGCCTATTGCTTCACTCTGGAGGGCAGATTTCCTGCAGATTATATTGAAGATGCACCCTGTTTAAATGAATTAATGACTTCATAATCTCTGATGATGATTTTGTAGGATTTCTGACTTGACTCAAGTAATTTTTAAAACCCTCCTGCAGTAGCAAAAACTGCCAAATACTTGAATTACACCAAGAAGGAAAATGACTGAAACAAATTAATGATCAGGAAAATACATTCATTCTAGTTTTAGTCCAGGGATAAAGCCCAGGTGTACACCACGATAAGAAAGACTATATGGGGGCTGGAGAGATGGCTCAGTGGTTAAGACCGCCGCCTGCTCTTCCAGAGGTCCTGAGTTCAATTCCCAGCAACCACACGATGGCTCACAACCATCTATAATGTGATCTGATGCCTTCTTTGGCAAATAAAGCACTCATATACAATAAATAAAATAAATAAATCTTAAAAAAGAAAGAAAGACCATATGAATATAGAAACAAAGAATAAATGGCTAGCTATACAAGACCAGACAGACATCTGTTTCTTAGGAAAACCTTGAAATAAAAAAAATTCTTAGCCAGATGTGGTGGTGCAGTGTCTATTCTTTCTAAAGGTCCTGAGCCATCTCTCCAGCCCTGAATGAGGTTTTTGGTTTTTTTTTCATACATAGAACCTCTATCTTAAAGGATATAAAAACTCAGGACAAAAATAAATGTGTTGAAGCCCAATGGAACTGGCCTCATCCACCAGGTGTATACATTGTCCATATGTCAGACTGTCTGTTTATATACCTAATTATCTGTGTATACATTTTATACGTACACAAGCACACATATGTATGTTTACATATATGTGGATGTATGATGCCTTTGGGAGCGTCATTGTTTTGTCTATTGATTGTATGTGTGCATGTGTGTGTGAGGTTTGTAAAAATCTTCTTGCTTTGTCTGCTATATGTGTGCACATTTTTGCATGTTTCTAAGTTTAGTAAGTGTCTAAAGTGAGTCCAGCACAGCCAAAGCTACACAGAGAAACCCTGTCTGGAGAGAAAAAAAAGACCTCCTGCAGTTAAACAATGAAAGTTTTTAGCTAGAGAGCTGTTTTGGCAGCAGAAAAATCAGAAGGCTTGGCTAGCCCACTTGCTAAGGCTTTAGACCCTGAGTCTGAAGGTCCAGGGTTCATGTCCCCACTCCCTCTCTTTTCCTCCCTAACAGCAAGGCTCTTAGCCTGAAAGACAGGAAGTACAGAGGGAAACACCAGTCACCAAGCAATCACTGCCAACACTCCACCCACCTTGGTTTGCCCTGGGTGCTGGGGCTGGCCTCTAGCACACTTCACATCTGTATGCATGAGAGAAAAGGAAGAAATGCGCTGTTGTGTGGTGCACATGAGTGTGAGGTATACTTGAGTGAGAAGTGTGCATATGAGAGATGTACACATGTGGTGAACATGTGTACACACCTGGAAGCCGGAAACCAATGCCATATGCCATATGCCTCTGTCCCTTATTTCTATTTTATTTCGTGTGTGCATACACATATGCATGTGTGTGGTGCTATATACATGTCAAGGCCAGAGGGCAATAAGTATTATTTTTATCCTTCACCATGTATGGCCCAGAGACCAAACTCAGTTGTAAGGCTTGGCAGCAAGCCTTTAACATGGAAGCCATCTTGACAGCCCTTAGTGTTTTGAGACAGGATCTCTCACTGAACCTGGGATCCACAGTGTTCCACCCCTCAGCAGTAGGATTATATAAGCATCCTGAAGCCATTTATGTCAGGTCCCTGTGCTTGCCAGCAGGCGTATCATCCACTGAACCAAGCTCATACTTCCTAAAGTCACCCAGTGGCCAGCCACAGTGGATCTGTCCCTGTGCTGCGCCCAATGAGTGCCTTTTCTAGAGGATCTAGACAGTGAGGTGAGGATCGCTGGGTGCCTAAGACCAGACATACTGGTTTTCCTGTGCATACTGGTGAGAAAACAAGGCAGGGAAGGATGGTCACCATAACAATAAGGGATTGCCCTAGCAACATGGTACCGGAAAGCTGTGAAGATCATGAGTTGGTGATCAGCCTGAGCTACAGTGAGACCTTTCACAAAAGAAAGGATGGGGAGGGGGTAGTGTTCTAGAATGTTCCATCTAAAATGTCAGACAGTGCAGAAAGGAGGGGTTATACTAATCAGGCTTATTACTTGCTGGTGCTGTATACTCACAAAATACTGATATATGAAAGAAAGCATACAGGAAGCCAGGCCTGGTGTGTATGCCTTTAACTCTAGCACTTGGGAGGCAGAGGTAGGCACAGATCTCTGTGTTCGAGGCCAGCATGGTCTAAAGAGCTTGTTTCATACACACACACACACACACACACACACACACAAAGGAAGGACAGATGGACACAGGAAATAGGCCAAGCGTAGTAGTTTAAGCCTGCAATCCTAGCACTAACAAGGCTGAGGCATAAGTTACTGTGTAGAAGGCTAGCCTGGGCCATACAATGAAACTGTATCAAAAAACAAAACCAAACAAGACAATACATGGTATGCTACTATTCAGAAAGTGTATAAGGGGAGGGGCAGAAGGAGGGAAACTGTGGTCAGGCGTAATATACGGCAGAGTACACTAATTTAAAAAGGGTGCTGTGATGGACACATTGGGTCACACCTCTAGTCATGGTACAGCTGAAGCAATAGGTCTCTTTCAGGCGTTCAAGGCCAGCACTAGACCCAGACCAAGCTCAAGGCCAGCCTGTTTCTCTAAAAATAGAAGCAGGGCAGTGGGGTAGGTAGAGACAAGACACTGCAGAGATGGTCAGTAGTTGAAACTGTTTGCTAGGGAAATCTACCAGAGGCTAGGTCCCAGTACTCACAAGCTAAGATCCCCCACACACACACACCTGTAACCTCAGCTCTGCGGTGGGCGAGACAGAGAAGCGACAGAACTTGCTCCATCCAGCCAAGCTAAGAAGACAGCACATTCAGGGAGAGACCATGCCTCAAAGCCACAGAGCGGAAAGGAAGGCATCTGATACCCCTTTCTGGCCTCCCTGGTCACACATGTACCCACACCTACATGCACACGTGCACACACACAGATAAAGACACAAAATCAGGGTGTAGTGGTCCAACCTTTAATCCCAGCATTTGAGAGGCAGAACAGAGAAGAGCTGTGATGGCTGGAGGCAAGTCTACACAGTGCGTTCCCAGGACTACATTCACCCTTGAGCCTAGCGTATACATACGGCAGGGGAGGCGGAGGCAGTGGGAATCTGAGTTTGAGGCCAGCCTGGTCTACATATCAGGTTCAAGGACATCCAGAGCTATGTAGAGAAACCTTGTCTGAAAAACAAACACTTGTGGCTGTGCCCAGGACATGATTTTCTCCTCTCTGCAGCGCACACAACATCCTAAAGAAAGGGATTCTTTAACTCATGGCAGAGGGAAGGCCACACCAGCCTGCTCCTCTGGCTCCCCCTGTCCTCACTGGGGGCCGCTCTGCTCTCCACAACTCTCCACTCTGTGGCCCTTCTGGCATGTGCCTCGCTCGCTCCCACATCGCCTCATCTCCACTTTCTCATGGAATGTGCTGTCGTGACCACTATAACTCGAAGTTTTCAAATGGGTAGAGGAGAGTGTCCCCTCAATCCTTAAGGTGACTGAAACTTTTCTGATTATTCCTGGCTTCACCGACCCAGTGTGCAGTGCCTAGCCCGACTTGCCGGAGGTAGTATTAGGATCTAGCTGTCCTGAAGTGCAAGTCAACTGTCAGTCCCCCTGCCCCGTAGCTCTCAGGGTCTTTCCGCCCATTCATTTACCCAACAATACCTGGTAAGCACAACGCCATCTGCTTTCAGGAAACGTTAGCTCCAGGAAGCAGATCCAGGAGAAAACAAAGCAAGTAAGCAGACAGAGCTACAAACCCCACAGCTGCTCAGAGGAAACTTCTAGAAGGCCTTCCCCATGCTCAGGCTCCCGTGCGTCACCCCTCAAAGTGAAAGTGGGCATCTTTCCTTCAAGGCAATAACTGATTAGTAAACAGTCCTCTCCTTGACTGGACATGTGAGATCCAGGGGCGGGTTGACTCCAAACCAGCGTGTGGAATCTTGGTCACCACAGCCTGCACCGGGAGCCCTGTTCCACAAGGCCCCACAAGGAAAAAACAAGACAAAAGCCGGAACCAGCAACTTCCAAGCGAAGCCCTTTGGGCTTAAAATACGCCCGCGGGGAAGGGGCGCGGGGCGGGGGAAGGGGTGCGGGGCGGGGGAGGGGGCAGGCGAGAATGGGCGCGCAGAGGACTGGGCCCCTACCCGCACCTGTCCACAGCAGGGCTGTGCAATGCGGGGAGCGCGCGAGCGCCTGATGGGGGGGCCCAGTGTCCTCCCGCTGCGTGCTGTGCGACCTTCCGTGAGTTACCTAACCTCTCTGGGCCCCGCCTCAGCAGGCGCCCAGTGAAAGCACGTCGGCGGCCGAGCTGCGGAGATCCCACCCGCCCCGCAGGCCCCAGTAAGGCCGGCTCACCTCCAGTGGCGGGTGCGCTCGGACGAGCTCCGCAGCTGACCGCGGCAGCCGGACTCGCTGCCCACCCACGAACAGCGGCATTGCCTAGGCCGCCACCAGGTCGAGGTAGGCGCCCCGCCCCACGCAGCACCACGCCCCCCGAGGGAGCCACGGCCCCCGCCGGCCGCGGAGACTGCCGGGACGCGTAGTCCAGACAAGTGGTGCAGCCCGAGGGATCGGGGGCGGGGGAATGGAGGGAGTGGGAACTGCAAGGCATCACGGTAGTTATCGTCCAAACTATACTTTGTCACTTAAGACCTGCGTCCTTCGCAGTGGACGCCGGGAGATGTAGTCGTAGAGACCTGTGACGCGTCACCCAGGCCCTGACCCCGCCTCTGGCCGAGTTGATTCGCAAAAGTGTGTTCAGCTAAATAAAGTCCATTTCATCTGGCAGACTTAGAGCGGTTGTCGCAGGGAACGCGTGGATTTCGGCCCCAGAAGGCCCTGCGGTGGGAGGCTCCGGAACAAAAATTGCGGAAGCGGCTGCCCTGGCGCGTGGACAAGTGGCCCCACCTCTGCATTTCGTCCTTGCCCTTCACCACCCTCCACAGAAAAGCTAGGACCCAGGCTTGTCCGCTGCTGACCGCGCACTTGAGTTATTACGAATTGCTGTCTCCAGAGTCTAAATTTTAAACCTGTTTTTTGTGACCCTAAGCCACATATTCTCAGATAGGGTTGTAAATACATGTAAAATTAAATCTTGGCTCAGACAGGATTTTGAGCTTGCCATGGTACCTCAGCATGCATTGCCAGCATAAAATGTAATTACATAGCATTTACAAAAGCAACTGACCACCTGAGGGGGTAGAGGAAGGCTGGGTAACACGTACCAAAACTGAGGAATATGTTGTTTTTTTTTAACTTGGGGGTCACAACCCCAAGTCAGGTCCACTCATCCATCTTCTATAAGCCAGTTGACTAAAGAGCCTAAATAAAAGTAAAAAGCAGAAAAGGGAGATTCGTTCGATATGGCCACATCGAGAAGAGGGCAAAGAGGTCCAAGAAACCCAAGCCCATCAGTTTACAGCCAGGGCAAAGGCTAGAACATCTAAGCAGACCATTGACCCATTGTGGGGAGCCACCAAGCCAAGGCGTGGGAGGCCTTCATGAGAAGACAGAGTTCTGTGATCTTGTCCAACTTGGCAGGGCCAGTGGCTCAAGGGGAAGGTTTCTGGGGATCTGACTTTGCGTGGACTGTGGTTATCAGTGTGAAAGCAGTTGTGTTTTTGTCAACATAGTCAGGTGACCTTGGCTTTTCAGCCCCCTGCAAATAGTCTATGTGATGCTCCTCTTACTAAACTGACTTGGCATCTGCACCGGCTCTGGAGGACTCCTTGGTCCCAGCTGTTACTTGACTTCCCTTCTCATCCCTGGCCCTCCCACTTGACACCTCATAGTGTTTGAAGAGCTTGTTCCTGCTGATGTGTGTTAACTCGTCATCTGGGCTTTCCCCCTCCAGCTAGTGCGCTTTCCTTCCTTCTTCCAGTGAGATCCTGGATTAATTCCTATTTCTTTGGGATCCATTGTTTCAGATGTCTGATAGATTGAGATTGGTGAAGTTTCATTTTACAGTTATAGGCCAGAATGAAGAGAAGCCAGGACAGGAACTGTGGGAAGGAGCGAAAGCTCTGTCCCAGGTGAAAGTAATCTTGGCGGGCTTTACCCCTTGGAAACACCACTGATAGACTAAATGGAGCTGGGCTATTGTGTCTTTAACCGAACATCAGTGGGGGCAGGGATCCTGACCCAGACCGGATTGCACGCCTCAAGGAGACGTAGGCGGAGGAGAGAGGAGAAGGCTACATCTTTTGGAGCAAGATCACACATGGATTTGGACAGAGACCAGCTTACAGGCCAGACCAGCGTACAGGCCAGAAACACCTGGGGATCCGTCCTGTGGAATAGATACGGAAAGGTTTACTCTTGTTTTCCTTCTTGTATAGGATTGTTAGATTGTATAATAAAGTTTAATTGTTAAAAAACAGAGCCAACAAGGAACTGTCCATGGGAACCTACTCACTGGCTTGTTCCTCTTGGCTTGCTCAGCCTTTTGTTGTTGTTTAATGAAGATTTATTACATATACTGTGCTCTGCTTGCATGTACACCTGCATACCAGAAGAGGGCACCAGATCTCATGGTAGATGGTTGTGAGCCACCATGTGGTTGCTGGGAATTGAACTAAGGACCTCTGAAGCAGACAGTGCTCTTGACCGCTGAGCCAGCTCTCCAGCCCTGGCACTAGGCCTTTCTTACAGCACCCAAGGCCACCTGCCCAGGGGCGGAGCTTCCCTCAGTGGGCTGGGCCCTTTTACAGCACTCAGCCATGCAACATCGGATACAACAGGTGGCAAGGTGCAGCTGCAGCCTCTGCCAGTGTCACCTTCCCTTCCACCCCCGTGGCAGGATGCAAACAGTCAACAGGCACAGCTGGGATAATTCTTTTGCAAAGGGCTCAGCTGAACTCCCCAGAATGACAGTTCCCTGGCTCCTAAAACAATCAACTCGGGTGTTCTCTCTGCAACTAACTCAGGCTGGCCTGAAACTCACTAGGTAAATCTTAAACTCATGACAATCCTGTTTTAGCCTTGAAAGTACTGAGATTATGGCTTTTTAATTTTCTATTAGGATTTACGTGTTATGCGAGTGCAGGTGCACAGAGAAGGCAGACTGTGAGCCTATTGTCAACACCACTTGTCAGAACACACGCTATGGTCAACACATCTACCTCCAGGCCCTGATTAAGCCTTTGAGTCACACAGTTTATACAGAACAAGCCAAGAGAAAGCTGAAGGTTCCCTGAACAATTAAATAGTTAAGTGTGGCAGGGCATGGTGGCGCACGCCTTTAATCCCAGCACTCCTGAGGCAGAGGCAGGCTGATCATTGTTTGAGGCCAGCCTGGTCTACAAAGTGAGTCTAGGACAGCCAAGGCTACACAGAGAAACCCTGTCTCAAAAAACCAAAGGGAGGGGGTGTAAACGTGCTAAATTGTTCTAATGGAGGGGGGAGCTAGGAGTATAGGTGACTGAAACACACAAACAAAAAGCATGTGATGTATTCCTATAAGCCAGTCAGCTCTAGTCAAGTCCTTGAGTGAAATTCAGGATTCCCCCCTCCCCACTGACATCTACTCTAGGCCATTTCTTCACCAGTTTGTCTTTGAAGACAAAAAATAGATTCTTCCCTATTATGCTGAGTGCTTTACCTTGCAAGCATGCCAGCTTTTTTTTTATAAGTTTTTTTAAAGATTTATTTATCATTTATACAGTATTCTGCCCTCATGTGCACCTTCCCGCCACAAGAAGGCACTGGATCTCATTATAGATGGCTGCAAGCCACCATGTGGTTGCTGGGAATTGAACTCGGGACCTCTGCCCTTAACCTCTGAGCCATCTCTCCAGGCATGCCAGCTTTTCTTAATACCCATTCATCTCAGCCCGGTTCAGTGTCCTCAGTTTCCTTCCTCAGCAGATGCTTATCACATCAGGACCCGCAGGCCCGACCCCACACGGTGTGTTCATCTGCTTTGATGTGTGTCCGACAGTCAGTCCCAGGAAGGCAGCTGCAGAGTGTGCTTAGCATGCAGAGCCCTCCAGTCTGACCAGACCCGCCAAGGACACAGCTGTAAACCACACAGTGCTGGCAGATAGCTGAGACCTATCAAGTGTGTGTATGTGGTTTCCATCCCTAGTGCCAAAAAGAAAAATTCTCCTTGTTTTCCAAGGAGCTCACTAATTTCTCCCAAAACTGTTTAGCTTTTTAAAAACATCTCACCGTGTCTGGCTATAACTTACAATGTTCCTGCTTCAGCCTGCAAGTGCTGATTTACAGGAGCGGCTCACCATGTCCAGAATGCAGTTTCTCTGAAGTGTCTTCATGGGCTTGTGTAAAGCATGGGGAGCATCCTTACCAATGCCCATTGGTTTCTCCCCTTCAGTGGAGCAGGAGGCTGAGATTCAAACACACCATCAGGGAGTGTGGTCAGCAGTCTTTATTAAAGCCCATGAGCAGGGAAGCTCCAGGCTTTCATTGTCACAGTGGATTTTCTTCTCAAACCCCTTTGTAATCAAGGAGGCTTATTTGCCAACACACCTTCTACATCTTAGCTACTTCCCAAATCTCACATACCATCAGCATCTATAGATGCAATTTCTTTACATCTTTCTGTTAGCAGTTTAAAAATAAAAAAACCTTGAGCCAGATGGTGGTGGTGCAAACCTTTAGTCCCCCACACTCCAGAGGCAGAGGCAGGCTTATCTCAAGAGTTTGAGGCCAGCCTGGTCTACAAAGTAGGACAGCCAGGGCTACGCAGAGAGACCCCCGTCTCGGAAGAGAAAAGAACAGTGAGGGTCCCGCTGACCGACCGCCAAGGCTGGGCTGGGACTCAGGGGCTTGCCTGCCTCATATGAAAGCTCTTTAAAGCAATAAAAAATTTTGTTCTGCAGCAGTGTCATTACACAAGAGTATATAAACCTTGAGAGGAATTCTGTTAAAAAAAAATACTGTGACCAAGAAAATATTGCTTGCCTTTAAATAAATATAAGTGGCAAAAAATTAAATATACTTAAAGGGCCATTTTCACAAATCCACAAGTTTACATGTAAGGATCCAAGGGAAGCCGCCTCTGTAGTCCTCAGACACGCCTGTCATAGAGCAAGGCTGGCGTTTAGGATATGAACAGCTCCCCTGGCAGAGCGTGCTGTGCAAGCTATGGAATGGTTTAGATTCCCAAACCTGCCGAGTTTATGTCAAATCTTACACAAGTGCCTTTTGTGTTTCTCTGAATCCTCCTTTCCCTCCCAGTTTCTTTGCACCTCTACAGTCCTTTGTGTTTCCTCGCTGCAGCCGGCCCAGACGCTCAGCACTTCACCTCTTGCTGGCATTTCCCTGTGTCCTTCAACACGAATCACTACTAGTGAAAAGCAGGCCACTGTCACTGTAAGCAGGATCCAGTTAAGAGTATTCACAGGAAGGGCTGATCCTGGAGAGATTCTCACCAAAGCAAGACCAACAGCCATGCTGGTTCTGATAAAAAGAAACCCGTTAGAAGGCCACCTGCAGGTTGTGGCTGCAGCAGAAAGCTACAGGCAGAGAGACACTCCACATTAAGTTGTGAGGTGGCGCATGGGCACCAGTTGCCATGCCCACTGTGAGGTGCTGCACATGGCCTGTGGCCTTTCCTTCGGTCCACAGGGAGCAAACCGCAAACACACATAACCTGGGCCCTTCACACACTGACCCAAGTCCAACATGGAAGGCAGGCGTACAAGGCATAGATTAGTCCAATGTGGGGTCCAGTGGTGGGGCACAGGGCCCTGGAGAAAACAGTACACCTCAATCACAGATCCTAGAGACGAGTGGGGACTGGTCTGGCATATACAGCACAGGTGGGGAGCCCACACTACTGGAAGGACTTCGAAAGTGGGTGTCGAAGGAGCTTGGGGTAAGGCCAATCACAGTGTCACTCTGGGGCAGTTCACCTTTCAAAAAGTCATCGTCTTCATCCTCCACTAGGTCCTGTGCAGAGAACAGAGTGTTGAGAATATCACAGTGCTGGTGTGAAAAGTTTTCCTGAGACGGTGAGATGGTGTTTGCCACCCAGCTGGCAACATGATAAAAGGAACGAACTAAACACCCAAGTTGTCCTCTAACACTGTGTGAAGGCACACATGCACGCACGTGCACACGCACGTGCACACGCACACGCACACGCACACACACACACCTTAAAATATTCTTCTGCATTTTGAGATGGGGCCTCTCGATTTAGTCCTGACTGTCCTGGAACTCACTATGTAGAAAGGCTGGCTTCACACACATAACAGATCCTCCTGCCTTTGCCTCCTGGGTGCTGGGATTAAAAATGTATACCACCATGCTCCACACTAAGTTATTTATTTATTTATTTATTTTATGTGTGTGAGAATTTTGCCTGAGGTCAGAAGAGGATGCCTGATCCTATAGAAATAGAGTTACAGAATGTTGTGAGCTGCCATGTGGGTTTTGGGACTTGAGCCCAGGTCCTCTGGAAGAGCCTAAGTAAATGCTCTTAAATCACAAACCATCTCTTCAGGCCCCTAATTTTTTGTTTGTTTGTTTGTTTTTGTTGTTTTTTCGAGACAGGGTTTCTTGTGTGTTGCCTGGAACTCATATAGATCCTCCTGCCTCGGCCTCCCCAATGCTGGGATTAAAGGCATGCACCACTACACCCAGCTTTGTTGTTTTTTCACTCAGGACAGTTTCGGTTTCTGAGTTCAAGAACAGCCAGGTTACACAGAGAAACACTGTCCCGGAAAACCCAAATGTACAAACAAACAAATGAATAAAAATAAAATAAAAGCCAGGTACAAGCCTCCCAGCACTTGGGAGGCAGAAGCAGGCAGATGGATGTGAGTTCGAGGCCAGCCTGGTCTATAAGGTGAGTTCAGGATAGCCAGGGCTGCACAGAGAAACCCTGTCTCAAAAAACAAAAACAAACAAAGAAAGAAAAAAGCCAGGTACAACGTACACTTGAACCTCGGCCTTGAGGAGGCAAAGACAGGTGGATCCTGGGTTCCCTGCTTAGCAAGACTCCAAACCAGTGAAAGACCCTGTCTTAAAAATAAGGTAAAGAGTTCCCAAGGTGGACCTCTGGTTTCCACATACATGTATGCACCTGATCTGACACATATATACAAACACATAGAAAAAGAAAAAAAAAAAAAAAAAAAAAAAAAAAAAGACTTGTCTAGTATGGTGGCAAAGAACAGTGAATGAGGGGAGAGGGGGCCCAGGGCTGCGTGAAACCACCATGATAGAAACCAATTAAATAGAACCCTACAAATCCTTTTACTGAAAACATAACCTGGGCTTGGACTCAGGCAGCATTTAGTGTGCTTACTGTGGCCTTCACCAAGTGCCTCCATGACAAGCTTACCTTTTTATTGGGTTTCTTAAACTCTTGCAGCTCTTCAGCACTCATGTCTTCCCAAATCTGATAAGTAGGATCGATGAACTTCTTTGACCTGCCAAGGATAGCATTTCAAAGTCAATATGTAGCCCAAAATTCCAGCACCTTGCTCTCTTCTTCTCAGACCCACATCCCAAAGCAGGAACTGAAGACTACAGCTGACGCAGGAGTGTTGTGAGTCCCGAGGCTTCATCTGTTAGGACCTAGGAAGCTGCCTCTGGCTCACTAAGTGCTTCACCTATAAACAGACCGGTGTTCTGGAATCCCTACAGGCATCTACTAAACATGAAGCCTAAATACCAACTAAGATGCTGGGCAGTGGTGGCACACGCCTTTAATCCCAGCACTTGGGAGGCAGAGGCAGACAGATCTCTTGAGTTCGAGGGTAGCCTGGTCTACAAAGATGAGTCCGGGACAGCCAGGGCTACACAGAGAAACCCTGTCTCAAACAAACAAACAAACCAAAAACCCCAAAACCAAACAAAACAGCGGAACTAAGATGACATCAGCTGGTCAAGCCTTAGGGACCAGGAAACACGAAAAGCTACTTATATACTGTGTCCAGAGCTGGAGAGATGGCTCAGTCTTACCAGCACTTGCTGTTCTTGCAAAGGGTCCTAACTCTTTTCTGATTCCCAAAGGTATGAGGCAAGCACACTGTACACATGTACACATGCAGGAAAAACACTCACAAAACAAAAACATACACAAAAGAACTTTAAAAATAAGGAAAAAAACAAAAACAAAAACCTGTGCAGTTAGCAAAAATATATAAACACCAAAAATGGTGGAACAACCCATTTAGATAAATCACAGGCACTGGGATGGGATTCCATCTTTAAAGGAAAGAGAAAGTTGGCAGAAAACTAGGAACTGTCAGCACCCTCTCTGTCCTGGAAATTTGGACTCACTCAGTCTAAACCAACCAGTTTAAAGGAAGAAAAAAAAGGCCCCCGGCATACCCCTGGGCTCAGGAAGACAACCACGAGCACAGCATGGTGTGCTTGTGAGGTAGTCTGGGGCCTCTGACAGTCAGTCATTCACCAGTAACCAAATTAACAGTCAGGAAGCCCAGTAAGGAGAAGGCAACAGTCCCAGCCTTGGGAAGAGGAAGAAGGGAAGACCTACCTTTTAAGCACACAAGGGTCAAAGGGAAAGAAAGTGTCCAGTGGGTTGGTGCAGGTCTGCACAGAGTCTCCGCCCGCTGTACTTCTGATAACAGGGAGCATCTGGCGGTTGTTCCTCTCCATGATGGTGTAGCAGAACACGAGCTGGTACTTACTGTGGGGGAGACAACAAAGCAGATGAATACACCGTGTGGGGTCGGGCCTGCGCATCTGATGGGATAAGCACTCAGGGCATCCACACATCTGCTAAGGAGGAAGGAAACTGAGGACACTGAACCAGGCTGAGATGAATGGTTATTAAGAAAAGCTGGCATGCTTGCAAGGTAAAGTGCTCAGCATAACAGGGAAGAATTAGGACTGGTCACAAAATGGCTCAGTGTTTACTGGGGGCCAGGAGTAGATGTCAGTGGGGAAGGGGGATCCTGAACTTCACTCAAGGACTTAACTGTTTTTGAGACAGGGTTTCATCTTGTAGCTTTGGCAATCTTCCAGCCTCAGCTCCCAAGTACTGGGATTACAAGCATGAGCCACACCAGCTCTGTTCCTCTTCGTCCCCATTCCCTCCTTCTGTGTCCTCAGACAGGGTTTTACCATGTAGCACAGTGACCTCGGCCTCTTGATCCTCTGGCCTTAGCCTCCCAAGTGCTTAAGTGACAGGACTGAGCTTGGTTTTGATGATGTTATTGTTTGTTTTGTTTTTGCTAAGTCCAGGGCCTCAAGAATGCCACGCAAGCACATCTACTGTTAAGCGACACCCCAGCCTACAAGCTCCTTTGCAGAGGAAAGATTACAGAAAGCGTCTGATTTTTTTAAGCTGGGGCTGGTGAGATATAGCTCAGTAAAGCTTGGCAGTCTGACTCCCATCCCCAGTGCCTATGTCTAAAAACGGTGTGGGTGATGGCTCAGCAACGAGCAGCACTGGCTACTCTTCCAGAAGATGCAGGCTTGATGCCCAGCATCCATATATTGTGGCTCACAACTGTTTGAGACTCTAGTCTCAGCAGATCTTCTGGCCTCTGTGGGCACCAGGAGTGAAGGTGCTGCACAGATATACAAGCAAGCAAAACACTCACACACACACACATGCACGCAAAGCCAGGTACAGCAAGGCATGGTGGCACAAGCAAGCCTTAACTGCAGCAGAGGGAGGAGGGTCTCTGAGTCTGAGGACAATCTGGTCTGCATGGTGAGTTCCAGGACAGCCATATCAAAATAACAAAACACACAAACAACAATAACAACAAAAAGCCAGTGCAAGCTTTTACTCTTAGCCTAGGGCAGAAGAAACTGGGTACACTGGCTGGCAGTGCTGTTCTTAAGAAAAAATTCACTTAAGAGATTTTTCATGAAATTCAAATCAGCACCCATGAAAATCAAAACCAGTAGCATACTACAGCCCAAGGATATACTTGACCCTGTAGTTACTGCTGGTAGGACAGAATCAGCCTTTGCTTTACATAATTACACCACTGTATCTCTGTGAGAGAAAATGTGTACACACAGTAAAGCACTGGTTCACGTCATGAAATCTGAGCCACTGTCTGGGCAGTGCAGAGCTCTTATTCAGAACCTCGCTGGGGTGATGATGTGCATGCACTTTCAGGAACCCCTCAGATTCGTTACTCTTTAATGCTGAATTCATTTGTTGTTGTTATGCATTCTGAAATGTTTTTTTCCGTGACAGGGTTTCTCTGTGTAGCCTTGGCTGTCCTGGACTCACTTTGGAGAGCAGGCTGGCCTTGAACTCAGAGATACACCTGCCTCTGCCTCTGGAGTGCGGGATTAAAGGTGTGTAACACCACACCCGACTGCCAAGTGCTTCTTGAGAGCATCACTCAGTTACCCCCATCTTTAACTATCAAGCTCTCCTCCAGTTTGTTTTGTTAGTAATCCTGGACTAAGGCTCTGTGGTCTATTTGTACCTCTCAGCTCACTACTTTGCCTATTAAGTATTTCAGGGTACCAAGGCCACTCTGGATAAAAGCAAGACTGATTCCCAGGCTGACTAAAGAACAGAACAGATGGATGCAGTATTCTTGTGAGAACAGCGCTAATCGTTTCTTCGTTGTTCTTGGAAATGAATTGGAATTTACTCTCAGTGCCAGAGCACATGGCATCTAGCACCACAGTTCCACCCCCTTGCCTTTTTAAAGGCCATAAAGGAAAATGGAAATGACTCACTTTGTGACAGCAGCAAAAAAGTTAACCACCGACGGCAGGCAGATCTTCAGAGGGTTCAGCTGGCTCAGCACAATACGCTCAAAGTTTAGACTCTGAAGATACCGTAGGCCTTTGATTTAAAAAAAGAGGGGGAGAGAGGTGCTAAGATATCTTTAAAAGCACAAATTATTACATATTCAAAATCCAATTTCAGGGCCCTAGGGAAGAGCACATGCTTACGGTGAGCTTGAGCCCCAGCACACTCCAAAGACATTTTCAAGAAGTTCCTGGCGGGAGAGATGGAGAGATGGCTCAGCGGTTAAGAGCACTGACTGCTCTTCCAGAGGTCCTGAGTTCAATTCCCAGCAACCACATGGTGGCTCACAACCATCCACAATGAGATCTGGTGCCCTCTTCTGGCATGCAGTACATGCAGGCATAATATTGTATACATAATAAATAAATAAATGTTTAAAAAAAAGAAGTTCCTGGCAGATAAAAGTTCAAGCCAACTGCTAGTATCCACGGCAGCTTTTCTGAAGAAAGTAACTGAAGTTCTTGTCATGTGAAGGATTTGATAGAAACCTGGAACCGTATCTGTAAGCTCAGAGCAGACTGAGCACTCACTGCTCTTGCAGAGGACCCAGACTCAGTTCAAAACTCACAACTATCTATGCCTCCAGTTCCATGGAACCTGATGCGCTCTCCTGAACTCCGTGGGCACCAGCCACACACATGATGTATACACAGACACACACGCAGGCAAAACATCCATACACATAAAATAAAGTGAATAAATCTAATATAGAATGCTCTGTATTATAAATAAACATATCCGATATATATTTAAGTGACAAACAAAGCTAGGTATTGCACACACCTGTAATCTCAGCCCTAGGGAGGCTGAGGCAAAGGTTCATTGGGAGTTCCAAGGAAGCACACACATATACAGACAGACACAGACATTCACACCTCTGTGGGGTCCAGGGACAACCCCCTGACTCAGCTGTGACTTTGGAAAACTGCAGGCATGAGCTATAGCATAGGACAGTGGTTCTCCACCTATGGGTCATGACCCTGTTCAGGGATGTCAAACAACCCTTTTACAGGGGGTCACCAAGACTATCAGAAAACACAGATATTTACTATACGATTCATAACAGTAGCAAAATTACAGCTATGAAGTAGCAACAAAAGTAACTGGCTGGAGAGAGGGCTCAGTGGTTAACAGTGCCGCCTGCTCTCCCAAAGGTCCCGAGCTCACTCCCAGCAACCACGTGGTGGCTACAACCATCTATAATGTGATCTGATGCCCTCTTCTGGCCTGTAGATGTACATGCAGGCAGAGCACTGTATAAATAATAAATATATCTTTTTAAAAAATAATAACTTTATGGTTGGAGGGTCACAATAACATGAGGAATTGTATTAACGGATTATTGCATTAGAAAGGCTGAGAACCACTGTCCTCCTTGGGGCAAAACAGGCCACAAGGGCAAGGAAGTATAGAACTCAAATAAGGAGTGTCAAAGACCCCGACAGCCCAGCTGATCTCAGTGCTCTTTCCAGTAGCTAGCTAGACAATACATAACAGCAGTGGGGAAAACAAAAAGTGGTTCATTCTTCAAGTGAGCCCAGCACTTTTGTCTCTATTTCTGTTCCCAGTCCGTGATGTCACAGCTGCCCAGCCCCCGCCACCCTCCACACAGCTAAACACAAGCATCAGTGCTGCTGGAACACGGTGGAGAATGATGACTCACGACGAGCAACGCCTCGAGAACGATAAGAGGCTCTAGGGAAAAGGCAAAGGGCATTTGTGCATTTTGTTCCCTGGATTCTTCCTGGATGTGATTCCACGCACCCTGTGTTTTCATGACAGGGTTTCTCTGTGTAACAGCTCTGGCTGCCCTGGAGCTCCATCTGGGATCCGCCTGGGATTGATTAAAGGTGGGCGCCACCACCGCCCGGCTTGACAAACACTTTTATTCAATTTATGAGACAAGTTCACTCTTGTTGGCTGTCAGATCATAGCTATAGAACCCAATCTGGACAGTGCACCCTGAATCTGGGTCTGTCCCTCTGCCTCGCTTTTGTGCTTTCCCAGGTATAATCGATGGTACGTGCCAGGCAATGGTGTTTAAATTGGTCTGCCCCGAGAAAGCTCTGGGAAAGGGCTGCTCTGTTAATATTTACTGTGTGCTTACTGGTGTTCATTTACATGTTCTTCTGAGCTCAAGCAGCCTTCCCTGGATCATTGCTTTCTTTGTTCCATTCGTGTTAAAGTGCACTGACACTGAAGAAAGGTTGTCTACAGAGTTATACTGCAGTCCGCCCCGTTCTTCAGGTGCTCAGATCCCAGGTCCAGCAGACGACATGTGCACAGCTCGGTGACACATGGCAAATGCAAGGGCAGCAGCACTGTCCTAGCAGTGTAAGTACAGTAAGAAAACCCAGCTTGAACCCACATTACTGACCTTCTTTCAAGTTTCCACTCAAAATCTGTTTGTGTCTAAAAACAAAAGTGTAGAAAACAGCTTGGCAGGCTGAGTAAAATGGACCGTGGAGTGCAACGTCACAGAAAGCCTTCGTTCCTGTATCCTGGTTGTTAAGATACATGTGCAGCCAGTTAACCAAAAGATCCAAGCATGACTTTACAGTTCTGGAAAGAGAGAAGTCAGGGTTATTGGCTTTCTCAGGAAGATAGAGACAGAAACATACCTGTCAGCCAAATGCAGTGGCGCACACCTTTAACCCAAGCCTAGGTCTACGTTCCAGGATGGCCAAGGCGACAGAGAAACAACAACAACAAAAACCCACAACAAAAAATTAGAAGACAACTTCCTACCACCCGCCCCTTTCCCTTCTGCTTTTCTCTGCCCATGAGTAAGGCTTCTGGTGAGTTCTTTGTTTGGTTTTGGTCTTCTGTGATGGGATGAAACCCAAGACCTCATGCATGTTAAGCAATTGCCTCCCACTCACCCAGCCCATGGGAGGGATTTGAGCACTCTATACTCCATAGTGAAAGAGATGCCCTGCGTCACCTCTAAGTTTTATGGCTGGGGGTTGAACCCATGGGTTTCCATGTGCCAAATGTGCTTTACCACTGAGCTCCATCCCACCCCTAATTAGCTTAAAAGGAGTTTTCTTTAAGTCAGCACATCATCACATGCTAAAAGCCTCATGTGCCCTTTATTATCCAAATGGAGACTTCTCCTCAAACTGCTTCTTAAAAATAAAAACATCTTGCATTGTAGTGAACAGACATCTTCCCTTGCTTTACAAAGACAGACCAATGATATAAGACCTATGTCTTTAGCTTGAGACAATACTATAATCTTTTTAAAGCAAAATATTAAAAATCATTTGGAAAATTAGGTTACTTACATAAGAGGAATATATTTAGCTCTTGCCAAAAAGCTCCCAATGTAATTTGCAGCAGCTTGCCTGATGATGGCAGGGTTATTTGGATCCTGCAACTTTTTCCAGAGATGTTCCAAAAATGCTTCTGCAAATCCCTGTAAATAGAGAGGCTGCTGGCTTCATCTTTCTAATGCTGGCTGTCAGCACCCTCAAGGTGTTCCTAACAATGTAGTTACACTGCTAAACAAGAATAGAGGGTCATGGTTCTTACTTAAAAGCAAAAGCTGAGCAGAGCCCATCGCGGGTTAGTCACTGATACCTAGAAACACTCTGCCAGGAAGCCAGAGGCCACTGGGTTGGGACTCCGGTAGGCTGTTTCCACTCTCTTCTACTGAATCCCCCCAGGCTCACCCTCAGGCCTGCTGCAGCTTACTTGCAGAGCACCTCCTCCCTCCATGCATTCTGCAGGGAATCCTCCAAAGCGTGGCATGGATGCACTTTGCTTCTCCCTGGACACCTTCTCAGCACACTACTCCCTTCTGCCCCGTGCCATTCCTTTGTGTCCGCCCATACCTAGAGGCCACACCTGGCAGGGACTCAGGTAGGTGACTCACACTGTTCTCCACTAAGACCCCTCCATTTCCACCCTCAGTCCAGTAACAGCCTGCTTACAGGAGCCTCTCCCCCTCCAACTCTCAGTCCAGACCCAGAGTCCCCCCACCCTTCCATCTCTGTCTCTTTTCAATTCTGTGACTTAATGTGACCTACTTCCAGGATGCCCTGATCGCACCTCAGTCTTTGCCATCTCCTTCCTCTCTGCCACATACCCACCTCCAGAAGCACTCACTATCAGATAACTCACAGCCATCACTTCCCTAAGATCCAGAGAGGGCAACATGGCCTAAAGAATGGAACACCCACCCCAAAGATAAGACTTCAACCACCCCAAACTCCAGAGCCTAAACAGCAGTGTAAAAACACAACCACTAACACCCAAGACAATGTGCCTCTGCCAGAACCCAGGAACCTTGCTACAGCAGGTCCTAAAATGCAACATGGCTGAAGTACAAGACAAGAACTTCAAAATAGCAATTATGAATTGTTCAAGGACCTTAAAGAAGATATGAATAAATCTCTTAGGAAGTCTATGAAAGCACAAACAGTGGAATGAAATAACGAAAACAGCTCAAGACATAAAAGTAAGGAAAAGCTGAGTGGTGGCGGCACACGCCTTTAATTCTAGGGAAAAAAAATCTTGGGGTAAGTCTAATCAAGCAAATGATAATCTTGTATAATAAAAACTTTAAGCCAGGTACAGGAGGCAAGCAGATCTCTGTGAGTTCAAGGACAGCATGTTCTACAAAGCGAGTCCAGGGTAGCCAAGGCTACACACAGAAACCATCTCAAAAAACAAAAATTCCTACACAATTTTCCACAGAAATTGAAAGGACAATATTCAGCTTCATATGGAAATACATACATGCAGGTATGCGTGCGCGCGCGCGCACACACACACACACAGAGAGAGTTAAGGTAACTCTGAATAATAATAAAAACTATCAACACCCCCAATCTCAAAGGGTTCTACAGAGCTATAGTAATAAAACTAGATGGTATTGGCAAAGAAGCAGAACTGTTTATCAATGGAATCAAATTGAAGACCCAGACATTAGTCTACACACCTATGGACACCTGATTTTTGAAAAGAAAAAAAAAAAGCCAGAAATATACTTTGGAAAAAAGAGCATCTTCAACAAATTGTGCCGGTCAAGTCAAACTGGCCAGCTTCATGTAGAAGAATGTAAATTGATCCCTATTAATCACCCTGCACAACACTCAACTCCACATAAACTGCAGACCTCAACACAGGCCAGTAGAAGAGAAAGTGGGGGGTAGTCTTGAACTCACGGTCACAGGAGAAGGCTTTCTGAACAGAACACCGATAGAACAGGCACTAGGAACAATAAACGGGACTTCATGAAACTGAAAAGCTTCTGAACAGCAAAGGACACAGTCAGTCAGACAAAGGGGCAGGCTACAGGATGGAGAAAGATCTTTACCAAACACACCTCTGAGAGAGGGTTAATATATAAAGTATATAAAGAACTAACAAAGTGCCGAGTGGTGGTGGCGCACGCCTTTAATGCCAGCATTTAGGAGGCAGAGGCAGGTGGATCGCTGTGAGTTTGAGGCCAGCCTGGTCTACAAAAGTGAGTCCAGGACAGCCAAGGCTACACAGAGAAACCCTGTCTCAGAAAACAAAAACAAACAAAAAAAGAACTAAAAAAACAAAACAAAAACATGAACATCAAGAAAACAACCTAACATGCACATAATTAACAGAGTTCTCAAAAGATGAAACAAACGGTGGAGAAACACGTAAAGAAACGTCCCACAACTTTAGTAATCAAGGATTACTACTCTCAGATGCCATCTTACACCAGTCAGGATGTCAATAACACAAATGACAGCTCATGCTGCAAACAGTGTGGGCAAAGGGAAACGGTCCTCCACTGCTGGGGGACTACCAACTTTACAGCCTCTATGGAAATCAGTGTGGTGGTTCCTCAGGGAATTGGAAATAGATCGACCTCACGATCACCTATCCCACTCTTGGGCATACACCCAAGGACTCTCGTCCTACTTCAGAGACACTTGCTCTCCCATGTTCACTGCTTTTCTACTCACAATAACTACAAACAGCCTAGATGTCATCAACGGGTGAAGGAACAAAGAAAATGTGGACTTGAGCCCTACCATTACCAGAAGGAAGGGGAAGGGCACCCTCTGATGAGCGAAGGCAGGACCAACCTTCAGTGTGCCTGTGTGCCGTAGTTCCCTCACACTCCTCCTCCATAGTGTTTAAGGGAAAGAATGTGGAATAACATAATAAAGATGGGCTGGGGCTTCACTCATACTGCTCCAGAGAACCAAAGTTCAGTTTCAGGGAACCCGACACCCTCTAAACACTGTGGGCACCAGTACTCTCACACACACATACACACAAATTAATACTAAATGTTTGGCTGGGCCTGGGATACATGCCTCTAATCCCAGTACTCATGAGGTAAACGCAGGCAAATCTCTGAGTTCCAGGCTAGCCAGGGTTATATAGTAAGACCCTATAAATCAATCAGTTCATCAATCAATCAACATGGCAGTAGCATTTTACTTACCAATTTGAAGCTGCAAAGGAAAAACATGAAGAACTGTACATGGCAGGAGGCGTGCGTAGGCAACAGGAGCTTGTCAAAGACAGATACCAGATCACGGTATAAATCCTTTGTTTTATTGTTATCAATCTTACCTACAAAGAAAATTTGAATTTGAATTTCATAAACACATAGTTTTGAAGAAACACAATACCATTACGAATCAGCATTTAAGCTAGGCCTGGTGGCACATACCCTTAATCCCATCATTCTAGAGGCAGAGGCAGGGGGATCTAGTTCCTGAGGCCAGCCTGCCTGATCTACAGACTGAGTCCCTGGACAACCAAGGTGACACAGAGAAAGGCTGTATACTCATAAGGTTCCAGCACAAAAAAGGAGGGGAAAGGCAGAAAAGCAAAGCCAAACAAAACTAACACCCAGCATTATCTATTACCTATTATTATGACAGTAATTAAAGCTGCTGGCGCGCGAGCGCGTGTGTCTTCTTGACACAGGTCCTAGGTACCGGCAGGCAGCAGTTTTCCATCCTGCATCATCTCAGTGGCTCACGCTCAAATCCTCAGGGCAGCACAACAGCAAGAATAGGATCTTGCTTTATGCAGTGTAATCCCATAGTGACAAGCAAACAAGCCTTTTCTTCACACACTGTTGTGAAGCTACAGAAATGATCCTTTTGTTTTCGGGGACAGGTCTCATGGAGCCCAAGCTGCCTACAACTCACTACGCAGCAAAGGCTGACTTTGAACTCATGGTCATCCCACCTCTACTTTCCAAGTTCTGAGACGACAACCACCACGCCAGCCCTCCAGATCTTGCATGCTAAATAGAGATACTCTCATTCATACACACACACACACACACACACACACACAAACACACACACACACTCTCTCTCTCTCTCTCTGTTTTTTGTTTTGTTTTGTTTTTTGCCCGCCCTCGACTCACTTTGTAGAACAGACTAACCTCAAACTCACAGCAATCTGCCTGCCTGCCTCTGCCTCCTGAGTACTGTGATTACAGGCATGTGCTGCCACACCTGGCCAATAAACGCATTCTTAAACCACAGCAAAGTGCACAGACATGCAATATCCATGCTGTTTCCTGAAGACTAGTTTGCTAAGTAAAGTTAAAGTCCTGACACTGGGCATAAGGAAGACACCTAGCAGAGGCTTCTGAAGGAACTACAGCGTAGAGGTGCCATCCCAAGGTAGTCAGCACACTACTGAGTTTCTTGAGCATCTCAACTACAGGTGATGTCTTCTAAACTTGTTCAAACTCCATTTAATACCCTTTATTAAACAACAATGAAAACATCACGGGCTTTGACGTTTACTACATAGACTGGAGTCTTCATGCCACTTCCTCCATTTTCCAATTGTACAGCACTTGCATGAAGTCGATCTGTCCGACCCTTTTTTTTATCTTATTCCTAGGGTACTGACTGACCATCCACACGGCACACGTCCTCAATGTAGGACAGCAGCAAGGAGAGCAGGATGTCCAGGCGTTCTGCGACAGGATGAGCCATCTGGCTAGGCTGCTCCAGGTCAGCTTTCTTTTCAGGTTCAGTGTTCTCATCTTCATCCTTTGAGGAAGTAAAAACTGACATTACACCAGCACTCAGGAGGCAGAGACAGGCAGATCGTTGTGAGTTCGAGGCCAGCTTGGTCTATAAAGCGAGCCCAGGACAACCAGCATGACACAGAGATACTGTCTCAAAAAACAAAGTCACTGAAAGTCTTTCGTGTTTGGGGAAACTGACATAGCCTATTATTTCCTCTCTAAAAGAGAAAACACAGACTCTCATTTAGAAATGTGTATTAAAGTCAAATCTCAAATTTTAAATAAATACCAGTCTGATTCTATTTTTTCCTTCTCTGTATTTTTTGGGAAGGTGGGAGATGGGGCGGGTGGGGCCCTCACACATACTAACCATGTGTGCTAGCCACATCCCAGCCCTGGCTCAGTAAGACCCAAGCAGAACTGGCTATGCCAACGACACACTCCCATCCCTGATCTTGGTGACTCCTGCAGCTGCAGTGCTGGGGCTGGGTCACCTTTCCCAGGTGTGGGTGTGCATCTTAGAGCTACTGTGCTGTCTGCCAAGAGCTCACAGCTTCTCTAGTCATAACCTCAGAACCAATGTCATCAGGATTCTCAGTGAGTAAAAAGGTTTGCTGCCAGTCCTAGTGACCTTAGTCTGATCTTCAGAGTCCCCATGGTAGAAGACAACAGGCTCCCACGTTGCCCTCTGGCCACATGCTTCCCCAGGCATGCATGTGAGCTCCCTCCTGTCATACCCCAGAGCAGGCTCACTCCTTTAGCTATCTCCCAGCTTTCTTGCTCCCTTGTATCTGGCCTCAATAGCACCTCAATTCAGCTCAAACTCTGCTCAGTTGAACTCCACACCACATATCATCCCAACTGGAGAGCGACTACTTTAAGGTATTTAACTGGTAGAACACAGAAACTAGGCTAGCTGTCAAGAGCACTGGCTGCTCTTCCAGAGCACCTATGTTCCATTCCACATGGCAGCTCACAGCTGTCTGTAACGCCAGGTCCAGGGCTTCCGACACCCTCACATGGACACACATATAGGCAAAGCACCAATCACCATAAATAAAATAAATTATGTATTTTTAAAAAATAGAAACTAAACTAGGACACTTTCTGTTTGCTGTTTCCTCCCAGATGCTTGTGGCTTACAGAAACAATAAAAAACATTTTATGAATGAAAGTGAAACAAATTTCACCAAAACCAACCTTAAAGCTTTGGACATAAACTGTTTATTGGTCACCAGAGAGATGATTCAGAGGTTAAGAGTGCTGGCTGTTCTTCCAAAGGTCCTGAATTCAATTCCCAGCAACCACATGGTGGCTCACAACCATCTATAATGAGATCTGGTGCCCTCTTCTGGCCTGCTGGCTCACATGCAGGGAGAATACTATGTAAATAATATATCTTTCTTTTAAAAAACTGTTTATTGGCAGGTCTCTCACTAACCTAGAGCTCACCAATTATCCTAAACTGGCCTACTTCTATGCCTCCTCTCTGTGCCTCATTAGTGCTGGGATTTTGAGTACATAGCACTACACCCAACAACTACTACACTAGTCCTGGGTTCTAGGGGGTCAAACTTAAGTCCTTCTATGTACAAGGCAAGCACTGTGCATGCACAGCTATCCTTCCAGTCCCTCCACTATTGTTTTAACAGAAAGTATTTAAAAAGCTAAGCCATAGCCAAGAGGTGGTGGGACATGCCTTTAATCCCAGCACTTGGGAGGCAGAAACAAGAGGATCTCTGAGTTCAAGGCTAGTCTGGTCTATAGAGTGAGTACCAGGACAGCCAAAGCTACACAGAGAAACCCTGCCTTAAAAAAAGAAAAAGCTGACTTTCTCACGTACTCTGGTGCCTCACATTTGACCATGTCCCCTGGAGGGGGAGACCTGGTGGCACTTAGAGGAAGGACAGCAGGTTACCGAGAAGAGACTTGATACCCTATGAGCATATACAGGGGGAGGTAATCCCCCTCAGGAACAGTCATAGGGGAGGGGAATAAGGGGAAAAGGGGAGGGAGGGAAGAATGGAAGGACACAAGGGATGGGATAACCATTGAGATGTAACAAGAATAAATTAATAATAAAAAATTAAAAAAAAAAAAAAAAAGAAAAAGCTGGGCTGGAGAGATGGCTCAGTGGTTAAGAGAACTGACTGCTCTTCCAGAGGTGTACATGCAGATAGAACATTGAATTAATAATAATAAATAAATATTTTAAAAAGAAAGAAAAAGCTAAGGCATTAGCTATCTTTTCCCACTCTGGTGTGATGAACCTCCAGTACATGCTTCTGTCAACAGAAATACAAACAATAAGAACAAGAACCAATTCCCAGCACCGGTGTGGCAGCTCATAGCTGTCTATAACTCCAGTTCTGGAGGATCTGACACCCTCTCAGGCGTACATGTAGGCAAAACACCAATGTAAATAAAATAAGATAAATAAATAATTATTTGAAAAAAAAAAAAAAAAAAGAAGAACAAAGAAGCAAAATACAAGACTAAAACAAGGAAGTTTAACCGTCAGTGTCAAACAAAGAGATGCTGACCATATCAAATAATCCTTCTGTGGTATCTGTCCCACCACAAGTCTGAGCTGCTGTCTCCTCGGCATCTTCAATGTCCTGACGGGACACACTCACCTGTATCACAAAAAATGAAAACATTTAAAAATTCAACTATTTGTAGCTAAAAATTAATCCACTATATAGACTTCCTGGAACTTGCTGTGTAGACCAGGCTGGTCTCAAATTCAGAGATGCCTCTGCCTCCTGAGTGCTGGGATTAAAGGCGTGCACCTCTACATCCAGCTTACTATACATATTTTAAAGGGCTCCATCAGCATCTTATAAAACACTGCAACAAAATGTTGGTGTAAACTACCATAGAGAGAAAGTGAATGATTGTAAGGCAAGTCATCACCAGTGCACCTAACAAGAAGTGTCGATGTGACAAAGCCAGTACAGGACAGCCAAGGCTACACAGGAAGAAAAAAAGAAAAAAAAGAATGTAAGAGACTTAACATGGTGTGTATGTATGTATACATACACACACACATACATGTATATATATGCAGATAGCCAGAAATGTAACCCCAAGAAAATGATGCCGCATACACAACTCACAACAGCTAGATCTAGCTCTCCCCATCCCGTTCCCTACAGTGTCTGTCAGCCTGTATGACGGCACACAGCAGTAACCCCAGCACTCAGGAGAGTGAGACAAGACAATCTAAAGCTCAAGGCTACCTGGAGCTATAAAACCCCTTCAAGAAAAAAGAAAGAAAGAAAAGCTGGAAACTGCAGGATGTGGCAGGGCAGGAGAAGCTACCCTGAATCCAAGGCTAACCTAGGCTACACTGCAAGACTGCCTCAATATACAAAATCAGGGACTGGAGAAATGGCTCAGCTGTTAAGAGCATTTATTCTTTCTTATTCATATGCACACACACAAAAAAAAACTTTGTGTATGTGTGTTATGTACAGACACATGCATGTTTGTATGTGTGCGATCTCATATTTCTTGGCATGTTTGTGGGGACAGGCCCAATGCTGTTATCAGGAGTCTTCCTCAATCGTTTTCAACCTTATTCACCAAGGCAGGTTCTTTCAGAACCTACAGTTTGCAGATAAGGCAACCAGCTGGCTTTGGAGACCCTATTTTTGCTTTCCCAGCACTCGAGAGGTAGGCAGGTCACCACACCTACGAGCTTTTATGAGCACGACGTGCTAAGCCATCTGCACAGCCCAAGTCCAATCACTTTTGCTCTGCTCATCCCTGACTGATCTTTCCACATGCAGGTTCAGTTTACTTTCCCTTCTGACTACTCCTGCTGCACTGTCTCAAGCGCATAGTTTCACAGGCCTGTTCTTTTTTAAAGATGTATTTATTTACTACTATGTCTTAGTTTTTAATCTCTTAGGGTTTTTTGTTTGTTTGTTTTTCCAGACAGGATTTCTTTGTGTTAGCCTTGGTTATCCTGGACTTGCCTCAAACTCACAGCAATCCACCTGCCTCCACCTCCAGAGTGCTGGGATTAAAGGCATGTGCCACCACGCCCAACTAGGAAAACAACTAATTGAGGCTGACTTACAGTTTCAGAGGTTTAGTCCATTATCAGCATGACAGGCGGCATGCAGGCAGACAGGGTGCTGGAAAGGGAACTAAGAGTTCTACATCTTGATCCAAAAGCAGCAGAGGGGAAACTGTGTCCCATACTGGGCGGAGCCTGTGCATAGGAAACCTCAAAGCCCTCCCCTACAATGATATACTTCCTCCAGCAAGGCCATATCTACTCCAGCAGGGCACAACTCCTAATATTGCCACTTCCTATAGGCCAAGCACTTAAACCCTGAGTCCATGGGGCCATTCCTGTTCAAACCACCACAGTAAGTACTCTCCACCTAGCCCCTACCCACAACTACATCTGTCCAAACTGGAACACGTATCTTATACAACCAACTTGTTTCCTTAAACAAAACAAAGCTTGGCTTGTTTACCCTTATATAAGAATTTTCAAATGTAAATGGACGTAGTATCTGATTTTAACATTCATTCTGGGCCTTCTTCACACCCATGCCATATAGTCCCAAGAGGCAATCTAGCGCACAGTAGTTCCCACAACACCCTGTGTAACTGAATATTTGCTTGTCCCTAACCATAGACTGACTATCTAAAATTCCCAGACATATGACCAGAACAAAGCAAAGAAATGAACTGTTTTCCACTGTTGCTGTTTTATTTTACACGTAAGAAATATGTAGTCACTAAATTTCATTTAAAAACAAAAAACGAAAAACAGAGAAAAACTCTAAGTGATCTCATACTTACATCTAACTTGAGTAACTTTTCAATAATGAGCTCCAGAATTTCACGCCTCAAAGTTGGGAAATATAAACTTATCCTTAGTAAGTTATGAACGTAACACTCCTAAAGCATGAGACATGAAAAGATGAATAATTCAGCAGTGTTTCAGGACATATACAAAACATCAATTATATAACTTTTACTTTAAATACATAAATTGAAAAGAGGATATCAGTACAGAAACTGCACTATCTAAATCTACATATGCTAAATATAATTAATCTAATCACCACCAGTAAACATTGCCTTCTGGTAACTTTCTTTTTAATTTGTTCATTTGCAGTGCTGGAGATGAAACCCGAGGCCTTACGCACGCTAAGCAAGCACTCTACCACCAAGCTCCACCTGTAGCCTCCCTGCTAATTGTTTTTTCCCCCCTGCTAATTCTTGTGTATTTAAGCATTCAACACAAAAGTTACTTCTGAAATGCATTCTGACCATGACCTGCACACAGTAATAAAATGGCACTGAGAGTTCCAAGGAGTCACTAGCTAAGAAAGGAATCAGACACTAGGTGCAGTAGCTCACACCTATAACCCCAGCATTTAGGAGGCCCTGACACCAGCCTGGGCTACAGATTAAGACTCTGTTTGAAGAAAATAACAAAAAGAAAAGAATTTAAGAAATGTTCTTAGTTTCTCTTGATGGGGGGGGGGGGTGGTAGAATCTCACACTGTTGTTTTTTTGTTTTTCTCTGCCCACCCCTCATACTGTTGTTATTAAGAAAGAAAATCCCAACCCACTGATTTTACCAATGAAGACTCAAGAGCCAGATGCTGGGTGAAAACCTGCTGGCTCAGAGAGGCAGAGAAAGCTCCCAGCTGACCTTCCCACTCAGTTCACAGGTTCCGAAGTAAAAAGGCAAAAGCCAAAAGCTAAAAACCAAAACCTCAAGGCGAAAAGCTTACGAGCTCACCCAAGAGCCCAGAAGGAAAAAGCAAAAAGCTTTCTTCTTCTCCAGGCTTCTTAAATACTCTTCTCTCAGAGCCCTCCTTTCTACTTAATCCCTGTCAGCTGGTTTCTTGCTCCACCTCTTGACCTAGCGTTAACTTTATTAAATTCTGTGTACAGAAAGCTCCTGAATTAAAGATGTGTGTAGGGCTGAGCCACACCACAATCACCTGTTTACAATAAACAGAAAATTCTTGGATTAAAGGTGTGTGTAGGGCTGAGCCACACCAAACAAGAGATAGATTTTTACAGGTCACAACAGGATCAGACCCCCTGCAACATCACGTCCAGGCCTGAAACCTGCAGCAGTGACTGTTTACTCAGAGCACAGGCCTGCACCACAACATGCAGTGAAATGAGTCTGGAGTTTAAAAATCCAGAAAGGTAATTTTAAGAAAATAATAACAACAATATCATCACCATCATTTAAAATAAGGTCACAAAACAATCTTTCCATGAAAGATTTCTTACCAATGTTCTCTCTGATTTTCTCACAAATGGAAATTTGTCTACAAGTATTGGCATTAGAAACCATGGTGTCCTATTTAAAAACAAAACAAAACACACGTTAACTGGACTTTCTAAGAAGCTGACATTTGTATCCTAAGAGCATTAAGGACATAAAAGGCAAAAAAGAACCCTAGCTCAAACAATCAGAGGCCCAAATCAAGGGAGTGTCAGGGAAAGGTCCTAAACGACTTACATGAAAAATATGTTTATTAACTTTGTTAGTAACAGCAAGTCAAAAGACAAGCTTTTCTCTACAAAAGATTAACAGCTTCAGTTTAAATTTTTTAAATGTATCAGTATATAAGTATATTAAAGAAGCAAAGAATCATTAGCTTGTGATTCTGACTAAGGCAGTGAGTGTCTCACGCAGCCCAATCAAACCGTGCGTGCGTAGCCAAAAGTGACCCTGAATGTCTGATTCTCCTGTTCCCACCTTCCCAACCTATGCAATACACCATCCCAGCTTCCCAGTTGTAGTTAACAAAATAACACGGCCAAGGAAACCCACAAGACTGCCAAGCTTTTTATAACCACATGGCACAGTGCAAGTGTATATACAGGTTCTCAGTAAAACTATTTGGTATTTGCAAAATACCAACTTGTATATAAAATGGAGGTAGGAGTACTAAGTGTAAGTTAAACATAAGTTAAAGAGGAGTGAGGGGACTGAGAAGAGAGACACTGCCCTCAGGCCCGGCAGCTGAGCATGAGCTCCAGCTACATGGTGGCAGACCTGACTCGGATAGGTATCTTCTGACCAGCACCATGGCACACGGAACTCCTGTGCCTATATCCACACACGAATTAAAATTTTAAGGAAGTAAAATATAAATTAAGATAACAAAAATAAATACAAAACAGAAATATCATTTTCAACATGTGTTATCAACACAATTGAAAACAGCATATAGTCCAGGCGTGGTGGCACACACCTTTAATCCCAGCACACAGTAGGTGATCACTGTGAGTTCCAGGCCAGCCTGGTCTACAAAAGAAGTCTAGGACAGCCATGGCTACACAAAGAAACTCTGTCTCGAAAAACTCAAAAAAAAAAAGAGAAAGAAAGAGAAAGGATATAACCTAGGTTCAAATGCTATTACACTTTATGCTCGGCTAGTCACCTCTCTCTTCCTTGGAGAGATGTGGGCATAGACTACAGGCAGATGGCCCATCAGAACTAACCCCCAACCTATTAAACGAAACACCATGAGTCAGAGTCAATCAAACAACACTCACGATGGGACGTATCTTGTTATTATTTGCAAGGCTCTGTGACATGTGTCAAAATTTGCAGGAAGATCTACAAGGAAAAAATTGAAAGTATGAACATCAAAACTAAAAACTGCAAAATCATGTCTAAAGCTAAAAACAAGTTCTAAAAAAAAAATCTCAGTAACTGACCAGAGAAATAGGAATTGCAAAGTTTGTCCCTTCAGTCAACAGTGAGGATCAAAGCCAGGCAGCGGCGCACACCTTAGTCCCAGCACTCGGGAGGCAGAGGCAGGTGGAGCTCTGAGTTTGAGGCCAGCCTGGTCCACAGAGTGAGTTCCAGGACAGCCAGGGCTACACAGAGAAACTGTCAAAACAAAAATGCAACGAGGATTAACTGGACTAATTATGTCACATCTGCATAGACTCCTCTATAAAGAGCTAGAGTTTTGGTTTGGTTTGGTTTTTTGAGACAGAGTTTCTCTCTTGCGCCTTGGCTGTTGGGGACCCACTTTGTCGACAGGCTGGCCTTGACTTCACAGAGATCTGCCTGCCTCTGCCTCCCGAGTGCTGGTGCAAGAGCTGGAGTTTGTAGCTGAGCGTGAGGAGACAGGCATATAATGGAACCCTGCAGAGGCGGAGGCAGCAAGACTGCTCTGAGTTGGAGGACAGCCAGGGTCTACAGAGACCCCACCCAAAAAGTAAAGAGCCGGGGGCTGAATAGACGACTCAGTGGTTAAGAGCACTAACTGCTCTTCCAAAGATCCTGAGTTCAATTCCCAGAAACACATGGTGGTTCACAACCATGTAATAAGAACTGATGCCCTCTTCTGGCCTGCAGGTATACATACATACAGAACACTGTATATATAATAAATAAATCTAAAAAAAAGAGCCAGGTGTGGTGGCGCACACCTTTAATCCCAGCACGGGAGGCAGAGGCAGGCAGATCACTGTGAGTTGGGCCAGCCTGGTCTACAAAGCCAAGATAACATAGAAAAGCCCTGTCTCAGAAAAACCAAAACCAAAAATAAACAAAGAGCCTACTAAGCCAGGCATGGTGTATTTAATCCCAGCACTCAAAAGCAAAAGCAGGTGGATCTCTGTGAATTTGAGGCCAATCTGGTCTATACAGTGAATTCCAATAAAGCCAGGTCTATACAGTGAGACTCTTCCTGTCTCAAAAAACCAAAAATTTCTATCAAAGGCTACCATTTGTTCTTGTTTCCTTAAAAAAACAAGTTGAGACATTTTTATCATTTACAACACAAACTCTAAGACAGCGATGTCCAGTGTTTTAACACTGTTTATACTTACTGTCATCTTCATCATCAGAATCTGAAACATCTATGCCGCCTTCCTTAACGATCACTCGGGCTTTAAAGGAGAACGAAAATTTGTTATTCTATTCTGTCACAGGCATAAGCAATAAACAGCTATTTCCAAAGGTTCGGAACACTGGCTCTTCCAGCAGCCCCGACTCCCAGCACCCGCACAGCAGCTCACAATGCCTGGAACTCTAGTTGCAAGGGGCCCACACCCTCTTCTAGCCTCATTGGGCACTGCACACAGGGTGCACCACATACATGCAGGAAAACACTCATGCACACAGACACCGAGAAATGAAATGAAATGAGTCACATAAAGACACACATGCTTCCTGCCTATGACACCATCACAGGGCTCTGCGAGCAAAACAGCAGCCATCAGAAGTGGCACCACAACCGCGGTCAACAAACCAGTGTCTTTAGAAGAGTGAAGGTAAGCGCAGAGAAAGCAAGTAAAAGGGATGAGAGAGGAAGAAGAAAGTTCATTTTTACAAGCAAAAACTACTTACGAGGTACAAAATGAGAAGCAATCATGCGGAGACACGGTCTAAGGAAGACAGTCTGTGCTGACACAAGATTACCGAGGAAAGCCAAGTACTCCTCCACCACCGCCTGACTTCTATTTAACCATGGCAGTCTCTAGAGATAGGAGAAGACGACAGTGCAAAGGTGTAACAGAGATGTACTGTTTGCAAAGTACTAAATATCTGCTAGTCAGTGAAATAAAGTAAACTTACCAATATGATGTTTATAAGTTGCTCAAAGTCTTTTGTCAAGTACATGACAGAGGAACGAAATTCCAGCAGCCAGTTAATGATCTGCTCATCCTTAAGTTAAAACAAAAGAAAAATATTACAAGCCGTGTAATGTTACAGAAAAATAATGGATTTACTTTGTGCCAATCATCTTTAATCAGTAACATGTTTAAGTCAGGAAAACAAGTATGTTCCACTATGACAGGCTAGAAAGGCCGTCATACTGTGCCCTTCTGTAATCTCAACACATGAGAAGCGGGGGCTGCAAGCTCAAGGCCCAAGCAACATGCCGAGTTCCAGATAACCTGGATTACATAGATATTAAAACACACCAAAACGTGGCAAGGGCTAAGTATAAAACAGTCTTTCCTAACAGTGTTGGAGACCCTGGATTTGATGTCCAGCACTCTTGCAGAACCCTGGTAACCTGAGTCTAAGTACCAGAAGCCATGAACTATGAAAGGAAAAAGCAAGCCTAGGGACTGGCGAGCTGGCTCAGCAGTCAAGAGCACTGGCTGCTCTTCCAGAAGACACGGGATCAGTTCCCAGCATTTACAGTGGTTCACAACCATCTGGAACTCCAGTTCCAACACACTTCCCCGGCTTCTTTAGGCACCAGGCATGCCCAGACATAGGCATAGAGAAAATACTTATACACAAAAAATAATAATCTTTTAAAAATCTGAGTCCACAAGTAGTCCTTTGACTTCTGCGTGCACACTGCTGTCTGTATGCCCACATACAATCATACCCACCACAAAAAAAAAATTAAGCTTTTTAATATAAAAGCAATCACCAGGTGTGGTGGCGCACGCCTTTGATGCTAGCACTTGAGAGGCAGAGGCAGGAGGATCTCTGTGAGTTCAAGGCCAGCCTGGACTACAAAGTGAGTCTAAGACAACCAAGGCTACACAGAAAACCCTTTCTCAAAAAACTAAACTAAATAAATATATTATGATATAAAAAAAATAAAAGCAAATCAGCCACAAGGTACAGTGGCACCTGTCCCACTGCCCTAACATTCAGAAGTAAGGAAGATCTCAAGTTTGAGACAGGCCTACACCACATAGCTAGGACTATCTCAAAAAAACAAACAAACAAACACCACCAAACAGAACAGAACAGAACAAAGACTGGAGCTGTGGCTCAGTGGTAGAGCCCTTCCTTGTTCAGTATGCTTACCTCCTAGTTTTTAATCCTCAACATTGAAAAAATAGGAACTACAAGACCTCAGTGAACCCTGATTTGGCACAGACTACCTGTAACACTCTGAAAAAGGCAGACACACTGCTGTCCCCTCCACTGCCGAGAGTCTGCTGCAAACGGGCTGTGGCTATACATCATCAGAAAGTGCACACAAGACCCTGGGTTTAATACCCAGCACAACCAAAATAACAAAACTTCCATATAACACAGACAATTGGGGCTGAGGCTGATGGTTCGGCAATTAAAAGCTCATATTGTTCCTGCAGAGAACCCAACTTCAATTTCCAGGTTCCCAGCATCCACAGCAGGTGGCTCTCACCTGTCCCTAATTCTACCTCCAGAGGATCTGATATGTCTCGTATACACAAGTGCGTACACACACGTACACACACACACACACACACACACACACACACACACACACACACACACACACAGTTTATGGGCTTTTGGGGTTTGTTTTGGGGGTATTATCTCCAATGTCCCACAGTGAGAAGAGGACAAACTCCTGCAAGTTGTCTTCTGATCTTCTCCATGTGTATTGTGTACTGTGGTATACACATGCCTTCTCTCTCCCCGCCCCCCCCCCGCCTCTTTTTCTCTCTCGCCTTCTCTCTCTCTCTCTCTCTCTCTCTCTCTCACACACACACACACACACACACACACACACACACACACACACACACACACACACCAACACACACACAGGCGCACGTAATTTTTTTGTTAGGTTGGTTGGTTGGTTTGTTTTTGAAACTGGGTCTCTGTATGTAGCCCTGGCTGTTTAAGAACTCCCTATGTAGACCAGGCTGGGCCAAACTCAGAGATCTGCCTGTACCTTGCCTCCCTAGTACTAGGACTAAAGGTATGAACTACCATGCCCAGCTAAATGTAATTTTTAAAGCTAAGTGCTAAGGGCTGTGTAGAAGCTCTGAGTTCTAGCCTCAGCACTAGATGAGTAAGAGTGAGAAGCTGCTCATGGAACATAGTACAACACACAGACATTGGCCCTTTGGACCCAAGAAAGAAGGCAAGGTTCAGGAAAGCTTTAACACGTCAAGTGCTCTGAAAGGCAGTACCTTCCTGGATAAAATTTTTTATAGCAAGAAAGCATAATTTCAGAAAACAAAGTAATTCAGTACAGCTCCAGCATATGGCGAACAAACCGACAAATAGCTGGTGAGCAAAGAGAGGCCAGGCAGTGGCCATGCATGCCATGCATATAAACAGAGATCTGCTGAAGCCTGCGAAAAGAACCCAGGAAGGAAGCTCCATGTGCTTAGAGAACCAGAGAAAGCTCAAAGCAGCTGACACATCCCCAGGACCTGAGGCGAAGGAATCTGTAGATGACAGCTGTAGTAATACACACATGCAACATTTACAGTGACCCACAGTGTTCTGACTAGGGCTTTCCTTACATCTACCCGCAGAGCAAGTAGTACTGACCTCCATTTTACAGACGAAGGCACTAAGTACAAGCACAGGAACTCACCCTTGGCAAGAACACAATGTGGTCACAGCCAATATTCAAAGTGTTAAGGGTCTCCAGCCGCAAGGAAAAGACCCTCAAAGACAAACAGGTGGAAGGTGGAAGACTGAGGAAAAGAACTCAAGAAGAAATGCTGGCAGCTACACTGAAGGTTAACCTGTATTCTTCTACAGACATGCAGGCTTTAAATAGGGGAGTGGCATGCCTAGGCATGTCCTCTGGAGGGATGAGCAGGCTTGACCGTTCAGAATACATCTACAGGGAACACAGAGCATGGCAAGAATTACGACTTGAGAGCACCAACAAAGCCACAAATGAAAGGGTTTTTTTCTGTTTGTTTGGTTTTGGTTTTGTTTGGTTTGGGTTTTTCTGTCCCAATATGGGTGAGTGAACAGATATAGAAAGTGACAAAGTCCAGAAAGACCACAAGGTCCCTAGCTCAAGAACCGGCTTTAAGGAACAGACCAGTTTAGCACACAGAAGGCTACAGCGCCAAGGGTTTGGGGAAGAGATGAGTCTGACTCTCCGTACTGGAGCGCATTAACAACTCTGGTAGAAGCAATGAATGAGCAGGTCGTCAGGAAGCAAGTCTGGGGCCCTAAGGAGCTACAACACATGCATTTTTAGGAGTTTCCAAGACACAGGTAGGTTTCAAAGCCTGTAGCAATCATACAGGAAGACTACTGAGTAAAATAAAAGAATCACGTTTTTCAAAAAAATTCAGAGCTTTAAAAATTCAGGGCTGGGGGGCTGGAGTGATGGCTCAGAGGTTAAGAGCACTGGCTGCTCTTCCAAAGGTCCTGAGTTCAATTCCCAGCAACCATCTATAATGAGATCTTCTGGTGTGCAGGTGTACATGCAGGCAAAACACGATATACATAATAAATAAATAAATCCTAAAAAAAAAATTCAGGGCTGGAAAAGCAGCTCAGAGGTTAAGAGCAATTACCGCACCTCCATGGAGTCTGGGTTCATTCACCAGCACGTGCACAGCTGTCTACCCTGGCCTCCACTGGCCCCAGGTATGACACACAGTAAACACACATACAGGCAGGCAAACACTCATACATATAAACAAAACAAACCTTTAAAAAAAAACCACTCAATACCAAAGTTAAGACCCATTCAAAGGGCTGAAGCATTGGCTCAGTGGTTGAGAACACTAGCTGCTCTTTCAGAGGACCCAGGTTCAATTCCCAGCACCCACATGGCAGCTTACAACTGTCTTTAACTCCAATTCCAGGGTTTCTGATGCCCTCCATGTGAGTAAAACACCAATGCACATTAAAAAAAAAAAAAAAAAAAAAAAAGAATCATTAAGAAGTTAAATTAAGGGGGAGAGCAGCGGGCCAGGTGGACCAGCACTCGGGCCAGAGAGACGCCTAAGGACCCGTCCCGTAGAACGGCCACCGGAAGGTTCACTCTTTTGTCCCTTTAACCTTTTTCCTTCTTGTATAAGCTAGTTGGGTTGTATAATAAAGTTTAATTGTTAAGAAACAGAAAAAAAAAAAAAAAAAAAAAAAGAAGTTAAATTAAGGCCGGGTGGTGGCGGCGCACGCCTTCAGTCCCAGCACTTGAGAGGCAGAAGCAGGCAGATCACCATGAGTTCGAGGCCAGCCTGATCTACAAAGCAAGTCCAGGACAACCAAAGCTACACAGAGAAACCCTGTCTCAAAAAACAAAGCAAAACAAACAAATAAATAAATAAATGAGAAAAGAAAAAAGCCATTAATATAATTTAAAAGTTTTTAATTACCTTTATGTCAGGATCTAACAGTTGGTTCTTCAACAACTCTAAGTCATTTGTTTCACCCTAAGCAAAGAAAAGAGAAAATTAAGTATAATTACTAGCTGGATGTGGTGGTGCACACTTGTAATCCTAGCACTCAGGAGTTCAGGGCTACACAGAGAAACCCTGACTCAAAAAAAAAAAAAACAAAACAAAAAAAACACCAAGAAAAAAAGTACAATTACTGTGGTTTCCTTTAAATACCATCAGTTTTATTATGTCTCAATACCTCATGGCACTACAAAGGGAACTGTGAAACTTCCACATATTTCTCACAATAATAAAGTCAGGACTGTAAAACTTTTAAGAATTCATATTTAAGGCAGGACCTGACTATCTTATACGCCCATAATCCCAGCTATTCAGAAAGCAAATCCAAGGCCACCCATCTGGGATATGCTATGTCAAATATAAAAAGGAAAAACACAAAGCCTGAAGCAATAGCTCAGTGGAGGAGGGCTTATCTCAGGTTCAATGCCTAGCACTGGGAAAAAAAACCAACACCAACAACCACCAAACCAAAGAGGAACCTCTGTTAACAGACTCAAAGGTCTAGGACAAGGCGAGAGCAAAGGGCCACTCATACTCAGCTGTGCCAGTGTCCGGACACTTGAATACTACAGCAGACACTAACAAGAATTCTAAAAGCATAAGATAAAAAGCACTGACATGATATATATCAGGAAGACTTTGGACAGCATCTAGTCAAATGTGTAGCTATATTTGGGGGTTATAAGACATAATCACTTATGTGTCTTTAGTGATGAGATCTAGAGGAACCCCTTAGCCAACACAAAACCAAAGACCTCTGATTTATTCTTCTAAAGTAAAGCTCAGACAACTCCCTAGGAGATAAAACGTGCCAGGTGGCGGCGGCGCACACCTTTGATCTCAGCGCTCAGGAGTCAAAGGCACACAATTCTCTGAGTTCGAGGCTAGCCTGGTCTAAAGAGTAAATTCCAGGACAGCCAAAGCTATACAGAGAAACCCTGAATAGGTGGGGAGGGGAAATGGGGAAAGAGAGAGAGATAAAATGTGTTAGTGGAGGCAGGCTTGTGGGTACACAGTAAGAAGGCAGAGACAGGTAGATCTCTGTGAGTTCAAGGCCAGCTTAGTCTACAAAGCAGTTCTGGGTCAGCCAGAGCTATTCAGTAAGACTCTGGCTCAAAGGAATAAAAAATTAAGCCAGGCGGTGGTGGCGCACGCCTTTAATCCCAGCACTTAGGAGGCAGAGGCAGGTGTGTATCTCTGTGAGTTCAAGGCCAATCTGGTCTACAAAGCAAGTCCAGGACGGTCAAGGATACACAGAGAAATGCTGTCTTGGAAAAAAAAAAAAAATTAATGGGACTATATCTGTAATTCCAGGCCTGAGGCAAGATTAGATTTCGTCATCAGACAGGGTTACACAGCAAGACTGTCTCCAAAAAATAAATAAATAAGTTAAACATACATACAAACAAAAAATGTCCTAATTTAAATTGTTCTAATTTAAAATTTTTAATTTTAGCACATGCTAAAGTTTTCAAGATGTACTACATAGAGCATTTTTTTAAATTTTATTTATTATGTATACAGTATGCATCCTATCACATTACAGATGGTTGTGAGCCACCACGTGGTTGCTGGGAATTGAATTCAGGACCTCTGCAAGAGCAGTCAGTGCTCTTAACCACTGAGCCATCTCTCCAGGCCCGAGCATTTTAAGTCATAAAACCTCAGCACATATCCAGGCATGGTGTCACGTGTCTTTAATCCCAGCACTCAGAGACAAGAGGCAGGTGGGTCTGAGTTGTAAACCAGCCTGGTCTACAAAACAAGTTCAAGAATAGCCCAGGGCTATTAAAAAAAACCCCATCTCAAACAAACAAACAAAACCAAAACTCAGCACCCTTGTTTTGATTACTTTTAAACTTAAAGTATCATGCATATCACTAAATATTCTATTTCAATATGGTTTCTAAATATTTCCTTCCCTCCATTCTCCGGTATTTTTAGACCAGCTGTTCTCAACCTATGGATCGCAACCCCTTAGGGGATTGAACCATTCTTTCACAGGGCTCACCACTGGAAAACACAGAATTACTATTCAGAACAGTAGCAAACTTACAGTCATGAGGTGGCAAAGAAGATAATTTTATGGTTGAGGGTCACTACAACATGAGAAATTGAATTGAAAGGGTCACAGCACTAGGAAGGTTGAGGACCACTGCTTTAGATAGAGGCTGGCCTTAAGTCTAGATGCCCACCAGCCTTTGCCTCCCAAGAGCTGGGATCAAAGGCGTGTGCTACCACGCCCGGCTAGAAACCCAAAATCCTGATGCTGGTCAGTGTAATACCTACTGTATTGTGACTAACCGAAGCCAAACCCCACACAGGATCTCCTCATACCTTTTTGTATTTCAGCAAGACTTCTGTCACAGTTCCACCAAACCGAACAGTTTTTCTTGGGGGAGAATTGAAGAAATCACTCTCTAACGCGAGCATATCTGAAAGCCTGAACAAACAGGAGCAGCAGCTATTACGTTCGTGGTAAAGAACGGTAACAGTGAACATTTCTGAGCCAACATCGTTCTGTGGGAAGAGACTAAAGTTTCTTAGACGGTATCCCTGCTTCCAATCTCAGTCAAACGGTCCTCTCATGGAATTTAGAATAAGAATCCAGACTCAGCTGGGTGGTACACACCTTTAATCCCAGTACTCAGGAGATAGAGGCAGGTGGATCTTCCTGAGTTCAAGGCCAACCTGGTCTACAAAGTGAGTTCCAGGACAGCCAAGGCTGTAACACAGAGAAACCCTGTGTCAAAAAAATAAAAATTAAATTCCAAACTCAAACTCCTAATGAACACAAGTGTACATACTCAAAAACCCAGCACTCAGGAGACTGAAGAAGAAGAATCTAGGAGTTGTGGGTCAACCTAGGCTACACAGTAAGATCTTATCTCCAATTTCATTTATTTATTTTTGGTTTTTTGAGGCACGGTTTCTCTGTGTAGCCTTGACTGTCCTGGAACTCACTTTGTAGATAAACCAGGCAGGCCTCGAACTCACAGAGATCCACCTGCCTCTGCCTCCTGAGAGCTGGAATTAAAGGAGTGCACCACCACTGCCTGGCTTCAAATTTTATTTTTTTAATAGAAGGGGAAGGAAATAAAAGAAACTCCAGATTCCGGAATTAATCCTGTAAGATCCTATTTAACCCGCCCTTTCCTAACTCTCTGATCTCATTTATAACCACTTGTTAAAAGCATGGTGTCCTCAAACTTGTCAAGCTGGTTCCCATTTCGCTTGCTTCTCACTTTTAGAAACACCCTTCCCACATATATTACACAGGGCTGGAGCTCACACGTCAGAAGCCCCCACCAGCAGAAGCTCAGGGGCTCATCCTCCATCCTGCTACGTTGTAGTTCTGACCGTCTTACTCAGTTATCGCCGAGCATGGGAACCCAGTAGGTACACACTTCATAAATAACTGTCAGTATTATGCTAAACGCTTTACAAGGTTTACTTCCTACTCCTCCAAGCCCCTCGCGGGGGCGCTCGCCTTTAATCCCAGCACTCGGGAGGCAGAGGCAGGCGGATCTCCGAGTTCGAGCCCAGAGTGGTTTACAAAGTGAGTTCCAGGACAGTCATGGCCACACAGAGAAACCTGTCTCCAAAAACAAAACAAGAAAAAACAGAGACTCTTATAAAATCATCTAAAGGCCAAACCCCAAATGTTTTATAGGGATAGGCATTTTTAAATGTTGGGCAAGATAAAAACTGCTTAGGCCGGCAGTGGTGGCGCATGCCTTTAATCCCAGCACTTGGGAGGCAGAGGCAGGTGGATCACTCTGAGTTCGAGGCCAGCCTGGTCTACAAAGTGAGTCCAGGACAACAATGGCTACACAGAGAAACCCTGTCTCGAAAAACCAAAATAAATATAATTAATAATAATAATAACTGCTTAGATAAGATGGTTCAACTGGGTCGGCCTACTGCTCACCACTGCAGAAACAATTTCAAACAAAATTTAGGATTCAATTTGTCACCAATGACAGGATTCCCCCCGGAAACCCGAAGCCCAGGGGATGCCGACCCCATCTAAGCCAAGGGAGGGAAGGAAGGAGGAGACCACAGGCCCGCAAGGGCGCTCGCTCCAAACGTGAGCGAAGACAAAGGGAAACGCAGCGCCTTCGCCAGGCTGAGGGCGCCGGGGATCCTGCGCACCGGGCGAGCCCGCACGCCCCGACCCCCCACCGCCGTCGGCACACCCCGAGAGCTCTCGGCCGCCTCGAGCCCCGGAGCCACAGGCGGAGGCCGCCGGATCTTACCCAGTCGGCGACGCACTCAGCGTGGCAGAGGCCGCAGCCGCCACATCGCCTGGCAATCGCGCGTGAAGCAGCGGGGCCGCCATTCGGCCGGAGCAGCGTGAGCGTGGGGCCTGGCGCCGGAAGCCGCGGCCCGCCCGCCCCGGAAGTCGCGCACTGGAAGGCGGCCGTCAGCCAAAGGCCCCGGACTTGGCGGAGAGCATAGCCGACCGCAGCTCTAAGGCCCGTGGGCTTTCATCTGGCCCTAACTCGCGTGCCGCGTCCCTAGAATAGGTTGGCACTGTTAGGCGGTGCAGTCAGTGCCTGGGTTCCTAGACTCTCCTTCACAAAGAACCCTGCCAGGGTTCCCTGGCGCTCAGGAAGTAGAGGCAGAAAGATCAGCAGTTCAAAGCCAATCAGTAAAATAACGATTTTTTTTTTTTTTTTTTTTTAAACCCAAGGTAAAAAGCCCAGTATGATGTTGGTAATCCCAGCACTGGAGAGACGGAGATAGAAGGGCTTCTGGGACTCACACAGCTGCTTAAATCAAATCAAAGAAATTAAGTCCTGAGCCGGCCATAGTGGCACATGCCTGTAATCCCAGCACTCAGAAGGCAGAGGCTGGCAGATCTATGTTGAGTTCGAGGACAGCCTGGTCTATAAAGTGAGTCCAAGGGCTGGAGAGATGGCTCAGAGGTTAAGAGCACTGGCTGCTCTTCCAGAGGTCCTGAGTTCAATTCCCAGCAACCACATGGTGGTTCACAACCATCTATAATGAGATATGGTGCCTTCTTCTGGCCTGCACATGTACACGCAGACAAAACATCTATACAAAATAAAAAATCTTTAAAGCGAGTCCAGGACAGCCAAGGCTACACAGAGAAACCGTGTCTCCAAAAACCAAAGGAAAAGAAAAGAAATTAAGTCTTCACAGTGGAGAGATTTCCTGAACAAAACTGACGAACTGTGCATCATTTGCACATTTACTCGTGTGAAAGGCACGTCATCAGTGGCCTACCCAGAAGCCTGGAAGCTGTGCTGAAAAACCAGAGGAGAGGGCTGGAGGGATGTCTCCATGGCTGGAGGACCCAGGCTAAAGAGCTGGGCATGTTGGTTGCGCCTTTAATCCCAGAACCCGAGAGGCAGGGGCAGGCAGGTTTCTGAGTTTGAGGGTAGCTTTGACTACAAACCAAGTTCCAGGACAGCCAGGGCTATACAGAAAGACCTTGCCTCGAAAACAACAAAAAAGAGGATCCAGGTTGGATTCCTAGCATCCACGTGATAGACAGCTCACAAGTGTCTGTAACTCCAATCCTCAATCCCCGGGGTTCTTATATACAACAGGCGCATAGTGCATATACATTGTGCAAAACACCCAAACACATAACATGTTAAGACAGTTTTAGAGAGTTATTTGCTCTCCAACATACTTTCTCCTTCTTTCTTAGGATGTTGAGGGTAGAATCCAGAACACTATTAAAGTTAGGTAAGTGCTCTACTATTGAGCTCCACATGTAAATTTGTGGAAGAAAAACCAATGTCAGTCAGATCAAAAGGAGGCAAGGAAAGGGACTTTGGGTTTCTGTTTTTAATATTTATGTACTGTGTGTGTGCGTGCCTGTGTGTATGTGCCACATGAACGCAGATTCACCAGATCTGGAACTACTACAGTTACGTAGGGCTGAGAATGCACACAAATACAGTAGAAGCTCTTGACCACTGAGCCATCTCTTCAGCCATATTCCTCCTCCCCCCCCCCCTTTTTTTTTTTTTTTTTTTTTTTTTTGGTTTTGAGACAGGGTCTCTCTGATAAATCCTGCTCCCAAATGCTGGGAGTGAAGATGTGTACCATTATAGGGGCCCTGCCCATTTTTTCTTTTTAGAAAGACTTAGGTATTTGTGTGTGTACCTATTTGTTTGGGTGGAGGCAACATATTTCTGTAGGTACCTGTGGAGCCACCTGGTGTGAATGCTGGGAACCAGACCTAGGTCTTCTACAAGAGGTGCTCTTAGCTGCTCAGCTGTCTCCGGCCCCAAGGCAAGAGCTTTTCTTCAGAAAACAACAGAAACTAAAGCTCTGACATGGAGGGAGAGGAAGGACTGCACATCACTGTCAGTAAGAAAGAGAAATGAAATGTTCGAAGCTGTGTAGAAATTAAGAAAGAAACTATCTTCAGCATCTTGTTAACTAAAAAGCCTAGCTTCGGTTTGCAACACTATCTGGAGCTGATTTCCTTTCTGATACTGTTTTAGAGCTTCTGGGTAATGTTGGACAGAAATCATTCATGTCTCCGGAGCATGTGAAATGTGCACGACAGCTCAGCCAATGCTGCGGGACAGCTGTTTCCGTGGAAACCTACTCCCCTCCATCCCGGAGAGAAGCACGGTGCACGGCTACGATGCACTAAGAATACAAATAAACTACAATGGCAATTTAACCATAACTCCATTAATTTTAAGTTGAACATGTTCTAAAAAAGTCAAAGGAAACACCTATGATGTACCACCTAATTTAAGAAACAGAACCCTAAGCTTCACTGTTGGCTCCCAACATTCACTTTATGCTTACTTCCCTCCAAAGGCACGCTTTTTTTTTTCTTTTTGTTTGTTTGTTTTGAGTACTGGGAATTGAATTCAGGGTCTCACATATGCAAGGCAAGCTCTTTAATACTAAACTACATCCTAGCTCTTCTGTTTTCTTTATTCACGCACGCGCGCGCACACGCGCGCGCACACACACACACACACACACGCATGCATAGACATAGTCAGTTCTAAAAGTATGCTCTAGGGGAAAGGGTGTGAGACAGTGTCCCTATATTACCTAAAATTCAGAATTCTCCTTAGTAATCTTGAGGGTTCAGAATATAAATATAGTTTGCTCCTCTGTCTATTAACGGTTTTGTTGTTTTGGTTTGGTTTGGGTTTTTTTGTTTGTTTGGTTTTGTTTTTGTCTTTAGAGTCAATGGCAAGTCAGGTTTCAAGCTACTTCTGTAGTCAAGGCTGGCTCTGAACTCTTGATCCCTCTCCTCTATCTCCCTAATAGTGGGATTTCAGGTACACACCACCACACCCCACTGGAGATATAGTTGGGATTGTTTGGTTTGGTCCAGAGGTGTGAGCCAAGGGCCTTGTGCCCAAGCACTAGAATTACAGGTGTGCACCACCACTGGCTAAAGAGTATATTTCTATAATACACATTGTATAATCTAAAGTTGTAGTTTCTTTGTCATATTGCATTCCATTATTTGAATACATTAAATTTTTTTCAGGAAGAGATGGACCAACAGTTAAGAGCACTTGCTGCTCTGACAGAGGACCGAGGTTTGCTTCCCAATACTCACGTGGTACACAAGACATACATGCAGACAAAACACTCATACATATAAAAACTAAATTTTGTTTTTGTTTTTGTTTTAGACAGGGTTTCTGTGTACAGCCCTGACTGTCCTGGACTCCCTTTTGCAGACCAGGCTGGCCTTGAAATCACAGAGAAATGCCTGCCCCTGCCTCCTGAGTGCTGGAACTAAAAGCGTGGGCCACCACACATGGCAAAACAAATATTTTTTAAAAGTCTTCCCAAATAGCTGTGCAAATCTACACTCTGAGCAATATGCTCTCCTTAAGCCCAGTATACCTGCATATACCTGCATGTGATGGGATTGAAGACTGGATAGCCACAGTGTTACTAGAAGCTTTAGTTTAAGAATTAAAAACATGAGCTAGGTGTGGTGGTGCATGTCTTTAATCCCAGCACTTGGGAGGCAGAGGCAGGCAGATCACTGTGAGTTCGAGGCCAGCCTGGTCTACAAAGTGAGTCTAGGACAGCCAAGGCTACACAGAGAAACCTTGTCGAAAAACCAAAAAAAAAAAAAAAAAAAAAGAATTAAAAACACGTCCTCGGCCAGAAGCCAGCAGGATGGGAAGGGGCGACGGGTCTCCAAAGACTCTTCAAGAAATCACAATGTCAACCAATACAGACCTTTCTCTTTCTTCATACGATGAAGGTTAGGGGTCTCAGTTTGTTCGGAAAGCTAAAGAGACACCATTTGTCCCCATTGGAATGGCAGGGTTCGCAGTGATCGTTGCGTATGGCTTGTACAAACTGAAGAGCAGGGGAAATAGGAAGATGTCCATTCACCTGATCCACATGCGTGTGGCGGCCCAGGGCTTTGTGGTGGGAGCCATGACTCTTGGTATGGGCTATTCCATGTATCAAGAGTTCTGGGCCAAGCCTAAGCCTTAGAAGAAGCGCTGCTGCCGAGCGAGCCTGGGAAGTGCTGGCCGTAGTTAGGCATCTCACACTGAGGTTCCATGTTTGTGTCTACAATAAATAATGCAGGTTTAGACAACAACACAGGAAAAAAAAAGAATTAAAAACACATTTGTAGGTTGATAAGATTGATAACTGCAACCTCTAATGAAGAGACTTTAAAGAACTTTAGACAACAGGAAAGGACTCTCTTTGGTAGTGGAATACTTTCTCCAGGGTTATCACATACAAAAGGACTGGTTACATATTTGATACCTGATGCTTCTGTATATGTGCATGTTTGTGTATATAATTTTTACTTTTTTAAGAAGGAAAAGGGGGATGTGTGGAAGGATTGTAGGCATTATCCCAGGTGAAGGCAGTCTGCTTGGAAACACCACCAACATCCCACTGAGATGGATATTGTGGAAGACTGGGAGGAGCTGTCCTGGGTGGGAATTCAGTACCCGGAGACTCCAGCCAGGTGATGGTGTTTCTAATCAAACATCGCTGAGAGGAGGGATCCTGGGAGGAGACCAGCCCTTGCGTGAGAGAGGCACGTGCAGGCAGAGAGGAAGGGAGAAGGCTGCAGGTTGGGAGCAGGAGCGCAGGTGGATGGGGAGATGACCAGTGTACAGGCCGGACCGTGGAACAGATACCGTAAGGTTCACTCTTGTTTCCCTTTAACCTTTTTTCCCTCTTGTGTAGGACAGCTGGGTTGTATAATAAAGTCTAATTGTTAAGAAACAGAGTCAAAAAAATAAAAAGAAACAGAGCCAACAGGTCTCTGACCCCCATCAGGGAGGCCTTAGAGCCTCATGGGGGGGGCCTTCAGCCCCCATCAGGAGAGGGGTCTCTTACCGGATCAGGAAGACTTAGAGCCTCACATTTGTTTATTCCCGGATCTGGACGGCAGATTAGGTACTTTTGTTTCCTCTGAAATCAGCGAGTTGACCTTGTTTGTGTGTCCAACTGTTTTGTGTATGTGTATAGTGTTGATTGAGATTTTGTATATATAGTGTTGATTGAGACTTTGACGGACAGAAGGACAGGACAGACAACTTCAAGTTTGGGAGACAAGATGCCAATGTCTCATTACCTGTGCGCACCAGGAAGTCTGATTTTGTTGGTTTGTGCTTTGTTTCCTTTTTTTGTCTTTGTGTGACCCTTGTGACTAGGAATCTTTTGTAGGATATCCATACCAGGTCTGGAGTTCGGATTTATTACAGAGTAGGTCGCTTTTAATTTGGTTTCTGGGCAGAATGCGATGGAGCCCGCTGGCTCTCAGGACAGTCACAGTTCTGAATTTTGGTTCTTTTCTCCAGCTGTACCGGTACATTTCTGTTTGTGTAGTCCTTTTGGGTTTCTGTTTGCTTGTAACCGTCTCAGTTCTAGAAATGGGCCAGGTCTCAAGCATGGCAGCTTGAGCCTAGCGCCTCTCACTTCCTGCTTGAACACTCGGTTGCTGCTGAGTCCTTGGCAGAGTCCTGTCCCAAGTGGGGACGGCCCTCTGGGGACCCCCGCCACGAACATGGGGGCCTATCGGATTCTTGCTGGTTCAAAACACCTGAGCCCTCAGCCAGCAGTGGCACACCCTGCTCCCCGCCTGCTTGCACTCTCTGTGGCTTGAGCAGCGTTGGGAGACGGTGGAAACAGGACTGCTAAGGTCTGCCTACTCACTCCCTCCATGTCTTTTAAACCATCCCATCACTTGTGCTGAACAAGCACTAGGAGAACACAGGAACTTCAGGGTTTTGGGTCGGCTGATGTCTGGCCTTGGTGAAAGCTTTTTCCAGCTTGCAGTCTGGTCCCAAGCCTGCCCCTCCCCCCAGTATGGTACACTGGTCACCTGATCTGGGACACCTCTGGAAAGCCCCAGCTCTCGCCTATATCGATTGGGTTCAACAGGTCATGTTCAAATTTTCCTTTGAAATTACAGCTAGAGAAAGTTTTGTCTTCTAAAGTTTTATCTGTCTATCTTAAAATGTATTAATGTATGTGGTCACTATATTTTTTATTTAACTTGTTTTATTTAAATGTATGAATTTATTGTGTTCTGTACACCTTGCTTATAAATTACTGGTTGTTGAAGATGGTTAAAAAAAAACTTTAACATCCATAACAAAAAGGTTAACTTAAACTTGAAAGTTAGAATTGGAGCCATTCTAAGCAGCAAGTGGCATAAGCCAACAGGTCTCTAACGGTACTTTTAAATTAAGGTTTTTATGTAATTATTGTCCTGTATTTAAAGCTAGACTTATAAAAGATAGGATTTAAAGCAATGTTTCTTTAATAAGGTATTAAAGCTGCACCTCCAAGCTATATAGCTTAAGATTATACTGTGAACTCTTACCTAAAGATTTATAATTTGCTTATTGGGTCTGATATTTAAAATTTAAGTTCAAACACTTGTTTAGAACATGTATGTGTGTATATGCAACCATGTGGATTAGATGATCTGTAACCTGCCATGTGACTCCACCATCTTGAGATAGCTACATGGCGTATGGCAACAATTTTAGAGCCTCTTGGTCCTAATGAGCTCTCTGCTTGTTATAAAGGTTGATTCACATTAAAAGATTGCTATATTGCAGACTTTGGAAATGGGTAATTCCAAGATACTTTTTAGTTTAAAAAAATATTTTTAGAGCTATTCAATTGTTTACACTATTAAAATTTGGGTTTTGTCTTCTAAATTTATGGTTATTATGTTCTACCTTCATTCTCAAAAAAGTAGAAATTACTGCCTTAGGAATATGTTTGGCTTTATTTTTGGAATATGGCTATGTTTTTAAATTGCCCACCATAGCCTATAACATCACTTGGTGACACCATGATGGTTTAGTGATTAAAAGGGGGGGCGGATATCCTCTCTGCCATATTGGCTAAGGGCAGTCACATGAATGGCATATGTTTTGGTTGTAGGAGACTCAAGCCTCTCTGTGGAAGGCTGCCAACTACATTCAGTTGCTTTGCTTAGCACCAAGGGCAACTTCTGTCCTTTAAGCTAGCTTTTGCTGTTCAGTCTTTTTTTTTTTTTAAAGATTTATTTATTTATTTATTATGTATCAGATCACATTATAGATGGTTGTGAACCACCATGTGGTTGCTGGAAATTGACCTCCAGACTTCTAGAAGAGCAGGCAGTGCTCTTAACAGCTGAGCCATCTCTCCAGCCCCCTGCTGTTCAGTCTTAATGATGAAATGTGAAAGAATCAGCAAGAGTGCCAGTCCATCAATGACTGTATCTATGATTGATTAAAAGTTTTGCTTTGATATTGGTTCAGGAATATATTTAAAGTTGTACTAATAACTGATACAGTTTATAATCAGCTATAATCAGTTCCCCGATAGTTAATAAAAAAAAATCCAAGAGAATGATGCCTCATTCCCTAGGTGGGGTAATGGTTTTTGGTTGTTCAAATCTTTGTATATTGATACAAAATTAAGGTTATATTTTGATTACAGCATTCTATGTATCAACTCTTTTAAGGTATTGTGCCTATGTAATTTTTTGTTGTTGTTGTTTTGGGTTTTTTTGTTTTGTTTTGTTTTTGGGTTTTGGTTTTTCAAGATAGTTTCTCTGTGTAGCCTTGGCGGTCCTGGACTCACTTTGTAGACCAGGCTGGCCTCGAACTCACTGCGATCCACCTGCTTCTGCCTCCTGAGTGCTGGGATTAAGGGTGTGCACCACCACTGCCTGGTACCTATGTAATTCTTAAGAATGCAATGCACAGTTCTATTCCTTTTAAAGAGCTACTATCACAAACTGTTTAGAGTAATTAAAGCTTATGGATTTGTTAGGTACTAGTTCAGTTAATCACAGGTGTTTTCTAAAATAATCAGCCAATAGATAGCTAAAAACAAGCTATTCAGATATACTAAAATTAAATAGATGTGGTCCTCTAGTGCTTATGTTCAGATTATAGATTATAACATTCTGTTTTATGTTTGTAAGATATAGTTTAGAGCAGATAGCTAAAGACAGACAAGGATTGAGCACAGATATGCTGGCCCTCAAGCTTGTCAGATCTGCTGAATGTGGCACTAAATATATTTAAACTAATTATGACAGAGAATCCTACATCTTAGCAGTAACCCCCAAGGTCTCAAAAGATTCTGCATGGCAGATGACTCAACCCTGGATTGTAGTTTCTAGCCAAAGAGCAAAATTGCTCCCAACATCTACTATGGATAAGCCTGTGGACAAACTAGACACTCAGAGAGTCATTGTCTTACATTGCTGAATATGAGGTGAGGTCAGTCTCTTCTATGTTCACCTTCCACAGAAACAGCCTCTTGTCTTCTGTGCCTCTGTGCCTGGTGGCCATATTATCTCTGCCCATGGTGCCATGTTAACACAAGAGACAACTGTCTAGGTACCAGGATATGGCTGGTCATCTCTATCATTTTGATTGGTACATAAAATCGATCTTATTCAGGTCTCTGATTACATTGATAGTGAAGGTAGTGGTAGCTTAACAGGTAGAGGACAATTAGATGTACTATTAGTAGATTAGTCAGTTCATTAGCTAGTTAAAATTACTAGATACTTGGTCTCTTCTCTTATTTAAAAAGGCAAACAGGCTTGCCTTGGTCCCAGGCTTCATGTTCAATAGTAAACCGTTTTTAGTATAACTCAACTGCCTTTGTCTCTTGGTGAATAACTGGATAGAAAAAAGGTGTGGTTTTTATAAGGTCTGAGGATATGAAAGTTTAAGTTATGCAAATCTAAAGTATTTGAGGGTTTGAGAAAGTGTTTAAAGGTTGACACATGCACGATAAGAATGTTAGAAGGAGCCGGGCGTGGTGGCGCACGCCTTTAATCCCAGCAGAGGCAGGCGGATCGCTGTGAGTTCGAGGCCAGCCTGCTCTACAAAGTGAGTCCAGGATGGCCATGGCCAAGGCTACACAGAGAAACCCTGTCTCGAAAAACCAAAAAAAAAAAAAAAAAAAGAATGTTAGAAGGTCTAACAAAGTGTTCCAAGAGGGTGTTTTATAGATGTTAGAGGTCCTAAGAAAGTGTTTCAAGTTGATAAATACAAGTATTTGAAAGTCTGAGAAAGTGTTTAGGGGTTGATAAATGCAAATTATAAATGAAATATGTGAGGGTCTAAGAAAGTGCTTAAATATTGGTAAGTGCAAGTTATAAAAGTTCAAGGATCTTAAGAGAAATTTTATGGTACATAAAAGGAAGCTGCAGATTTAAAATGAGATCAGTAGAGTTACAATAAGCTGGTAGAGTACTGGTTGCTTATTAATCAGTCCCAAGCTCAAGATTTTTTAAAATTTATTACATATGAGTGCTTTATTGCAGAAGAGGGCACCAGATCTCATTGTAGATGTTTGTGAGTCACCATGTGGTTGCTGGGAATTTAACTCAGGACCTCTGGAAGAGCAGGCGGCGCTCTTAACCACTGAGCCTTCTCTCCAGCCCAAGTTCAAGATTTTAAAAAAATATTTATTATTATGCATACAGTGCTTAAAAGGGCATCAGATCACATTATAGATGGTTGTGAGCCACCATGTGGTTGCTGGGAATTGAACTCATGACCTCTGGAAGAACAATCAGCGCTCTTAACCGCTGAGCCATCTCTCCAGCCCCCACCCCCAAAGCTCAAGATGTTTAATTGCCCTTTGGTTGTATTCTGAATATAGACTTAAGGGTGCTTCTCATCATGCTAAAAATGAATCTGTCCAATTTGTAGATCAAGTCTTCTGGGATGAGAAAGAATGTTCATGCTTTTACTGAGTTTCAAAGGTATAAGCCTGCTCCAGCTGTCTTTGAGTCACAATTTTAACATCTGTCCCTAGTCTATATTTGTCTCAGCAGATTTTAACCTGGCTAACAGACTCCATCCAGAGCTGCTGAGATCTGAACCTGCTGGAAGCCAATGTATGACCAGTCCCGCAGATATGACTACTCCCTGTCTCTTCAACTGGATCAGCTAAACAGATGCTTTTGATAAGTGCCCCATTACCCTTTGACTAGCTTTTCAGCATTTCTAGGCCCTGACAACAGCGCCCCTAGTGTCAGTAGGAAGAAGCTACAGAAGAGAATGACCTCGCCTACTTTCCCCCTTCATAGGCTGAAATGCTAAGTCAAGGACAACTCAGTAGCATGAGGGACAAATGGCTACAGGAAAATAGACTCTTAGTTCTATTTAAACCAGCCATGCTTTGTGCCCCCTTTATATCAAGCAAAGATTGGGTGCCATCCAGCTAATAGTATTGAGGGTGCAGTACCTGCACGTACAACAGGACGACTCAGAGAAATAAGTTTCAGGAACACCCATAATTGGGTCTTCATTGAACTTGTCAGGGGGGGGGGAGAAATGTAAGGACCAAATTAATGCCATGTTCTGTGTGCTCTGTAACTAAATGCCATAGTCTGTATGTTCTGTGAGAACGTGTCCTCTAGGTGACCCTTACTTCTCCCTGCATTCTGGGAATGACCACATACTGCTGTCAACTGCACCTGCCAGCAGTCTCCAGAGACTCCAATGGAGAGATTAGATATAATCAGCATCCAATGCGTCTCTGATATTAAAAAACAAAACAAAACAAAACTTCCCCTCAAGACTCAACCTCCACTCAATCCGCCTGAAGGTCAACATTCCTGTGACCCACAACTTCCCCTTGTGATCTAGCCTGGACCCAAGCTGCCTAAAGGTCGAATTCCTGTGACCCACAACCCTGGCTTATGGCTTTCCCCCTTTATAAACCCATTGCCCTTTAAGCCTGGTACTACTCTTCGATCCTGATGCATCAGGAAGGATTGTGACCTGAGCTCGAGCCCATAAAACAGGACCCTGTGTATATTGCATCGGTATCGAGTCCTGGTGGTCTTCTTGGAGGGCTCACGATCTGGGGGATCTGGGTGTCACAACACACATACACACCCCTGCTGGCTGGGGAGATGGCAGAGCAGTGAGAGCACATACAGCTCTTGCAGAAAGATCAGAGTTCAGTTCCCATCACTCACATCTGGTGGCTCACAATCATCTGTAACTCAAACCTTAGGGCACCCAATGCCTCAGGCCTCCACAGGTACAGCACTCACATGCACATACTCACCCACAGACACACACATAATAAAGTCTTAAAACAAAACAAAAGCATTCTTCCTGTACCCCCACCACTTGGGAGACAGAGGCAGGCGGATCTCTGTGAGTTTGAGGCCAGCCTGGTCTACAAAGTGAGCCCATATAGCCAAGGCTACATAGAGAAACCCTGTCTCGAAAAACAAAAAAAATGAAAACAAAAAACATTCTTCCTGTAGTCCCAGCACTTGGGAGGCACAGGCAGGTGGATCTTTGTTAGTTTGAGGCCAGCCTGGTCTACAAAGTGAATCCAGGACAGTCAAGACTACACAGAGAAACTCTGACTCGGAAAACCAAACCAAAACAAACCAAAACTGGCTAGAGAATTGGGTGTGTTTCCTGTAGTCCAGCCACTCAGGAGACTATATTAGGTGGATCACTTAAACTTATGCCTGGAATCCATCATTTCACAAATTAAAAAAAAATTTTAAGTATTAATTTTATTTATTGTGTATGTGTGCATAGACAATTTGTGCAAGTTCAAGGGATAAAATTCAGGTGATCAGCTGGGCGTGGTGATGCATGACTGTAATTCAGGTGATCAGACTTGACCCAAAGGCCCTCTACTCAAAAGCTATCTCCCACAACTCCCAAGACAGGGTCTGTGGTGGTTTAAATGAGAAATGTTCCCAATAGGCTCAAGTATTTGAACACTGGGTCTCTTTTCCATCAATGGCTCTCATTGAGGAAGATAAGAGAGGTTCAGCCTTGCTAGAAGTATGCCGCTGGGTTGAGAGCTTTGGCGCAATGCTCTTGTGGATTATGTACAGTTTACTCTTGTTCATTTAAATGTTGATTTCCACACTCCACTCTCTGGATCAATCAGGGCATTGCGTTGTGACGTTCATTCTAAGTATCTTCAGTTTCAAGTTTGTGTAAACATATCACCATTTGTTCTCTGTATTGTCAATAAAAACAAACTGGCCAATGCTGAGCAATAACAGAGAATAGGGTGGGACATCCTGATCCAGTGAGGGGAGGAGAAAGTAGGAAGGAAGGAGAGGGTGGAGCCATGAGGAGAGACCAGGAAACATCAGGAGAAATGAACTAGGCCTACGAGATGATGTAAAGATTTATTTGTTATGTATGCAGTGCTTTGCCTGCATGTACACCTGCAGGCCAGAAGAGGGCAGCAGATCACATTATAGATGGTTGTGAGCCACCATGTGGTTGCTGGGAATTGAACTCAGGACCTCTGGAAAAGCAGACGGTGCTCCCAACCGCTGAGCCATCTTTACAGCCCTAGGAGATCATTTAAAAATAAGTATTTTTATTTTTATTATTATTATGTTTTTTTTTTTTGAGACAGGGTTTCTCTGTGTAGCCTTGGCTGTCCTGGACTCGCTTTGTAGACCAGGCTGGCCTTGAACTCACAGTGATCCACCTGCCTCTGCCTCCCGAGTGCTGGGATTAAAGGCGTGCACCGCCGCCACCTGGCCTTTAAAAATAAGTATAAAGGGGGAAAATCAGAATGGGAAGAAACTATACTAGCATGGAGTGTCAGATGTCATCCTTGCCTCTCCGAACTCTGGGGAAGTAGGAACACTGACGTGGGTCACCATGCTTTGAACCTCTGTGACAAGGTACAGCAGCCACCCCCCTGGAGAGAGAGGGAGGGGGAGGGGGAGAGAACAGGAAAATCCATGTGCTCCCTCTGGCAGAGAGAATCCAGGTTCTCAGCCTCGCTGCAGGAAGGCACCTCTGCTGTGTCTCTTGAACAGGGAGGGAAGGCTTGAAGACGTGCAGAAGTAGCCAAAATCACAAGCCAGAATGAGACAGCTAAATTTTAATGGGCATACTAAGTAGCATGCATTCTGTGTAGTGGGGACTCAAAAGAGAAACACACACACACAGGGCAGAGCAGGAAAGAAAGAACAGGGAACCTGAAGCTCAAGAGAAAAGGGGCACAGGAAGCAAAAGCACAAAGAACAAGAGTTGAAGGGGTGCCGGCGTGGCTCTCACAGCGACTGAAAGGCTGCCCCCACTCAAGAGCCTGGAGGGCTGTAAGCCCTGAGAAGGGGTGTTTCCAGGACATACCTTTTATTTAGTAAGTATCCAGAAAGGCCATCTGTGGACCAGGAATAGCCCCTTGTTAATAAGAAGGTGAGGGAAGAGGGCTACCTCAAGACCCAGCTACTCCACTCCTTTGAACAGACCCAAAAGATGCTCCACCACACAGCAAGGGCATCTGCTCCACCATGTTCATAGCAGTTTTGTTCGTAATAGCCAGAACCTGGAAACAACCTAGATGTCCCTCAGTCGAAGAATGGATAAAGAAACTGTGGTACATTTACACTATGGAATACTATTCAGCTATTAAAAACAAGGAAATCCTGAAATTTGCAGGCAAGCGGATGGAACTAGAAATGATTATCCTGAGTAAGTTAACCCAGACCCAGAAAGATACACATGGTATATATTCACTTATAACTGGACACTAGGCCAACAGGGATATCCTCTGAAAGTCTTCACTTAGCAGGAGATTGGGATGGATACTGGGACTTCCTATTGGGACTCCAGGTGAGAGAGGTAAGGGAGAATGGGGAAATAGAAGGACCCAGAGGGTCCTAGAAACCAACAAGAAGACCATCAATGCTGGCAGATTTGGACCCAGAGGCTCTGCTAAAACTACTGTACCAACCAAGGACAATGCATGCAATAAACCTAGGACCCCTATCTGGATCTAGCCAATGGATAGCACATTCTCCATGGTTGTGGGGAGGATCAGGGACTGACTCTGACATGAACTCTGGTGCCCCCTATTTGACAACTTCCCCTTGGTGGGGAGGCCTGGTGGCACTCAGAGGAAGAGTAAGCAGGCTACCAGGATTAGACCTGATAGGCTGTGATCATACGGTGGGGGAGGAGGTCACCTTCTGTCAGAGACCTAGGGGAGGGGAACGCGAAGAAAGAGGGAGGGAGGGGGGACAGGAAGATACAAGGGAGGGGATAACAATTGAGATGTAATCTGAATAAATTAGTTAAGCAAAAAATAAATAAATAAAATAAGGAGGCGACTTTGAAGTACCTTATCATAACAGAACCAGGTCAGTGGCAGCTTCTACCAGCTGGAGACAGAAGGGAGTCTGTCAGAGCTAGTTTCTGAAAAGACGTAGACTCTGCACCTTGGTCCAGCAATGACCTACAGTGGAGTATTAGGATCGAGTAATAATTGCTCAGCATTGTGCTACAGGCTAATTAAATAGATCCTGGCCTCTCTCTGTGTGGTTATTTGGGTATAAAGCTGGTTAAGGAGTAACTGCTGATCTCACTAAAGTAATAATTCAATATTTTTTTAATTATTTAAATAATTCAATATTAAATATTAATAATCATTAAATATATGGGGCCCAACTAAATTCAAGTATCCAAACCCTTAAAAAGATATTTTTTGTTTTGTTTTGTTTGTTTGTTTTTGTTTTTCAAGACAAGGTTTCTCTGTGTGGCCTTGGCTGTCCTGGACTTGGTTTGTAGACCAGGCTGTCCTCGAACTCACAGTGATCTGCCTACGTCTGCCTCCCAAGTGCTGGAATTAAAGGGAAGCACCACCACACCCAGCTTAAAAATTATATTTTATCATAGTTTAACAGGGGGAATAAGATCCCAGCAAGACAACCCAAGCTTAAAACTTAAAAAAGCCTGGGTCAAAAACTGTCTCATTGCCGGGTGATGGTGGTGCATCCCTTTAAACACAGCACTTGGGAGGCAGAGGCAGGTGAGTTCAAGGCCAGCCTGGTCTACAAAGTGAGTCCAGGACAGCCAAGGCTACACAGAGAAACCCTGTCTCGAAAAACCAAAACAAAAAACAAACAAACAAAAACACTGTCTCCTACCTGTCTCTTTTAGAGGGACCTTTAGACATGCCCACAAGCAATGGGCCGATGGGAGTGGACTCTACAAAGCCAGCTGCTGCTTAAGGCTAGGCTCTCACAGGGCAATGGAGGCGGCTGTGGACACCTGGCAGTTTGGAGCAATGCAACAGGGAAACAGGCCTAAAACTACAACTAGGATAAAAAGCACTGTAGGGAGCCCTGCCCGGGCATGTTGTTTTTTATAACATCACTTAAGGCCGTGCACTCTGCGTTTGTACTGAGCATACCTTTCCACTGGTCACATTCGGTGTTTTTTCCTGCTTCCCTCACTCCTCCCCCCTGCCTCCCGCCCCTCCTTCTGCTGAATATATATACTGTTGCTCCGCCGCACAATGAACGGAGATTTGATCAGATTGCCTGCCGTCTTGTCTCCATTTCTCGTGTCCTTGTCCCATCCGTACCCACTCCCCCTTCCAGGTACTCCTGGTGACTGACCTGCTGGCCAGGTCATGTGGCGCCCAAACAGGGACCCTGGACACGGGGACATCGTGCAGGAACACTGCAGAAGTGACCGGTCCAGAGAGAGAGAGAAAAAACGGAAGAACGAAAGTGAAAGCAGAGTGGATCGCCCCGGGAGCCTGCCGTGCTGTGAGAAGCAACGGTAAAAAGTAGTGATAATGGGACAAGAAATAAAAAGTCATGATTTAGGGCCGGGCGTGGTGGCGCACACCTTTAATCCCAGCACTCGGGAGGCAGAGGCAGGTGGATCGCTGTGAGTTCGAGGCCAGCCTCGTCTACAAAGTGAGTCCAGGATGGCCAAGGCTACACAGAGAAACCCTGTCTCGAAAAAAAAAAAAAAAAGTCATGATTTATATGTTAAACAATTGAATGTAGCTTTAAAGACGTGGGGAGTAAAGGTTAAAGTCAAACATCTTTTTATATTTTTTGATTTTATTAAAAAACTATGTCCTTGCTTTCCCCAAGAGGGAACCATGGATGTGAAACGCTGGGACAGGGTAGGTGATGCCCTCAAAGACTTATAGAACTTTTGGGCCAGAAAAGGTGCCTGTTACTGCCTTTTCCTATTGGAATATCATAAGAGAAATCATAAAAATTAAAGAAGACAATCCCACGGTAGCCGCAGCCGTTGCTGAAGGAGAAAATATACTCAAAAATTCAAAGTCGGGGCCGGAAAGTGAAACGGGCGAGCTCATCTCCTTGGACAGTGATGATGACATTAATGAGGCTGGAAAAGGAAGGACAGACTTAACATCAGTAAAGAGGCGAGATCAGGGGACAATGACAGGGGACTCTTATATAAAATAATTTCAAAAGGATAAGAAAATCTGATCAAAAGGTAGTTCCCAAAATTCATCCCCTGTTAGAGACCTACAGGATGATTTTCAGGATAACCCCGACTCCGATGAAGTTGATTGGGATAGGCTAAAGGAGGAAGCTGCGGCATATCCCAACCCCGATTGCTGGCCTCCCCCCTATGCTCCTCCACCGAGTGCCCCCATCATTGGCGTGGCTGCTCTTGACCCTATTAAGGATTTAAAAGAGAAAATTAAGAGTCTTGAGGAACAAATTAGCCTTGAGCAGCAGCACTAAACTGCAAAAACTAAAGATTGGGAAAGACCCTCAATCACTGCCTGATCTCCCTCGTGGGGTCCCTCACAGGGTATCCACCTAATCAAAGGAATCCCTTGAGTCTTTCTAATCCGCTTTCTAATCTGCTTTCTGGGGAAGCTTTCCCTGTCAGTGAAACTATAGCCCCTGATGACACCCCATGGAGGCATAAGACGGGTTTCCAGTTTGAAATCATAAAAGAATTGAAAACCGCCATGTTTCAATATGGTCCCACTGCTCCATATACTCAGGCTATCCTTGAATCAGTCCCTGATCAATGGCTCACTCCTGATGACTGGTATTCTCTTGTTTGGGCTGCCCTCTCAGGGGAGATTTCCTAGTTTGGAAGTCTGAATTCTATGAGGCTTGTAAGGAGACAGCTCGATGAAATGCCCACGCCAACAACGGTTGAACTTTTGAGGTTCTGGCAGGAGAAGGCCCTTACAGCTGTCCTGACAAACAAATGGAATATGAACCTGGGCTTTATGCTCAAGTCCAGACTGCAGCTGCCAAGGCATGGCACAAATTGCCTGTCACGGGGGACCCTGGAGCCTCCCTTACGACAGTGAAGCAGGGTCCTGATGAGCCCTTCTCTGATTTTGTACATCGGCTCATAACCACTGCAGGCAGGACATTTGGCAATCCAGAGGCAGGAATAGACTATGTAAGACCGCTGGCCTATGAAAATGTTAATGCCGCCTGGCAGGCAGCGATCCAACCCTATCATAAGAAAATAGATCTCTCTGGTTATGTCCCTCTACGCTCAGATATTGGCCCTTCTTACCAGCAAGGCTTAGCTATGGCTGCTGCGTCTGATGGAAAGACAGTGAAGGACTTCTTGGCCTCTAATCAAAAGGACAATCGAGGATGCTTTAAATGTGGAAGACTTGGACATTTCTCTAGGGAGTGCCAGGCATCTTCCCGAACACCTAGACCTCAGCCCCAGGTTTATGGCCTAGATGTAAAAGAGGAAGGCACTGGGCAAATGAGTGTAAAGCCAAGAAGGATGCCTAGGGCAATCTGCTTCCTCCTTGCCAGGGAAACGGGAAACGGCCAGTCCCAGGCCCTGACTCACAAACAAGCCTATGGGGCAGTGAGCTTTGTTCCAGCCAGCAGCAACAATCCTTTTCTAACCTCTGTAGAGCAACCCCAGGAAGCGCAGGATTGGACCTCAGTTCCACCACCCACACAGTTATAACTTCAGAGATGGGACCTCAAGCACTCCCTACAGGGATTTTTGGCCCTTTAAGCCCCAAAACTTTTGGCGTTCTGCTAGGTAGAAGCAGTAGTACTATCCAAGGCTTTCAGGTATTTCCCGGAGTCATTGATAATGATTATAGAGGAGAAGTCAAGATCATGGTTCAGGCAATAAAAAAATACAGTCACTATAGCAGCTGGGAAAAGGGTTGCTCAATTAATAATTCTTCCATTACTGTCTGCCAATCGTTCTCTAAGAGTGAGAACAGGGGAGTTCAAAGGTTTGCATCCTCTGATGCATACTGGGCACAACCAAACAAAAGCTCATACTAACCCTGTGGTTGGATGAGAAACCTTTCCAGGGATTAGTGGACACGGGCTGATATGATGATCATCCGCTCCATTGACTGGCCTAGTCATTGGCCTGTCACCCTCACCTTGACCAGTTTAAGAAGCATAGGGCAAAGTCAGAACCCTAATCAGAGTCCAAAGATGCTCACCTGGAGGGACAAAGAAGGCAACACTGGACAGGTCAAGCCTTTTATCATGCCTGGTCTCCCTGTTAATCTTTGGGGAACGGGTATTTTATCTCAAATGGGACTCATTATGTGCAGTCCAAATGATGTTGTCACTGCACAAATGATAAATGCTGGATTGTCCCCTGGCAAAGGCCTGGAAAGAAATGAGAATGGGATTGCTGAACCCGTAAAGGCCACCCCATGAACAACAAGAGAAGGTTCGGGATATTTTCAGTAGCCGCCATTGACTCTGCTGCACCCCAGTTACCTTGCGCCGATCCGATCACACGGAAGGACGACACACCAGTATGGGTGAACCAGTGGCCGTTAACAACAGAAAAGTTACAAGCTGCCCAGAGGCTAGTGCAGGAGCAATTACAATCAGGGCACTTGGAGGAGAGTCCCTGGGACACTCCTATGTTTGTCATTAAGAAAAAATCAGGAAATGGAGGTTGCTGCAGGATTTAAGAGCTGTCAATGCCACCATGGTATTGATGAGAGCCCTGCAACCGGGCCTACCCACTCCTGTTGCAGCTCCTTTAAAATATTATAAAATTATAGTTGATTTAAAAGATTGCTTTTTCACTATTCCTTTATACCCCATGATAGGAAGCTCTCTGCCTTTAGTTTACGTGCTGTTGACTTTAAAGAGCCCATGCAGCGCTATCAACGGAAGGCCTTGCCTCAGGGTATGGCTAATAGTCCCACTCTGTGCCAAAAATTTGTAGCCAAGGCAATAGCAGGTGTGAGGCCGACCTGGCCTCAGATTTATACGATACATTATATGGATGATATCCTCCTTGCAGGAGAGATTGGCCAGGAGGTTCTTCAATGCTTTGATTGCTCAAAAACTGCCCTGGAAGGGGGTGGATTAATTATTGCCGCGGAAAAGGTGCAATTAAAAGATCCTTATACATACTTAAGACTCCAAATTAACGGTACAGAAATTACTAATAGCAAGGCCACCTTTAGGCTAGATGTGCTCAGGACATGTAATGATTTTCAAAAATTGCTCGGAGACATTAATTGGCTAAGACCATACATAAAACTCACCACTGGTGATTTAAAGCCTTTATTTGATATCCTGAAAGGGCACACAAGCCCTAACTCTGCGGGAAAGATTAAGCTTTGTCACAGGTAGGGCTTTACCCTTGGGGCACCCCATGAATACCTTGTGACAGACTGGAATTCAGGAAGTAGACCTGGGAACCCCAACTGGGCTATTGTTTTTCTAATTGACCCTCAAGGGGAGGAGACCGCCCTTCCCATGTGACTCAGGCAGATGGGGAGGAGAGAACAACAGCCCGGGCCTGAGCGCATGTGGAGCAGCGGACCGGCTGGACCAGCACGCGGGCCAGAGAGACACCTAAGGACCCATCCCGTGGAACGGATACCGGAAGGTTCACTCTTTTGTCCCTTTAATCTTTTTTCCTTCTTGTGTAAGCTAGTTGGGTTGTATAATAAAGTTTAATTATTAAGAAACAGAGCCAACATAATTCCCCTCAAGTGCGTACTGATGAAGGACGATTGGCATTAAAACGGGTAGAGGATGCAATTGCTTCTCAGTCTGTCACTCAGATGATTATGCTCAGCCACTTCTCTTCCTTGTATTTTGCACCACACTGACACCTGCTGCTGTATTCTGGCAAACATTGCCTCTGCTGTGGGTTCATCTGCCCTCCTCACCCAAAAAGGTTTTATTGCCTTATTTTGATGCCGAAGCTGCCTTGATCATTTTGGGCCAAAATACAAGTCAGACTTACTTTGGAAAAGATCCTGATACCTTGACTCAACCTTATACTGTGGTGCAGGTTAACTGGTGACTACAGAACACAGGAACCTGGCCCACTAGAGTTTCCATGGTACCTATCCCTGAGGCATTACTAGTCTTCACGGATGGGTCCTCCACAGGACAGGCCGTATATACTTTTCAGATCAGACAGTGTCCTTTGAGACCCCCTCTTTCTGCCCAGTTGGTAGAGCTCCACGCTAGTATTGCCATTTTTCAAGCCTTTCCTAGGCAACCTTTAATACTTTTACTGATAGTGCTTATTTCACATATTCTGTTCCCCTTTTGGGGACAGCTGCTATAATTAAACATTCCTCTGAAACAGCTCATTTATTTCTTACTTGCCAGCAGCTTATTCACAAATGCACAGAAAAAATTTTTTGTTGGCCATTTGAGGGCACATTCAGGCCTTCCTGGCCCCTTATCTGAAGGAAATGAAAAAACGGATCTGGCTACACGCAATGATCTTGTCCACTGAACCTGCCACTGGTATCAACCAAGCCACACAAGCTCACAGGTTACATCATCTTAATTCTCACACCTTAAGGCTAATGTTTAAGATCACTCGAGAGCAAGCACGTCTGACTGTCAAACAATGTCAGGCATGTGCATCCCATGTGCCTTCCCACATTTAGGAGTTAACCCGAAAGGACTCACTGCAAATGCTATATAGCGAATGGATGTGACGCATTACAGTGAATTTGGCAACTTAAAATATATACATGTCTGCACTGATACCTCCAGTGGTCTTATTTTCGCTACCCTGCAAACAGGAAAAGCAACAAGGCACATTATCGCCCACATGCTTGCAGCCATTTGCACCCTAGGAGGCCCTAGACAAATTAAGACAGATAATGGCCCCGGATATACAAGTACCAGCTTTCAACGTCTCTGTGAGACATTGAATATTCTTCATAAGCTGGCATACCATACAACCCGCAAGGATGGGGCATGGTGGAAAGAGCACACATCACTCTAAAACTAACATTTGAAAAAATAAAAAAGGAAGAATGGTACCCTACTAAGGCATCTCCCAAGAATATTCTTCATTATTCATTCTTTATTTTAATTTTTCTAACATTGGATAAAGATGGGAAATCAGCAGCCGACCGCATCCAGACACTCAGAGATTTTGCCACGGTCCTCTGGAAAGAGCCATTGACTGGGTCCTGGAATGGACCAGATCCCGTACTCATATGGGGCAGAGGATCAGTTTGCGTCTACTCTCGAGAAGCAGACGCTGCTACATGGCTGCCAGAGAGACTGGTTAAGCAGATAGATAACCAAAGCTCCAGGGAGAAATTTCCCCCTGAGAAAAACCCTCTCTCTCTTACAGATCATCACGAGAGCCTGCCTGATCCTGACCCTGATGCTGAAAATGACGACCACCCTCCAGCTGAAGCCCGTGCCTTGGAACACATGGTACACATGCAAGGGGCGCTACCCCAGATACCCGCAAATACAGACGCCTTACAAATTATGCTAAAAGTGAGGATTGGACAACTACTCTGGGACTGTGGGGCGTCAGACTATATCATCCCATTGAATATGACCCAATATCCATCTTCAGTATCGTCCTGAAGGCAAGTCCTGTCCAAACCAATGTCGGACTCGGACCAAATAAGATTCTTGTCCCAGCAGGGAGGAAACTTATAACCAACTCTCAATGATTAAAAAAAAAAAACGACTGTTGTAAGACTGAAGTGAGATGTGATGTAAGAGATGTGACTGCCCATTCCATGTGGATAAAGGGACAGAGCAAAGATAGCCACAAGAACCAAATGCCTCGGGTATACTTCAACTTTAAAAATAAAGGAATTTACATAAAGTCATATAAAGACATAGCCACCCATTCCAGATGGACAAAGACAGGACAAAAATAGCAAATATGAAAGGCATGCCCAAACCTCTAAACAGGTACAAAGTGCCTAGTGTGTGCTTGAACACTAAAATTAAAAGGAGTTTATTTAACGTTTATTTAAAACATAATGCCTTTTTCACTGTTCAGGGCAACCAGCCTGTCTCTAAAGAGGGAGCTGTCTCAGGAAACAGACAGTGGCTGACGTACACATCAGGTGCTGCAACTGTCATGCATCCTCCTTGAGAAGGGTCAGAATCAAACAGACCTGTATGGAAATGGTCTTCTGCTCTCACAAAGAGCAGAAACCCATCTTTAATTGCTCTGTGCATTATGCACACCTCATACATTTATAATTTAAGGTCTGATTAATGCTTGTGAGAAATTATATATTTACAGAATAAAAGAACCTGACACGTAAGGGGAAAATGGGAAGGAGGGAGAATGGGAGGATACAAGGGATGGGATAACCATTGAGATATAAGAAGAATAAATTAAGAAAAAAAAAAAAAAAAAAAAAAAGAACCTGACACTGGCTATGCTAGGTCAGACCTGACAGGATTCATTCTCCAGGATGCTGAGACATTGGCACATCTGTCCCAGAATCCTACGTTTTCAGCCTCAACTGATGTTCCTCATCAGAGGCTGCTCCCAAGAGAGTTTTGAAAAAACTGCTATCCTGTCTTGAAAGAAAGAAAAGAAAAGCTGGTAATTTCAACTGGTTCAGAAATTCAGACTGTTCCAAACAGGACTTCTATTTAAGCCTAAAATTTCGAGACTGGACCACAAATGCTTTTATTATCTTGCTTAACCATTTTTTCCCAATTTTATTTGGGCCCCTATAAAGGTATTATTCCTCTCAAATCAGCCAGAAAAAAATTTAAGAGAACAATACCCCATTTCCCTTGAAGGGTGGAAGGGTTGGGGTAGGTTTTTGGTTGGTTTTTTGGGCTATGGATTCTTTTTTTATCATTGAGAGTTGGCTATAAGTTATAACTGGTCTTATTCAGAGAGAAAATGAAGTTGGACTCAGGGATTTCTCTCTTTTCCTTTATCTTTCTTTCTTAGGTATGGAGATAGAGGTTGAAAAGAAAGAAGAGGGAATATGGAAAATATACAGAAATAATAGAACAAGTAGATTACTGAATCTACTCAAATGAGGCCTTGTTACTCACAAATAAGGTTATTTTAATTTATTGGTATATAATTTATATATTAATCCAAAAGTAAGTTTATCTTTGGGGCATTGGTATAGAACTCAAATGTAAGGTTATTCTTCTATTCTAACATGAGGCCTGCGCCCACATCACTCATCACAACACAAGGGTGGCTTCTGATGCGTTTAAACTGCTATTGCAGGCTGCTTAGGATAATTAAGTAATTCAACTTAATGGACAGTCAATCAGATTTACGGTCATGTCAAACACTATCTAATTTAGCACAGGAACATACATCCTAAGTGAACAGATAGATACAATTCTATAGATGGATAGATGGATAGATTATATAAAAATAAACAGATAAGGTCTTCAAGCACCTCAGAGACATACAGAATATGGCATTTAAAATATTTTTATTATTTTAGATGGGCATGGAGGCACACACCTTTAATCCCAGCACTCTGGAGACAGAGGCAAGTAGATTGCTATGAGTTCGAGGCTACCCTGGTCTATAAAGAGAGTCCAGGACAGCCAAGGCTACACAGAAAGACCCTGTCTCGAAAAACCTAATACATATATCCATATATATATTTTTTTCTTTTTTTTAATGATTCTTTAACAATGAGACATGTCAGCTCCTGGCAATACCCAGCCTACTTCAAACAAGATGATGAGCATCAATGAACCTCCTTATGGAGATGCCTGCAAATGTGACAAACCAGCCACGCAGCAAAAATGTCCTCGTTTCTGCCACAGACAGAATTCTGCCTAAAATGGGGAAGCTTAGATATAGGTAGAGTCAATGGCAAAAATCTGTGAGGACAGGGTAAGCAAGACCTCAATAGTTCCTGCTTCACAAATACGCCTGTCAGATAAACTGGTCCAGGAGGCTGAAGATGATGCTCCAAAGTTAGAAAGTTTTGGGTAGCTGTCCACATAACAAACTATCTCTGTCAATTTTTCATTTAGGAAGCTGACAAACTGTGCTTTCTGTTCACTCAGGTAATTAATTTTATTCCTTCTGAAGTCTCTGATAGGGTTGAAGACCAGATAGTTCAGTTTTACAATTAAGCTTAGTTGTTTAGGAGTTAAGATGATGCTTTTAGCTCTAGATAGATGTTTTTAGGTTGATAGAGGTGAGATATGATAGAGATTGATTTAGGTTCAGAACTTTGGACTCTCACAGATAGGATAAATAATATTTTCTCCTAAGTTACCAAATGCATATGGACTGGACATTGCAAATGTAGATGTTGCCTGATAGTTTTCATAAATGTTCCATAATTATTGTTTTATATTACTTTATTATTGAACAAAAAGGAGCCTTTTATTGGACTTACAGGGGGAAATGCTGGCCTAACGCCCTTGTGGACCATGTGCGGTTCACCCCTGTTCACTCTCATGCTTATTTCCCCACCACCCACTCTCTGCATCAATCAGGACACTGCACTGTGATGTCCATCCTAAGTATCTCCTGTTTCAAGTTTGTGTAAACCTGTCACTATTTGTTCTCTGTGTTGTCAATAAAAAAAAAACAAAAAAAACAAACTAGTCAATGCTGAGCAATAACAGAGAATAGGGTGGGACATCCTGATCCAGTGAGGGGAGGAGAAAGGAAGGAAGGAGAGGGTGGGGCCATGAGGAGAAGACCAGGAAACATCAGGAGAAATGAACTGGGCCTACGAGATGATTTTTTTTTTTTTTTTTTTTTTTTTTTTTTTTTTTTTTTGGTTTTTCGAGACAGGGTTTCTCTGTGTAGCCTTGGCCATCCTGGACTCACTTTGTAGACCAGGCTGGCCTCGAACTCACAGTGATCCGCCTGCCTCTGCCTCCCGAGTGCTGGGATTAAAGGCGTGCGCCACCACGCCCGGCCCTACGAGATGATATGATTTAAAAGCAAGTATATAGCCGGGCGGTGGCAGTGCACGCCTTTAATCCCAGCACTTGGGAGGCAGAGGCAGGCAGATCGCTGTGAGTTCGAGGCCAGCCTGGTCTACAAAGTGACTCAGCCAAACCAATTTCCTTATACGCCACGTTGGGCCAACTCGGCGAAACTGAGACTGTATGAGAAGCGCCCCCTAGGGACTTGGCACAGCTTCACAGGGAACGGCAGCAGCTTCCTGTTCCTCTGTGGGGACCTGGCCCACTGTGGTCGCAGGAGCAGCCTCCCATGTAAATCCTTGGGCGGCCCCTTCTGCTTCTCCGGCAACACCTATGTTGCCCCTCTGTGAGGTTGTGTTAAACCCTAGAAAGAACGACTCTCCCACCACCCAAGCTTTCCCTGTAGTTCTCCAGCCTCGGGGTGGGGACAGCGTTCCATGAAAACGCTGCAAAAATTCAGAAAAGCAGTTAGTGAGAACGGATTACATTTACCATTCATTCATCAAATGTTCAATTCTATGGCCACCACTTTATTTTTATTTTTTTTGGTTTTTCGAGACAGGGTTTCTCTGTGTAGCCTTGGCCATCCTGGACTCACTTTGTAGACCAGGCTGGCCTCGAACTCACAGCGATCCACCTGCCTCTGCCTCCCGGGTGCTGGGATTAAAGGCGTGCGCCACCATGCCCGGCTATGGCCACCACTTTAAATACACCCCAGGACTGGAAAAATATCATGTGAGCAGTCTTATCCGGAGGGCAGCTTCTTCTATGGAAACCTGCATTCTATGATGAGGGCAAAGTGCATGAACAAGGAAACTTGACATGAAATGTTCAAATCCCCCCGAGGCCCACCAGGGAGAAAGCAACTATGCTTTTCCTGCTACTCAAATGTTAAGCCCTCCTATTTCTATCAGGTGCGCTTATGGGCCATGCGGGCCATACAGAAAACTACTGAGGGTGCTGCAGGACCGCTCAGTGGGCTAAAACAAAAGTCAAATGAACACTCTGCTGACTTTATCTATATAGCACAAGAAGCAGTCAATCAGCAGATACAACACTGTGTGGCCGCAAATGCCTTAACGAAAGTACTCATATGGGAGGGTGCTACCAAGATGGCTTCAGTGCAGAGCGAGAATTGGAGGATTGAGTAACTGCCACTAGAGATTTAACTCAACCAGACAGAAAGCTTGCTTGGCAGCTGCTCTAGCTATACATTTAAAAAAACACAGGACACTGGAGGTAAGAACATGCCTTGGCAGGATGTTGGACATGTGTGGGTCAGAGCCACTTTGCCAATCAAGGTCCTAATAAGATGCAAGACAAAACTAAAAAACATCCTCCATCAATATGTCCAAAATTTAAGAAAGGGTTCCATTGGGCCAAAGATTGATACTCCAAAACTACCAAAGATGGGCAGCCTTTAAATTTCCACCTGGGCTGGGTGTGGTGGCGCACACCTTTAATCCCAGCACTTGGGTGGCAGAGGCAGGCAAATGGCTCTGAGTTCGAGGCCAGCCTAGTCTACAAAGCAGAGTCCAGAACAGCTAGGACTATAAGAGAAACCCTGTATTCAACAAAACAAACAAACAAACAAACAAAACACCAAACTTCCAGTGGAGCAACCCCCAGGCCCGAAATTAAGGAGGAAACCCATGAAAATATTTTGGATAATTCCTGTTAGTATGATTAGGCCTGCCTTTGTCTGAAATTAGAGGATAACGTGTTTTGTGGTATTACCGAATCCAGGGTGGAGAGAACTTGTTTAAGAAGGGATGAAATCCCCACCTCTTGGAAACTTCACCCTGTACTACCTGTAAAGGGCGTTGGCAGCCTAACAGTCTGGGCAAACAGCTCTGCTGATCACATGGGGTGACAATGATGGTAGTCAAGGGCAATCACACCCTTCATGCTGGGAGACTTTCCCGATAACCTCTGCGAAAGAGATGTCTTGGAGGATATGGATGCAGTCATTGCCACAGAGGGTAAAGCCGTCTATGATGATTGCATTGTACAAGAAAATTACATGTCAGGCCCCCAATTCTAAGGGCCACTGCTCCAACAGGATCCCAATTCCCCCTAAAATTGCTATGGAATTCTGACAAACCTGTGTGAGTGGATCAACGGCCAATAGGAGGAGATAAACACTAGGAATTGTTCAAGCTTGTCCAAGAACAACTTGGCTGTGATCATATCGTTTTCCACCAGTCCTTGGAACTCTCCTGCTTGTGTTATAAAAAAGAAGGCAAATTTAGAGTCTTACATGACTTCAGATCTATCAATGCTACTGTGCAGGTGATAGGGGCTACCCCGCCTGGCCTCCCTGCATTATCTGCAGTCCCTCATGGATTCTATACTGTCACCATAGATATTAAAGATTGTTTTTTCTCTATTCCTCTACATCCAGAGGACAAAGAAAGATCTGCCTTCTCTGTGCCTATAATTAATAATAAAATACCGAGCCGGGCGTGGTGGCGCACGCCTTTAATCACAGCACTCGGGAGGCAGAGGCAGGCGGACCGCTGTGAGTTCTGAGGCCAGCCTATGTGCTGGGATTACAGGTCTGCTGCATCACGCCCTGTGTTTAGCCAGGAGATTGTAACCATTACCAAGGATACAAAATGGGCTTTACACGGCGTTAACGCAGGCCTTAATCGAGCCCGTCTACATTGGCTTGATCCTGCTAGTGAGGTTTGGGGCCTTGTGATGCCCATGCAGGGATTTCCTACCAGTGGCTTTTCCCAATAAAATATTAAGTTGGGCTCGTTTGGCTTCTGCTTCTGCTCCTAATGTTACACCTTTTTGTTTTGTTTGTTTTTTGTTTTTGAGATAAGAGTTTTTCTGTCTTATCTTGGCTGCCCTGGACTCTTGTAGACCAGGTTAGCCTCCAACTCACAGAGATCTGCCTCTGCCTCCCAAATGTTAGGATTAAAGGCGTGTGCCACTACCGCCCGGCATGTAACCCCTTTTATAGATAATATTTTCACTCTTGCATTAAAAGTGCTTAAAATGTCCCTTTTATGGGTTGGAGAGATGGCTCAGTTGTTAAGAGCCCTGTTTGCTTTTCCAAAGGTCCTGAGTTCAATTCCCAGCAACCACAGGGTGGCTCATAACCATCTATACTGAGATCTGGTGTCCTCTTCTGGCATGCAAGCTCATATGCAAGCAGAACACTGTATAAATAAATAAATAAATCTTTTTTTAAAAAATATCCCTTTTATTGTTGGATAAAATGCCAGATACAATTATTCTTCCAGTTTCCCAGGTCTTTCTTGCCTGGACATTTCATCCTACTATATTGCTCAACTCTTTTTGTTAAATTTCCAGGGTAAGGCAGGGCATGATGGTGCACACCTTTAATCCCAGCACTCAAGAGGCAGAGGCAGGTGGATCACTGTGTTCGAGGCCAACCTAGTCTACAAAGTGAGTCCAGGACAGCCAGGACTACACCGAGAAACCCTGTCTTGAAAAACAAATAAAACAACAAAAATGAAATAAAAATTTCCAGGGTAAAATAGATAAGCACTGCTCTAAAAATAAAATCCTAGGTCTGGAGCGATGGCTCACTGGTTAAGAGCATTGTCTGCTCTTCCAAAGGTCCTGAGTTCAATTCCCAGCAACCACATGGTGGCTCACAACCACCTATACTGAGATCTGGTGCCCTCTTGTGGTGTGCAAGCTCACATGCAGGCAGAACATTGTATAAATAATAAATAAATCTTAAAAAAATAAAATCCTATCCATGTGTCCTTTAATACCTGTGATTCACAGGCAGGACTTAACAGAAAAACCCATTCCTGATGCCAAGTCAGGCTTTACAGACTCTTTTTTTTTTTTTTTTTTTTGGTTTTTCGAGACAGGGTTTCTCTGTGTAGCCTTGGCCATCCTGGACTCACTTTGTAGACCAGGCTGGCCTCGAACTCACAGCGATCCGCCTGCCTCTGCCTCCCGAGTGCTGGGATTAAAGGCGTGCGCTACCACGCCCAGCACTGAGGCTCTTTTTACCATTAATTTTAAAAATTTTGACAAAAACAGTCTGTCCCAGCAGGCAGATAGATGTGCATTCAAGGCCAGCTGGTCTACAAAGACTACACAGAGAAATCTTGTCTCCAAAAACCAACCAACCAACCAACCAAACACTGGCCTGTTCCCCCGCCCCATAAGCATTGGGGTACAGTGCTCTCCAGGATCACCCCTTTACCACTAGTCTACTGGCAGGATCCTATGGACAGTATGTGGAAGGATCCTGCCTCTCTTAACCACGGGACAGACCAGCCAGTTTGGGTTCCTGGTCGAGGGATAAAGCCATACATCTGCCCTGAGTGAAACAATGGAACCACAGCTTTGCAGAACCCATCCCTGAGTGAAGGAGGGGATGGCCACCGTCAGCCCACAGTTTCAGACAGCAGAACATCAGAAGGAATTTTTAACCGATAAGAGTAGTCCCATACAGCTCCAGTGCCAATATACAGAAGGCACCTGGAATACATCTTTCCTTTCTCTCCTTCATAGCTTCATCAGGAGACAGTGGCTATAAACACCACCAGAGTAGATGTAGTTACCCTATCTGAATTAGGACATTTCTTCCAGGATGTAGCTTCCAAACTCACTTTATTTTTACCCAGGAGTTTATTAGTTTATGCCATAGCAATTATAGTTTTACCTATATTTTTTCTTGATATGATTTAAAAATCATATATGCCTCCAAACTCAGCACACCAAAGCTCTCCATCTGGAGATTTTTTTGTTTTTGTTTTTTGTTTTTTGTTTTTCGAAACAGGGTTTCTCTGTGTAGCCTTGGCCATCCTGGACTCACTTTGTAGACCAGGCTGGCCTCGAACTCACAGTGATCCGCCTGCCTCTGCCTCCCGAGTGCTGGGATTAAAGGCGTGCGCCACCACCGCCGAGCTGGCCCTTCAATCTTTTTTTTTTTAATATTTATTATTATGCATACAGTGCTGAAAAGGGCATCAGATCACATTATAGATGGTTGTGAGCCACCATGTGGTTGCTGGGAATTGAACTCATGACCTCTGGAAGAGCAGTCAGTGATCTTAACCGCTGAGCCATCTCTCCAGCCCCCTTCAATCTTTTAAAGGCTTCCCCACTGAACAATAAAGTTTTATCAGCATCTTGAGTCTGGTCTCGGGGTTTGATTCCCTGGGTTCTGTGTGGGCTCCATCGCCACTCATCCCCGTTCCCCCTGGTTCCTGATTCTCACAAGATTCTGTAAAAATAAAAATTTTTAAAAAGGGAAAAGAAGGGGGGGAAATTCCCAGAGAGATGGTGTAGTACTTAAGATCACTTGCAGCTCTTCCAGAAGATTCAAGATAGGTTCCCAGAACCTATATCAGATAGCTTATAACTGTTAACTGTAGCTTAAGGGTATTTGGAGCCTCTGGCCTCTGCTGGCACCAGCACTCCCATGTACACACCCACATACAGACATACCTATACATAATAAAATATAAATAAAAATAATCTTTTAAACAAGACTTTTTTTTTTTAAAGTATCAGGCAGAAAGCAGGCCATGCCTGTGATCTCAGCACTAGAGAGGCTGAGGTAGAACAACCTTTTGGTTTTGTTTGCTTTGCTTTGTCTGAGACAGGGTGTCACATACCAAGACAGTCTCAAAGCAAAACAAACCAGCAAGAGGGTTTCCCATTCACGGGCAGACCCTGCGCCTTCTCATGTTAGCTCCGTAGCTTCACCTTGATGTACATCACATCCTTTCCCTTTTCAATCTCTAAGTCTCAATGACATGTGACTAACATCAGGTTATCCTTTCCCAGATAGCCCTAAACAAGCCATGACCATTTTTTGTTTCTTTTAGTTTTCTCAGACAGGGTTTCTCTTGTAGTCCAGATCTGCCTGCCTCTTCCTCCTTGAATGCTGGGATTAAGGTGTGCCCTACCACACCCTCATGCCATGAACTATTATTACACCTCTGTTCCTTAAAAAAATTTAAATTTATTTTGTGCCCCCCCCAACTTGGTACCTTTTAAAATTACCATCGCCTAGGGGCTGGAGAGACAGTTCAGCGGTTAAGAGTACCATCTGCTCTTCCAGAGGTCCTGAGTTCAATTCCCAGCAACCACATGGTGGCTTACAACCATCTGTAATGAGATCTGGTGTGGTGTCTTCTTGTGACAGGCAGAATACTGTATTCATAATAAATAAATCTTAAAATAAAATAAAATTACAACCGCCTAATAAGGTGAAGCTTAATTAAAACAAAAAAAAAAGATTTTTAAATTGCATGTGTTTATTTATGTGGGGAAAGACAAGGCACAAGAGCAGGTCAAGAGGACTGTCGCCTGTGGGAGGAGGGTCTCTCCTTCCACCACTGAGCCCTGGGGATTGATCTCAGCTCATCAGGCCTGGCTGAAAGCAGTTTTACTCACTGACTCATCTTGCCAGCCACTTAATTTTGTTGTTTGTTTGGCTTTTATTTTTTTAGATAGAGTCTCATGCAGCCCAGGCTAGCCTTAAACTTACTATATAGCTGAGGATAACCTTCAAATTCTGATCCTTGTGTGCTGGAATTACAGGTATGCAGAACCCTGCCTGATTTATATGATGCTGAGGACTAAACCCAGGGCTTGATACAAGCTAAATATGCATTCTACTAGCTGGTTGTGGTGGCACATACCTTTATCCCAGCACTCAGGGAGGCAGAGACAGTTTAATCAATATGAATCCCATGCTAGCCTGGTCTTTTTTGGGGGGGGAAGGGTTGTTTTTTGTTTGTTTGTTTTTGTTTTTCTGAGACAGGGTTTCTCTGTGTGTAGCCTTGGCTGTCCTGTACTCACTTTGTAGACCAGGCTGACCTCGAACTCACATCGATTGCTGGGATTAAAGGTGTGCACCACCACACCCAGCTGCTAGCCTGGTCTTAAAAAAACAAAAGGGCTGGAGAGATGGCTCAGTAGTTAAGAGCACTGTCTGTTCTTCCTAAAGGACCTGGGTTCAATTCCCAGCACCCACATGGCAGCTCACAACTGTCTGTAACTCCAAGATCTGACACCCTCACACCAATGCACATAAATTAAAAATTAAATAAAATATTAAAAACAAACAAAAAAAAAAAGGCAAAAAACCAAAAAAAACCCAGAAAACAAAAAAGCCAAATATGCATTCTACTGGCTTAGTTACTATATCTGAGCGTGCCCCACCGCGCCTCTTTGAAACATGGTCTCTCTGTGTAGCTCTGGCTGCTGTGGAATTTGATGTGTGAATAGGCTAAACTCCAACACAGAGATCTGCCTGCCTCTGTCTCTCAAATGCTGAGATTTAAAGTTGTGTGCACTGTGCCCTCCTTAAGATATTTATCTATTTAGTACAGGGCATGGTGGTACAGGCCTTTAATCCCAGAGGCAGGAGGATCTCTGAGTTCAAGGTCAGCCCTGTCTAAAGAGCAAGTTCCAGGACAGACAGGGCTACACAGAGAAACCCTGTCTTAAAAAATAACAACAGCACCGGGTGGTGGTGGGCGCCTTTAATCCAAGCACTTGGGAGACAGAGGCAGGAGGATATCTCTGAGTTCAAGGCCAGCCTGGTCTACAGAGAGAGTTCCAGGATAGCTAGAGCTGTTACACAGAGAAACCCTGTCTCAAAAAACAAAACAAAACAAAATAACAACAGCAACAACTTATTTTCCTCTTTTTCTTTTTTTGTTGTTGTTATTTCATTTTTTTTTTCAAGACAGGGTTTCTCTGTGTAGCCTGAGCTGTCCTGGAACTCACTCTGTAGACCAGGCTGGCCTCAAATTCAGAGATCCTCCTGCCTCTGCCTCCAAGTGCTGGGGTTAAAGGCCAGCTGCAGCACAACTACCACCATCTCCCAAACCCCCAAAACACAGATTTTTTTAAAATATTATTTATGTGTGCTTGTGTATATGCTATGTCCTGTGTGTATGCCCACAGAGGCCAGAAGAGAACATCAGACTCTCTGGAAATGCTGTTATAGATGCTGGACTCACCCAGGATGGGTGGCTGTACTGAATTTGGGTCCTCTAAAAGAGCAGCAAGCCCTCTTAACTGCTGAGCTCTCCAGGCCTTCTCTGTACTTTTATTTGTTTGGGTTTGGTTTTGTTTTTTGTTTTTTGAGACAGGGTTTCTCTGTGTAAGAGCCTTGGCTGTCCTGGACTCTCTGTGTAGACCAGGCTGGCCTGTACTTTTTAAATGATTTTTTTTTTTTTTTTTGGTTTTTCAAGACAAGGTTTCTCTGTGATAGCTTTGGCTGTCCTAGACTCACTTTGTAGACCAGGCTGGCCCCGAACTCACAGTGATCCACCTGCCTTTGCCTCCCAAGTGCTGGGATTAAAAGCGTGCGCCACCACGCCCGGCTTAAATAATATTTTTACCTTTACATCTCCTGATAGATGGTAAGTGCCTGAAAAGCAGGGCCTCTAAGGATAGTACTGACTCCAGTACATGAGACTCAAGGGCATGAGTGGTTCCTCCCACTGGCTGCTCAAGACTCCCTTTTTCTTGGCTGACCTTCAGTCATCCTTATAACTATTGTTTTGATTCGGAGAACAAAAACAACAAAACTCTCTGTTGGCAAGGTCTTCATGCTTTTATCTTCATGTTTAACGTGTCTAAGACTCTAAGACTTGCATAGGTAATATTTAAATTACACGAACCGCCTTAAAGAATAAAGGGGATGGGAAATGGCCTTTTGAAGTAATCCTTTCTGTTTTTTGTTTTTGTTTTGTTTTGTTTTGTTTTTTGACAGGGTCTCACTATGTAGCCCTGGCTGGCCTTGAACTTGCTTTGTAGACCAGGCTGGCTTCCAATTTACAGATATGATGCCTGCTAAAATTAAAGATGTGCACCACCACACCCAGCCCAGTCTTTTCCTTTTATTTTTCTAAAGATTTATTTATTTATTTATTATATACAGTATTCCGCATGCATATACACCTGTACACCAGAAGAGGGCATCAGATCACATGATGGATGGTTGTGAACCATCATGTGGTTGCTGGGACTTGAACTCAGGACCTTTGGAAGAGCAGGTGGCACTCTTAACCACTGAGCCATCTCTCTCTCTCTCTCTCTCTCTCTCTCTCTCTCTCTCTCTCTCTCTCTCTCTCTCCTCCTCTCTCTCTCTCTCTCGTCCTCTCCTCCTCCTCTCTCTCTCTCTCTCTCTCTCTCTCGCTCGCTCGCTCTGTTTTTCCTTCCTTCCTTCCTCCTTTCTTTCTTATGTGTGTGTATGGTTTTTCAAGACAGGGTTTCTCTGTGTAGCTCTGGCTGTCCTGGACTCTCTTTGTAGACCTGCCTCTGCATCTTAAATGCCAGGAGTACAGGCATGTGTTACCCTTCCATCGTTTTTTCTCTCTTTTAATAGAAGGAAACATAAGTCATTCAATATATTTTATAAAATTCAGTTGTTCAAATTGTAAAATGCCTGTGTAAAGATTTTTAGAATATCTGTCTGTGAGTTCAAGTCCAGCCTAATCTACACAGTGACTTCCAGGCCAATTTAGTCTACACAGTGAATTCCAGGACTATGTAGAGACTCTATCTCAAAAAACCAAAAGATTTATAGAATATATATATGTGTGGGCCCTTGTCTACAGGCGGAGGAGACACTCCCTCCCAGTAAGCTTCATGCTTGGACATAGGTGAGCCATACCCTCTGCTGGCAAAACATCCCACCAGGCCCAAATGTGTTAAAAGGCTAGTTCCTTGTAGGGACCAAAGCACAGACCCTCACCCACACAAAAGGTGTCAAAAGCTGGCTCTTTGAAAAAAAACATACAAAGGTGTCCTGGAGACAAGCCCCAGGAAGTATCCTGGGAGTGGCTCCTGCAATTCAGTTACCCTTGGTTAAAAAGCCCAGATCTGGAGTGGAGGTGCGGATTTTTCTCATTTTTCCTTCTGTAGCTCTGTCTTTGTCTTTCTGTTATCATTAAGCTTAGTGAATTAAAATCTAGCTCTTTGACTCTTGATTGTCTTTATTTTTAACCAAGTGTGGTCGGTTATCTGGCTTTTCACAAGCCAGAGGTTCCCTTCTCCAGCTGGAAGGATCTTAGATATCCACTGTCTCAACCCAGGCTGAGCATGGCTGCCCCATGCTCCCTCCCTGCCCAGAAGGCCTTCTTTGTGACCAGTTCTCAGGACAGAGCCTTCTTCAGCTAGCCTCCAGAAGGCTGAAGAAAACTGTGATCAGATTCTCAGCCCAGCCTCCCGGAGAAAGGAATCCACATATATGTGTGTTTATTTCTAGTGAGGGGATCATACATTTTTAAAAGAAGTGCTGGAGAAAGTTGTAAGAAAGTTATAACTGTCGCCTAATATTCAGTTATTTCCATTATTGGAATAAAAGCAACAAATATGGGGCTGGAGAAATGGATCAGCAGTTAAGAGCACCCAGGTTTGGTTCCCAGCACCTACATGGGGGCTCACAACTGTAATTCCATTTCCAGGGGATCATATGCCCTCTTCTGGCTAAAGGCACCAGATATCCACTCCAGCCCCTCCCCAGAAAAAAAAAAGACAAAGAAAAAGAAATCTCAAGCCGGGCATGGTGGCGCACGCCTTTAATCCCAGCACTCAGGAGGCAGAGGCAGGCGCATCGCTGTGAGTTCGAGGCCAGCCTGGTCTACAAAGTGAGTCCAGGATGGCCAAGGCTACACAGAGAAACCCTGTCTCGAAAAACAAAAAAAAAAAAAAAAAAAAAAAAAAGAAAGAAAGAAAGAAAAAGAAATCTCAGCTAGGGATGACAGTGCATACTTATAATCCTAACACTCTGGAAGTGGGAGCAAGAGGATGAGAAGTTCAAGACCATCCTCTGGACCACAGCAAGTCTGAGACCAGGCTGCTCTACATGACGCCCAGGCAAGACCCTGCTAAGACAGAAAGAGCCAGTTTGGGAGGCAAAGGCAGGCAAATCTCTATGGGTTCGAGGCCAACAAACTACATAGTGAATTCCAGGCCAACCAAGGCTACACATGAAGACCTTGTGTTAAAAAAAAAAAAAAACCCAACAACAACAAAATACAAACCAAGAAAGAGAAAAAGAAGAGGGAAGAGGAGAGAGAAAGAAGAAAGGAGAAAGTAAAGCAGTTATCTCAGTTCCAACATCTTCACTTGAGAATCACCCAACTTTTCTTAGCATTCAAAGCTTACTTCTACAATGCGCAAAGTGTTTTATTTAGATGATGTATTTAAACAGCAACCATCACTGTTATAAACAGGAAATTAATATCACTTGGCATAAAATGGAAGTGACTCACTGAAAAGTATATGAATATGAAAATTATTAAGGTCTAGCTGGATATAGTTTTTGTCTACTGAAGCTTTAGGGGGACATTAAAGAGCACCGTCTCCAATAAAAAGTAGCCTCTGTGACAAAAGTGAAATGTATTGAAAAGGAGTAACTTTCCCATTGAGACTCAGTATCATTTGGTGTTATATACGTGTACAAACTGAAGCCATCTTCTTTCAGGAGAATCCTTGCAGAATCCAAATCCCCCACCTACCTCCAGACCTTATAACTTCTAAAAACAAAACAAAACAACAACAAAAAAACATTGCTCTGGATCTCTCCTCTAACCTTAAACAAAAGGAACAGATTTCATTATCCAGCAGGCAATGTCTTGGGCCTCATCTACTCTGAAAACTACTTCCAAAAGCCTACCAGCCATCAAATGGCTAATCCTCAAGTCCACGGCCACTCTGTTCCCACTGCAGGAATTGAGAAAGCACTAGAACACTGACAACAAAAAGGGTAATGGTTGGTAATTTTTCCTCCAAGGCACTTACTTGGCAAAAGCCTTAGTAGACATTCAAATGGCTGGGTCTGATTCCTATTAGAAACGGTGACCGTTCCTTACTCCCCCCAAGGCTGGAGGGTTGCCAGAGGGTCACACTGAGTGTTTGGATATGTGGCCTCAGAGGCAGGCGATGAAGGGTCAGGCTGCTCCAGAGGCTGTTCCTTGCTGGGTGCTGGAAAAGTCACAAAAGCTTCAGCACTTAAGTTCTGAGGAAACTTCTGGACACAGGATGACTTTGAGAAGTCTGGGCAGGTGGCACCACAGGAACCCCCATGGCCAAAGTATGGCTCTCAGAAACTTTAGCAGTTTAAAGTTGAGGTTAAGAAGCAGGGTGAATTTTCTGGAGACGGTTTCGTTGGGCTGCAGTGTCCTGGATTTGGCTCTGAGATGTCTGGCTATCTTCCCTTTCCAGAGGGTAGATTTGAGTAGCCACACAGATCTTTGAACGTCCCTGAGAGGGAGAGTCTACAGGTACATGGCTTTCAGAGGACACAGAGGACTGGCTATCTTCCCTTTCCAAAGGGTAGATTTCAGAGGGAGAGTCCACAGGCACATGGCTTCCAGAGGCCTGGATTTGGCCCTGAGATGTCACAGGTTCCATAGGTAAATTGTCCGAGGGCACGAGGACAAAGAGGTGACTCTGGCTATCTTCCCTTTCCAGAGGGTAGATTTCAGAGGTCACACTGATCTTTGAGTGCTCCTGAGAGGGAGAGTCCACAGGTACTTGGCTTTCAGAGGACACAGAGGACTGGATTTGGCCCTGAGATGTCACAGGTTCCGTAGGTAAATTGTCCGAGGGCACGAGCACCAAGAGGTGACTCTGGCTATCTTCCCTTTCCAGAGGGTAGATTTCAGAGGCCACACTGATCTTTGCGTGCTCCTGAGAGGGAGAGTCCACAGGTACATGGCTTCCAGAGGCCTGGATTTGGCCCTGAGATGTCACAGGTTCCATAAGTAAATTGTCCGAGGGCACGAGGACCAAGAGGTGACTCTGGCTATCTTCCCTTTCCAGAGGGTAGATTTCAGAGGCCACACTGATCTTTGAGTGCTCCTGAGAGGGAGAATCCACAGGCACATGGCTTTCAGAGGATAAAGCCATCCGGGAAGAGCTTTCAGAGGCTTCCGACGCCGGAGGGTAGCACTGAGAGGTCACCGAAAAGACAGGCTGGCTCCTAGAAGTAGAAATGGAGAGAGGTGGGTGCAAAGGGACCAGAGGGAAACTCCTAGAGGCCTGGACTGCGCAAAGCTCTAGTTTGCTCAGAACGGACCTCGGCTTCTCCGGATGGAACGAAGTTCTCCCATCTCCCCTCCTGGCGTCGCTGTTCCTTTCCAGCTGTCCCGGGTCGGTCGAGCTTAGGCTGCTGACCCTCAGGAGGGCCCTCGGGAGGAGTCGCCGCCGCCGCCGCCGGCGGATCCGCAGGAAGGTGTTGGAGACGTTCCTGAGGGTCAGGGAGAAGCGACGGCTGCCGCTGCGTTGCTCGCTGACCTCGCTCCTGCGAGTCAAAGTCCTCCGGAAGGGCTCTTCCGGGAGCGCCTCGATGTTGCCGGTGTACCAGGAGATCCACCACAGGAGACTAACGAAGATGATGATGGAACCCAGATAGAGCAGCATGTCGTAGAACAGCAGGTCGGCGAAGACGCCCGTGAACAGCACTGCCACACCCACAGCGTCGAAGGCGACGCCCAGCCAAAAAAACTTCGTGCAGCGGCCCAGACCTCCGGACCGCATCTCCTCCAAGTCCACGGTCTTCTGCGAAAGCTGGGTGCTGCTCAACATCGCCCACGCAAACCTCGCAAGAGGCCACCAAGCCCAGGGCGCTGCCACCCGCAAGCTTTAGCCGCTAGGTCTCCATGGCAACGCAAGGGGCGGGGTGGAGCGGGAAGTTAAGCGGTACTTTACTCTGCTAGAGGACCCTGGAGACTGGCAAGGGGGCTGCGCGTGCGCGCGACGACCCGCGGCACCTTCCGCGCTTGCGCAGTGCTCGCCCTTCCCGGGCAGTCTGTTGCAGGGTCGGGTCCCGTGTTGAGTGAGGTAAAACTTAGGGCAGCGAAACTAGCTGTAACCGCGGCGAGAATCTTCTGGAGGGAGGATGAGATCTTGGGGGAGCGAGAACCTCAGGCCTCTTTTCGCGTAACATTTCCCCAACAGCCTGAACGAAGCTTTGTCTCAGGTGCAGTCAGGCGTTTCTTATCATAAAGAATTAAATTGGCTAAATATTTTCCTTCACCCGAGAAGTGGCTAGACTAGGGTCTGGTGTCATTAGGTCTTAATTCTCATCTTATCTGATGACTTGATACATTTTTCCAAGCACCTAGTAGGCCCGGTCGCTCTGGTCTCTCCCCATCTCCGCTCTCCCCCGGCCGTGCCTATTGTAGCCCAGCGTAGGGTGGTGGAGGGAGAGGTTTGGCCGAAAGGATTCTAAAATAGGTTTACGCTTGCACATCACACCACACTTGGAGGAAAACTATGCTTAAATATTTTCAAAAGTATACATAGAAAATTAGAAAGGTATAGAGATGTGGTCACTAACAGGTTGCCATGCTCCTGCCTGAGCATACAAGCTATACTAATTGGACCCAGAGGGTTATTAAAGAATTTTTAAAGGGGTCAGATGTGATAGTGCAGGCTTTTAATCCCATCACTCGAAAGGAAGAGGCAAACAGCCTGTCCTAATTTGGGAATTCCAGGCCAGACAGGATTATACTGTGAGATCCTGGCTCAAAATGAATGAATGAATGAAAGAAAATTAAAAAGGACGTGAAGGTGGGTCTGGGAAGTTGGAGGTGGATATAACCCAAGATATACATGTATAAAATTCTCAAAGAAAGGGTTAGTAAAGGTAAGGTGGCAAAATGTTAATCAGAATATAGATGAAATGAGTGTAGGTGTTTATTGTTCAATTCTTTCCTCTGTGTTTTTTTTTTTTTTAAGACAGTGGTCATTTAAAAAAAATATTTATTTTCATTGCTGTTTTGCCTGCATGTGTATCTGTGAGAGTGTCGAATCCTCTGGAACTGGAGTTACAGACAGTTGTGAGCTTCCATGTGGGTGCTAGGAATTGAACTTCAGGACCTCTGAAAGAGCAGCCAGTGCTCTCAACCTCTGAGCCACCTCTCCAGCCCGTTTCCTATGCTCCTTAGGCTTGACATTTTCAAAATAAAGTTGAATTTGATTTTGTAATTTAAAATGTGTTTTAAATTTATAAATGTGAGTGGCAGGTGGGCACAATGGCTCAGTAGTTAAGGCTTGATGGTACACCTGACAACCTGAGTCCAGTACCCAGGAGCCCACGTGAGAGAAAGAAAAAACTGGCCTCTGCAGTTGCTCTCTGACCTTCACGTGAAAATAAGCAATTCTCTACCTTTTGGCTACAACCAGAATGAACTGGCTGGTGGTGAAGGGCCAACACCGTAAGTGGATAAGCGGACTCGCCCTTTTCCCAGACGCTTCGAAATTAGCCGGTTTAGCCTGGGGCTCATCTCTATAGTCCTTGATAGTCGTTCCTGGAATTAGGCAGGTTTAAATGTTACATTTTTAAAATTTTATTTATTTTATGTACACGAGTGCTGTGTGTGCATGTATACCTTCATGCCAGAAGAGGGCATTAGATACAGATGGTTGTGAGCCACCATGTGGTTGCCAGGAATTGAACTCAGGACCTCTGGAAGAGCAGGACCTCTGCTCTTAACCTCTGAGCCATCTCTCCAGCCCCCAGAAATTTTAATTTCTTACCTGGGGCAAGATCTTTACCCTCCCTGAGCTCTGGTCTCCCCTTCTATTAATGAGAGAGCGGGCGCCTGTAGGAGACGGACTTTGCCATTAGATGGTGCCAGTGTTGGGAAGTACTAACAATCGCTCTCCACAGAGCCTCTCCCTGCTTTATGTGTGAGAACATTTCATGTGACCATAGGTATATAGATATATAAAATAGTTATACAAATCAAGCACTCGATAGTCATAAAAATTTATTTGAGAACAAATATCTTGTTAACATTTTATTTACTTTTGAGATGCTTTCAATGTAGCACAGGCTGGCCTTGCTATGTAGCTGAAGATGACCCTCCTGCCTTTACTTCCAGAGTGCTGCAATTATGGGCATAGTCATCACGCCCTGCTATTTAAACAATTCTTTAGTATACATATAGTTTTGTCACTCATTAGACAAAAGAAAGTTGGCAGGCCAATAAGTTATATGTACATGTTTTTACATAAAGAATTAAACCTCGGCTAAATATTTGATACTGCAGGACATAGAGCATCTTCAATATTTCTTTTACAGTTGATGAGTATTTTGATTTTATAACCATTAATGCTGAGAACCACAGTGCAGAAGTGCGTAGTACAAAATGGCAGAAATATATTTTGAAGCATCTTGGAAATTCTGTTCTAATGCCAAGACAAAATTTAACATTTTCAAAAATAAAACTGAAGGGAGCAACTCAAAAGATTGTTGTTGTTGTTTTAATTGCATTACATGTATTTGTTTGTTTTGGAGGTGGTAGGGCTCAAATATGGGTGTCAGAGGGCAACTTGTACTTCCCACCACTTGAGCCCCGGGGGTCACGTGATTGTCGGGCTTAGCAGCAAGCACCCCACAGGCCAATATAGCAGTTTTTAAAAGTAAACATTCCCACAGCTGTGGTGGTGCACACCTTTAATCCCAGCACTCAGGAGGTAGAGGCAGAGGCAGGCAGATCCATGTGAGCTCCAGGCCAGCCTGATCTACAAAGCAAGTCCAGGACAGCCAAGGCTGCACAGAGAAAACCTATCTGGAAAAACAACAACAACAACAACAACAACAAAAAAAAACCAAACCAGGTGGTGCACACCTTTAATGCCAGCACTTAGGGAGAAGAGACAGGCTGACCTCTGAGTTCGGGGCCAACGTGGTCTACAGAATGAGTTCCAGGACAGCCAGGGATCCACAGAGGTGTGGTGTTTCATCCCAACATTGGGAAGGCAGAAACAGGCAGGTTTCTGTGTCTGAGGCCAGCCTTAACAACATAGAGAGTTCCAGGCTAGCCAAAGGATAGTACATAGTGAGTAGTGAGTCCCTGTCTCAAGAAAAAAAAAAGTAGAAATTGTAACAAAGACTTACTGATTCGGTACTTTCATCTGAGAAATGACAGGAGGAAAAAAGAAAATTGAGACAGGTTTTCTCTGTATAGCCCTGGCTGTCCTAGACTCTCTTTGAAGACTAGGCTGGCCTCGAACTCACTGGGATCTGCCTGCCTCTGCCTCCTGAGTGCTATTGCCACTGAGACCAGGCACAGTAGGAAAATATTAAAAAGTGTTTGTATAGCTAGATTTTGCTACTTTGTGGGTTATTCTCTTTCTCACCCTTTATTCCTCCTCCTTCCCTTTCACTCCATCACTGACAGGAGAGAAAGAAAGACAGAGCAGAGACAGAGAGATAGAGATCCCTGAATGTAATGTCTTCTTGTTTCTTCTTTGAGCACAACTGTTAACAAACTGAAACCAACAACAACAATCAACAACTACCTACCCAGCCTATCAGGGCTCTAGCATTTATACAGCCTCTGAAAAATTCCCAGAATTCCAAACATCACACAATCGCAGAAACTATCTGCAGCTGGCAAAACCACGCCTCTGCTACAGGCAGCTGCTGCAGGACAGTCTGAAGCAGCCCCATAGCCCTCACACCTGGGGTTAAAACAAAGACATTCCTAAAGTATTTTCATAGGTTTTTTGGCTGTTTTCTTTTTGTTGTTGTTGTTTGTTTGTTTGTTTTGGACTTTTGAAACAGGGGTTTCTCTGTGTAACCCTGGCTGTCCTGGACTTGCTTTGTGGACCAGGCTGGCCTCGAACTCACAGAGCTCCACCTGCCTCTGCCTCCTGGAATGCTGGGATTATAGGCATGCAACACTGTGCCTGGCTTCTGTGGATTGTTTAAAGAACCAGAAATTTCAGAATTTTCACTGCATTTTTGTCCACAGTAATTAAACCACTATGTTTCTGTAAGAGCACAAACCTGTGTGCGTGCAGCAGAGACACCACACTTCTTACACATGGCGCTCTCAGATCTGAGCTAAGGTGTTTCAGGCAGCCTTGGAGAGCAGCGGTAGTATAACAGCATGCACGGGGCAAACTGTGCTTGCCCTGGGTTCAGAATTAAAAGGTGCAGAGAAGTGTAACTCAAGATGAGTGATGCTTCCAGAGGTGCCTTTGATTCCTTAGCTGCTTGGTTTTGAATTCGGTTTTGGTTGTTCTGCCTTCGGAAGCCTTTTACTGTAGCATCTTCTTTGACGTCCCTCCGTTTAGTTACGTTACTCTTGTATGGGGTAGTGAGTCACCGATGAGACACAGCTGTGGTCCAGCTGGCGGTGAGAGCACATCCCTGTAGTCTCAGCACCCAGGAGGCAGAGGCAGAAGGAGCAAGAGTTAAAGAAATGTTTGCGGGGCTAGAGAGATGGCACGGAGGTTAAGAGCACTAGGTGGCCTCCTAATAGGTCCTGAGTTCAACTCCCAACAACCACGTGGTGTCTCGTGACCATCTATAATGAGATCTGTGTAGTGGACGTAAACATGTTTTGTTTTGTGCCATGTGAAACAGACTTCTGTGAGGTTGTGAGGTGTTTTCCCACTGAAAACAGACTTGTGAGAGAACAGGTGATGTTTGTCCACTGGAAGAGGAACTGTCTCTTGCAGAGGGGGCATGGTCTTTGCCAACTGATAAACATCCTAGTAGAGACTCTGAGAGGATACACACACACACACACAACACACACACACACACACACACACACACACACTCGACTAAAGAGAACTGCTCCAGCAAAAGCTTCTAGGCTCTGGGCTCCAGCTGCTGCTCTGGGCTCCAGCAGCTGCGGTTGCAGTCACCTTCACTGAATTGCTGGTTTGCTGTTCAACTGGTCTATTGGAATCCTGCCAACTACACCGGTGGAATTGCTCCAAGGAACTGAGTATAAAAAGATCTATCTCTTTTGTTACTATTAACCTCTTTTCTCTCCTATCTAGGGTAGGTTGGTAGGAAAGTATAAGCATTAAAGAACCCCAAAATAAAGTACGTTTAAAGAAGTTCAAAGCCTACAGTACCGGTGCCCTCTGTGGCCTGCTGGCACACATGCAGGCAGAATACTGTATAAATAATAAAAAAATAAATCTTTCAAAAAAAAAGTATTTGCGGCCAGGCATGGCACACCTTTAATCCCAGCACTCAGGAGGCAAAGACAGGTAGACCTCTGTGAGTTCAAGGACAGCCTGGTCTACAATGTGAGTTCCAGGACAGCCAGGGCTGTTACACAGAGAAACCTTGTCTTGAAAAACCGAAAAAGGCCGGGCGGTGGTGGCGCACGCCTTTAATCCCAGCACTCAGGAGGCAAAGACAGGTAGACCTCTGTGAGTTCAAGGACAGCCTGGTCTACAATGTGAGTTCCAGGACAGCCAGGGCTGTTACACAGAGAAACCTTGTCTTGAAAAACCAAAAAAGGCCAGGCGGTGGTGGCGCACGCCTTTAATCCCAGCACTCGGGAGGCAGAGGCGGGCGGATCGCTGTGAGTTCATGGCTGGCCTGGTCTGCAAAGTAAGTCCAGGACAGCCAAGGCTACACAGAGAAACCCTGTCTCAAAAAACAAAAACAAAAAACAAAAAACAAAAAAAAAAAAAAGAAAAGCCAAAAAAAAAAAGTATTTGCAAATAGAGCTCTGTTTTTGCTTTTGATTTGTTTTCTTTTGTTGAGACAGGGTTTCTTTGTGTAGCCTTGGCTGTCTTGAATTCACTTTGTAGACCAGGCTGACCTCAAACTCACAGTGATTTGCCTACCTCTGCCTCTCAAGTACTGGGATTAAAGGTGTGCGCCACCGCTGCCTGCCTAGACCAGTCTTAAATAACAATAAACACAGGGGCTGAACAGACGGCTCAGCAGTGGAGACATTCTCTTCCTGCTTCTGAGAGCACTGCCTCACATTTGACATACATTGACAAAGACACACATAAATAAAAAACAATAAAAACGAGGCCGGGTGTGGTGGCACACGCCTTTAATCCCAGCACTTGGGAGGCAGAGGCTGGTGGATCGATGTGAGTTCGAGGCCAGCCTGGTCTACAAAATGAGTCCAGGACATCCAAGGCTACACAGAGAGACCATGTCTCAAAAAACTTAAAAAAAAAAAAAAAAAAACAAAAACAAAAACCTAAAAAAAAAAAAACCAAAACCAAAAAACGATAAAACAAAGTTAAAAAAAAAAAGGTGGGGCTGGAGAGATGGCTAAGCAGTTAAGAGCTCAGACTGCTCTTTCAGAGGACCTGAATTCAATTCCTAGCAACCACATGGTGGCTGACAGCCATCCATAATGTGATCTGATGCCCTCTTCTGGCCTGCATAAATAAATCTTAAAAAATAAAAATAAAAAAACCTGGGCGATGGTAGCCCACGCCTTTAATCCCAGCACTTGAGAGGCAGAGGCAGGTGGATCACTGTGAGTTGGAGGCCAGCCTGGTCTACAAAGTGAGTCCAGGACAGCCAGGGCTGCACACAGAGAAACCCTGTCTCGGAAAACCAGAAACAAACAAACAAACAAAGAGCCGGAGGATAGTTCAGTTGATGAAATGTTTGCTGTGTAGGTGTGAGGACCTGAGTTCAGCACTCAGAACGGTGTAAGAGCCGTTGTGGCGGCACACGTTGGTAACCTCACTACCTGAGTTCAGCACTCAGAATGGTGTAAGAGCCGTTGTGGCGGCACACGTTGGTAACCTCACTACCTGAGTTCAGCACTCAGAACGGTGTAAGAGCCGTTGTGGCGGCACACGTTGGTAACCTCACTACCTGAGTTCAGCACTCAGAACGGTGTAAGAGCCGTTGTGGCGGCACACGTTGGTAACCTCACTACCTGAGTTCAGCACTCAGAACGGTGTAAGAGCCGTTGTGGCGGCACACGTTGGTAACCTCACTGCTGAAGAAGGGGTGAAGGTAGACCCCTGGGGCTTGCTGGCTACCCAGCCTAGCCAATGCCATGAGCTCCCGGCCAGTGAAAGATCCTGTCTCAAAACAGAATAGTTCATCCTCTGGCCTCCACGTACACATGTGCACCTTCATACACACATCTGTCATGTCTACATGCAGCTGCACTCTGACTCCCGCTGGACCCTCATCGTTCCTTTCCTCCCATCAATGGCTCCTGCTCCAGCAAGTACAAAGGTGTGGATGGTATAGACTCACTTCCTGGAAGAAAAACTGCTGCTTCTGCTGTGGGAGTTGACGGGGCTGCATCTGAAAAGAGCTCTGAACTAGGCAATGGGTAGGAAACTGCAGCTGTTGATTGGCCGCATTTATCTGGAGTCCTGTCTGAGAGCTGGATTTGGGTGGATTCCTGTAGTTTACGTGAATCCTTTTTAAGTTTACAAAAATGATAAATATTTTTTGTTTCTGTTTTTTTCAGTTTCTCTGGGAAACTTTGGCTTACTTTGTAGACCAGGCTGACATCAAACTACATCGATCCCCCTGCCTCTGCATCTGGAGTTCTGGGATTAAAGGTGTGTGCCACCACACCCAGCTAGAAGATAAAATTTTTTAAATTTATTTATTATTTATACAGTGTTCTGCCCGCATGTGCACCTTCCCGCCACAAGAAGGCACTGGATCTCATTACAGATGGCTGTGAGCCACCATATGGTTGATGGGAATCAAACTCAGGACCTCTAAGAGCAAACGGTGCTCTTAACCTCTGAGCCATCTCTCCAGCCCGAAGATAAATTTTAAACATGTTAGCATCACCATTGTTTGTAATCTGCAGTGAAACACACACTGTAGAAAAAGGCATATGTCTTTGTATTGAGGCATAGTAGAGGCTTGGGAGGTTAGTCTGGATTAATAGCATGAGCACTCTGAGCTCATGGAAGGTTTCTCTGCCTTCCATGAAGTAGGCCAAAGCTCACTTTAGGACAGCCAGGGTTACACAGGGAAACCCTGTCTGGAAAAGGAGGAGGAGGAGGAGGAGGAAGGAGAAGATAGAAATGACAGAAAAAACCAACACGTAAATTCAGGAAGGGCTCTGAGTGAACAGGCCTTTGATGGGTTCTCACTGAGGACAGTCCTGATGCGTGGAATAAATACAAAGCAGAGTGTGAAATGAATCCTGCGGAGTGCAAGGGTCATGGTGGCTCGCGTTTCTAACCCTAGGACCCAAGAAGCAGAGGCCAGAACCTCTGAGCTGAAGGCCAGCCTTGTCTACATAGCCAGTTCCAGGCCAGCAGTCCCTCTCTATCTCTCTCTCTCTCTCTGTCTCTCTCTCTCTCTCTCTCACTCACACACACACACACACACACACAAGTTAAGTTATGAAAAGGAACCTGAGAAACCGGGGAGATGTACTGATTCTGGTGTCCTATCTATTTTTAAGCCCAACACAAAATTGGATGGATATATAAGGGGCAGTGATAAAGCAAAATGTTAAGTTTTCTGAGCAGCCGGGCGTGGTGGCGCACGCCTTTAATCCCAGTACTTGGGAGGCAGAGGCAGGTGGATCGCTGTGAGTTCGAGGCCAGCCTAGTCTACAAAGTGAGTCCAGAACAGCCAAGGATACACAGAGAAACCCTGTCTCGAAAAACCAAAAAAAAAAAAAAAGTTTTCTGAGCAATTCAAGTTGTCTGTGTGTTTGAAATGTTTGCTGGGCGGTGGTGGCACACGCCTTTAATCCCAGAACTCTGGAGGCAGAGGCAAGCGGATCTTTGTGAGTTCGAGGCCAGACTGGTCTACAAAGGGAGTCCAGGACAGCCAAGGCTACACAGAGAAACCCTATCTGGAAAAAAAAAAAGAAAGAAAGAAAAAAGAAAATGTTTACAATAAAATGTTAAAGTTCCTACATTTAAGGGAATAAAAGTTTTTTGTTTTTGTTTTTTTTTTTGTTTTTCGAAACAGGGTTTCTCTGTGTAGCCTTGGCTGTCCTAGACTCACTTTGTAGACCTGGCTGGCCTGGAACTCACAATGATCCGCCTGCCTCTGCCTCCCAAGTGCTGGGATTAAAGGCGTGCGCCACCACTGCCCGGCTAAGATGTTTTATTTTTAAACATAGATGACGCTGTGCCTGCAATAACATCCCAATATGAAACTAAGTCAGATCAGGGCATTTACTAAACACATTGGTGGGAACAAGAGGCATGTAGGTACTGGGAATCTGCTACAAGTCTCGGATGCTATCTGATGACATTCTTAGCCTTGGGAGTGGTATAAGCTGTGGCCTTACTGTGCTTTACTCTAAAGAGAGGCACTGGTGTGTCACTCCAATCGACTATTGGATTATTGAAACAATAAGCCCCAAAGAATTAAAATTTCGGGGGCTGGAGAGATGGCTCAGTGGTTAAGAGAACACTGAGTTCAATTCCCTGCAACCACATGGTAGCTCACAACCATCTAGGGACTGGGATCTGATGCCCTCTTCTGGCATGAAGGCATACATACAGATAGAGCACCCCGAACTCACATGGATCCACCTGCCTCTGCCTCCCGAGAGCTGGGATTAAAGGCCTGTGCCACCATACCCAGCACACACATATTTCTTGTCTTCTATTTAAACCCAAATCTCATGTTAATACTCTAAATATGGATTTAGAGTAACGCAATCCTTTAATTGTTCCTCTTTACAATGCAAATATGTTCAATAAATCTGTTTTCAGTGTCACTTGTCTTTTTAACTGACACAATTTGAGACAATGACCAAGCCAAGCTTGTTGGGGCTCTCAAGTCCTAGGCTTTGGCCCTAAAATCTCCATTGGCTTTGACCCTAAAAATTCTGATAAGATGGCTAGTAAATATCTTTAAAAGTTTGCCTGATAGTTGAAAAAAGTGATCAGATATAGAAGGTTGGTGGTAGATGGTTATTAAGGGAACTAAAAAACAATTCAAGGGCTGGAGAGATGGCTCAGTGCCGCCTACTCTTCAAAAGGACCTGAGTTCAATTCTCAGCAGCCATAGGTGGCTCACAACCATCTGTAATGTGATCTCTGATGCCCTCTTCTGGCATACAGGTGTATTTGCAGGCAGAACACTGTATACATAATATACATAATAAATAAATCTTTAAAAAAAAAACAATTCAAGATAATTTTGGATCTGCAACATTTTGCTCTCCATGATCCACAGAGTTTAATCGTCCTTTTAGAGTCATCAGCATAGGTGTGGTTGTGTTATGGGAACTCCAGTTCATGTCACAAACTAAAAGGAAGACACTTGGAGGACTCCATACTTAGCCTCAGTATAGGAACCAGTCACAGGTGGAATTATTATTATTTTTTCTGGGTATAGTGTGACCTGGTCCTTTGTCCTGAGCTTCTGGCCTGGAAAGCCCTGTTCTGAAGACAGTTGGAGGTCTGGGGCTTTGGGTCAGTTGAGCAGAGGTAGCGGCACCAGGCTGAGGGTACAGACCCTGAATGAGAGTCGCACTTGAGCAGGGTGCTGAAGCCAGCCAGGGATCCTGGGCAACGCTCTCCTGTCTGACCATTGTATGGCTGATAATAACTCAGGCTGTTTTGTTTGGTTTTGTTTTGTTTTGAGACAGGATCTCTCTACAGAGCTATAATTGTTCTGAAACTCTGCAGAACAGGGTGACCTACAGAGACCCACCCACCTCTCCTTCTTGAGGTAGCTCATGTTTTGTTCTACTAACACAGTGTTGGGAAAGCAATTAGAGCTTGGCACAGTGCTCCAAACAAGACCTCTAGTTAAAAGCCAGTCTAGCTGGACCCTGTTGAAGATGGGTGGGCCCTGGAGAGTCGTGGCCCCAGGGCCTTCATCTCGGGATTGCTTCTTGCTGTATCGTGCCTTCTCATGCTCTCGTTGCTGTATTCCTCATATCTGGCACAGTGTGGCTGGACGTGGGGGGAGGCCTCACTGCCTATGCTCTGGGGTGGCTGCTTCCTGGTCACAGCCCACTCAGCTGGGCAATTTTCCTGCAAAGCAACACGAAGATGACCGTTTATGAAATAAGGATGAATTAGTGGGGCTGGAGAGATGGCTCAGAGGTTAAGAGCTCTGGCTGTTCTTCCAAAGGTCCTGAGTTCAATTCCCAGCAACCACATGTACGGCCTGCCGGGGTTCGACTAACGCTCAGGAGGAGAATTTTTCTGTATAGGGACAGAACACAAGACACGAAGAAGGGGTAAGTCTGAATTCTGATCAAACTCCGTTTATTGAAAATTTTCACAGAGTTTTTATAGGCACAGAGGCATGGGTATTTGCGTAAGCAAGGGTTGCTATGGATACCTAACTCTGGTAGGTGTCTACTTTTTTTTTTTGGCTTTTCGAGACAGGGTTTCTCTGTGTAGTCTTGGCCATCCTGGACTCACTTTGTAGACCAGGCTGGCCTCGAACTCACAGTGATCCGCCTGCCTCTGCCTCCCGAGTGCTGGGATTAAAGGCGTGCGCCACCACGCCCGGCTGCAGGTGTCTACCTTTACAGCTGCTATAATTGCAGAAGAGAGAAATTCCAGAGAGAAAGGGAAGTTGTGAAAGATCTGGTTAGTCAGAAAAAAGTTCCTGGAACTGCTGCTCGCAGGCAGCTGGCCTTTAATCTGATCTTACCAGTAGTCTTACTGGAAAAGCTAGTTTATGACCAGAAAGAAGTAACTCGGGGGTCTTAGAATGACCATCCCCCACAATAAACCACAACAGGTGTCTAACTGCCGAACCACGACAGGGTCAGCTGGTTTCTGGTAAACGACAGACTGTTGGATATATAGGAACCTAGGCCCTGACAAGATGGCTGAACATTGGCCATACAGCCCGTCCTCTACACACACGGTGGCTCACAACCATCTCTAATGAAATCTGGTGTCCTTTTCTGGCCTGCTGGCTCACATGCAGGCAGAATACTGCATAAATAATAAATAAATAAATCTTTAAAAAAAGGATGAATTGATGATTTTACAGCATCCCTGATTTGAATTCAATAGATTTAGAAAGTTAGGCTAATTAATGTGTTTTTGTCAAATGCTCTGATGTAGAAAATCTTAGGGAACAATTTAAAGTTCAGAGAGGCACAATCTTTTTTTTAAAAAAGGATTTATTTATTATTTATACAGTGGTCTACATGTACATCTGCCGGTCAGAAGAGGGCATCAGGTTACATTATAGATGGGAATTGAACTCAGGAAGTCTGGAAGAGCAATCAGTGCTCTTAACCTCTGAGCCATCTCTCCAGCCCCAAAAAAAGGCACATTCTTTTTTTCTTTTTTAAGATGTATTTATTTATTTAGTGTATATGAGTGCTTTATACCTGCAGGCCAGAAGAGGGTACACATTATAGATGGTTGTGAGCCACTATGTGCTTGCTGGGAATTGAACTCAGGACTCTGGAAGAACAGTCAGTATTCTTAACCTCTGAGCCATCTCTCCAGCCCCTTTTGTTTGTTTGTTTGGCTTTTGGTTTTTTGAGACAGGGTCTCTCTGTGTTAGCCTTGGCTGCCCTGGAGTTGCTTTATAGACCAGGCTAGCCTCGAACTCACAGCGATCCTCCTGCCTCTGCCTACCGAGTGCTAGGATTACAGGCGTGTGTTACCACGCCCAGCGGTTTTTCTTTTTTTTAATGGTTATTTATTTATTATACAGTGCTTTGCCTGCATGTGCTCCTGCAGGCCAGAAGAGACCATCAGATCACATTGTAGATGGCTGTGAGCCACCATGTGGTTGCCGGGAATTGAACTCAGGGGTTGTGGAAGAGCAAGTGGTTCTCTTAATCTCTGAGCCATCTCTCCAGCCCGAAAGGCACATTCTTTTACTAGTTAAGCTAATGACTTTTGAGGTTGAAGAGCAAGAACAGCACCCCAAATTAGCACTGGCTGCTGAAGCTGGGCTGGCTGAGATCAAGGTGAAGACTAATTTCTTGTGCCCATTTTTGCCGTCAGTGTCCAGATACAATTTAATAAAAATTGTTAGTGAGTAGATGTGAGCCCTGAGGATTTAAAGTAGAAATGGCCGTTTTTTGTTTTTTGTTTTTTTTTTTTTTAAATATAAAAGTTTAGATTTGTGATTCTTTAAGTTTTGGTTGGTTGATTGGGTTTTTTATTTGTTTACTTGCTTTTTTTGTGGTTTTTCAAGACAGGGTTTCTCTGTGTAGCCCTGGCTGTCCTGGCCTCGTTTTGTGGACCAGGCTATCCCGGAACTCACAGCAATCCACCTGCCTCTGCCTCCCAAGTGCTGGGATTAAAGGCATGTACCACCATGGATTTTGATAAGATTACTTTTTTTGTTTTGTTTTGTTTTTTTGTTTTTTTCGAGACAGGGTTTCTCTGTGTAGCCTTGGCCATCCTGGACTCACTTTTGTAGACCAGGCTGGTCTTGAACTCACAGCGATCCGCCTGCCTCTGCCTCCCGAGTGCTGGGATTAAAGGCGTGCGCCACCACGCCCGGCACGATAAGATTACTTTTTAAGATAATTGATTCTTTCTTTGTATCTGCAAATTTCAGCCTGCCAGTAAAGAGAAACTGGCTGAGAAAATTACATTGCTTGCTTACACTGTGTTAATCTTTAACAAGTTGCTTAGTTACAAATGTATGTGGGTTCTTAGAAATATAATTTCACCCATAATACGCAGAACATTTGATCATGTGAGAGTATTGGAAACATGGTATTTTTGCTTTTTTGTTTTTGTTTTTTTAATGTATACTCAATGTAATCGTTCACTTAAAAAATATAATGTAGACTACAAGAGAAACCCTGTCTTGAAAAACCAAATATAAGGTCGGATATGGTGGTGCATGCTGTGAGTTCAAGGCCAGCCTGGTCTATAAAGTGAGTCCAGGACAGCCAAGGCTATACAGAGAAACCCTGTCTCAAAAAAAAAAAAAAAAAAAAGAAAGAAAGAAAAAAAGAAAAACCAAATATAAACCAGGCAGTGGTGGTGCATGCCATTAATCCCAGCACTCGGGAGACAGAGGCAGGTGGATCACTGAGTTTGAGGCCAGCCTGGTCTAGAAAGTGAGTCTAGGACAGCCAAGGCTACACAGGGAAACCCTTTCTCAAAAAAAAAAAAAAAAAAAACAAAACAAAAAACAACAACAACAAGAAAAAAAAAAAGAAAGAAAGAAAGAAGAAAAAAACCCAAAGCTGAGAATCAAACTTTTTACTCTCAGAGAAAAAAAGTCTGCTGAGCTGGGTGTGGTGACATATACCTTTAATTTCAGCCCTCAGGAGTCAGAGGCAGGAGGATCTCTATGAAATTGGAGGCCAACCTGGTCTACAGAGTGAGTTCCGGGACAGCCAGGGCTATTACACAAGAAACCCTATCTTGAAAAACCAAAAAGAAAAATAAAAAAGAAAAGAAAAAGAAAAGTCTGCTGGGTGATCAGTCACAGACTTTACACTCGCCTCAGTTTACCCTGTAGTATAAGCTGGCCTTCCAGCACGTTCCATGAGGTAGTGGGTATTTCTCAATGTTCCACTCAGATCAGGAATGAAATCCAAACAACAAAAATTGGTGCCTAATTGAGTAGTGTTAGCATCAGGGGCGGGAAGCAGTAATGTGTCTGATTGTCATTTCTTTTCGGTGTGGAGCGGGAGGGGGGCGGGGGGGGGCGGTGGCGTCTGTTAAGTGCCCCTTCCTCAGAAGAGCCATAGCCACCAACAAAAGAGAAGCTTGAGGCCGACCTGCATGGGACAGACACTCCAACGTGATGCTGCTGTGGCCTCCTGCCCTTCCATTCCAGCCCCTGTCCTCCCTCCCGCATCTCCGAGGTCGGTTTAGAATCGCGCACGTCCTCTGCCCCAGCTTCCTCATTCGCCGCCGCCGCCACCAGGGGCTCCTGCCCCAACTTTTAGCAGAAAGGGCTACAGGACTACCTCAGTTTCTCAGTAGGGGGTATCAGTGAGGAAATGGGGGCCGGGGGAGTGTTAATTGTGACTGCCCTACCGGAGCACAGTTGCCTGCTTTGTAAACTGTTCTGGTAAATTAGCATGCCCCCCGTGCTCTTTAAATAAGGTCAACACTGCATCTTTTCCCTCCATGGAGGCGGTCCCAGAGTCTGACCTCTGTTGGCCTCCATTTGGCCTCAGCGCTCCATTTGGTGTCTGGATCCTTTTTGAGGATTCATTTGTAGAAGTCGGGGACAGACACTCCCCGAGGCTCCAGGTGACCACTCCTGCTTGACTCCACCCCACGGAAAGAAGGTGAGGTAGGGGGCGGGGCTGGTGGTGGGGGTCGGCAGGACTGAGTATGCTGGCGATTCTGGTCAGTCCCAGACCAGTCACCTCCTATGTGTGAGCTGTCTCTGTGCCCGCCAGTGATGCTGTTACTGCTGCTGCTGCTGCTGCTGCTTGGACCTGGACTCAGCCAGGGTGAGTGAGGACTGCCTTCCACCAGCCTGGGTCAAATTCCACACCTTCCAGCACCCAAGAAGCCTTGAGATGCCCATCTCTTTCTTCATATGCCCACCTCCCCAGACACTCAGGAGCCTTTCCAGGGCCCTCTGCTCAGGCACTCCCTCCAGGAACTTAGTGGGTTGGGATCAGAGTCCTCCCTCCGTGAACTCCATAGTTACAGCCGTCCTCTCCAGCAGCCTCGAGCTCCTAGTCCCCCCTATATTGCCTGTGGGGTCTGAGGTAAGACTTCCAGGCAGGAGCCTATGGGTGGGAGGAACAGCAACAGGACAGAGTAGTAGGGGTGGGTAAGGAAACCTCCTTTAGAGAGGATTTTCAGGGTGACTCCCTAATCCTAGAGTGTAATAGGACACACAGGCAGAGTCAGCCCTAGCCTCACCTGGGGACTGAGGTGCAGCTGTGAGCCTTCTGCTTCTGCATGGACTCACCCAGATCAACATCGCAGATGCCACAGTTGCTCCAAGCAGCATTTGCAGGGTAACACAGCTCAGGGGTGCCTAGGACACCCACACTGGGTGTATACCAGCATTGACTCCTTGGGCTGTACAATGCCCTCTGGGTCCTGGCACTTCCAGTGGAGGCTGCCCACAGGTAGACAGAGCAAACAGACCCCAGCCTGACCGGCCCCACCTATGTTGGCACAAAGGGAGTGTTTTCTTTGGTTCCAAACTTAGTGTTGCTGTCTGTCCCTCCCCTGGGCCATTCATGGGCTGTTCCAGCCTCTGTGATAGCAGATTGGGAGTGGAGGAGGGGGAGCTTGGCAGATGGTTTCAGTGTACAGTGTTGGGAATAGGGAGGCTAGTTGTGGCTCCCCTAGGCTTGGTGGCTCCTGAGGTCAACAGACCAGACCTTTCCTAGAAGCCTTTCTGTGTGCCAGGGTATCCGGAGCTACATGAGCCAGAGATCTGTTCTAGAAGAGCACCCAAGCTACAGGGCACCTCCACAAATGGGCAGCAGCGTGGGCCGCTGGCAGAGTAAGGGCAGCTGTGAGCTGGCTGGAGCAAAACAGGACCAGCAGTGGGATGGGCCTGACTGGGGGCGGGCAGCTAAGTTCTGAAGAGGCAGGAAGACTGGGGGATCAAGCTTGGGATCTCCACTGGGACTTGGGGTACAGTGGAGCTAGGAGCGCAATCCAAAATTCCTGGGAACCATGGAAGGCTCAGGGCAAGTGTGTGGGCTGTTAGAGTGGAAAGGAAGGCTTCAAAGTTACTATCTAAGCTGAGTGCGGTGGCACACGCCTGTAATCCCAGCACTTGGGAGGCAGGGGCAGTGAGTTCGAGGCCAGCCTAGTCTACAGAGTGAGTCCAGGACAGCCAAGGCTACACAGAGAAACCCTGTCTCAAGCAAGCAAGCAAGCAAACAAACAAAACCAAAGCTACTATCTAGCCAAGAATAAGCTTCACTTTGGATCTTCCTGCCTCCCCCTCCCAAGTGCTGGGGTTATAGCATGGGCTACCATGTCTACTTTATGTGGCGCTGACGATGGAGTCCAGTGCACGCCAGGCAAGCACTCTACCATCTGAGTTAGAACCCCAGTCGCTCTGAACTCAACTTTACATTTTCATCTGATCTGAACCACCTTGAGAACCTCCTCCCAACCTCTTTCTCCGCTGAGAGAAAACGTGGTATAAGTTTAGTGCAGAGCCCTCAAATAAGTCAGTGTGACAGAAACACCCTCTATGCGGCAGATGAGAGTCATGGCAGTCCAGGGCCCAGGCTGCACCTCTACTGTCCTCCACTCTGGAGTACGGGGTGAGGAGGACGGTGTAGGTACAGACACTCAGCACAGACCTGGAAACCTGGTCCTGCTCTGTTGCCAGTGTCCTTCAGGCCTGCCATCCTGCAGACCCCCTTCCTTACTACACACAGGTGACGTTTGTGACAGTGTGGGCGTTGGGCCCTTAGTTCAGGTGCTTTTCCCAGCCAGTCTCCTTTGTCTCTCAAATGCAGGGTTTAATGTCACACCTGCTGGGTGCTGCTAGAGGTACACCAGGACCCAGAGAAATGGCTGGACTGAGGCTAAGGAAGGAAACTGACCTTGAGGTGAAAATAAAAGTAGATACATAGAGCCCTAAGCCAAAGTTTAGGGAAGAAAAGAAGGGTTCAGGAATCCCCTGAGAAGCCCTCCTTGGAGCCCCTAGCACAATGAGGAGACTGAATATTTAGTGCCCAGCATCTAAGGCAGCCAGCAGTGGAGTGAACACCAGGCCATTCTAGGAAGAGACCAGCCTATGCAGAGGCCCCGAGCTGCAGTCTCTCCTAAGCTATGGTCTACAACTCATTTTTCTGCTTAGACTGCCTTAAAGATCTGGGTTGTAGGTGGGGCAGTGGTGGCACACTCTGTTTTGTTTTATTTTGCTTTGTTTTTTGTTTTTTTGTTTTCCAAGCCAGGGTTTCTCCATGTGGCCCTCTCTGTAGACCAGACTTGCCTCAAACTTACAGAGATCCACCAGCCTTGGAGGAGTTCCAGGGCAGCCAGGACTACACACACACACACACACACACACACACAAACCTGTCTGAAAAAACAAAAAAAAAAAAAAAAAGAAAAAGAAGCCAGGTGGTGGTGGCACACACCTTTAATCCCAGCACTTGGGAGGCAGAGGCAGGTGGATCTCTGTGAGTTCGAGGCCAGCCTCGGCTACAAAGTGAGTCCAGGACAGCCAAGGAAACCCTGTCTCAAAAAAAAAGGGGGGGGGGCCGGAGAGATGGCTCAGTGGTTAAGAGTGCTGCCTGCTCTTCCAGAGTCCTGAGTTCAATTCCCAGCAACCACATGGTGGCTCTCAACCATTTATAATGGGATCTGATGCCCTCTTCTGGTGTGCAGGTGTACATGCAGATAGAGCACTCATATATAGTAAATAAATGAAAAAAAAAAAAAAAAGGATATAGACGCAAATGCCTGTCCAACCCCATTCAGTGAGTTGATGCCACCTTGCCCTGCACTAAGCAACTGAAGAAAGCAAAGCACAGAAAAATCTATAATTTGTTCAAGGTCACACACCTAGGAGTGGGGTTAAACTCAGTCAAGTTGCAACATTTAGGTCCTTCTCAGGCTAGTGCCCTTCACTGGGGATGGGGAAGCTCTGACCTTGAACCTATGACCTTTGTTCACCCCTTAGCAACCAGAAGGTCACATGTGCACAAGCGTGGGATCCTGGAATTGGTGGGGACCTTGGATTGTGTTGGTTCTCGATCACCCATCGCCTACATGAGCTATGGCTGTTACTGTGGCCTGGGTGGCCATGGAGAGCCACTTGATGCCATTGACTGGTGAGTGTACACTGGGCGCATGGGAGAAGGTCTCCCAACTGCAATGACAGCCAAGGCCTGTCAGAAGAACCCCAAACTGAAGTCAGGTTTGATCCAGGAAGATCTCAGAACCTAGCGTTTTCCTGTGTACAGAGAGGGTCCTGGGGTCAGTGGGAAGACATCTTGGTGCCTGCTAACCTTTATCCTGCCTGTGGGCTGATGACATCATCACCTAGGACCAGCACAAAGCTATCTAGACTATGGTCCAGCCTGAGAGTATCTGAGAATCCCTATGAGTCCCATTTCATAGATAAGGAAGCCGAGCTACAGAACCACCAGGGCGCTTATCTGGGCCAGCACAGACCATGGGGAACACCCCTCGGTAGAGAGAAGCCTGCTCCCTGCAAACAGGGAGATGGGACATCCCAGTCACCATCATGGCTTTAGCTCAGGAAGAAACATGGTGCTCATTCCCACTTGATAATGAAGTCCCTGGGGTCCCAGACATCCAGACACTCACCCATTGCCACAGGGCTAGTAAGTGGCTCAGTGTGGAATACAGCTGCCTCCTCCCTAGCTGGAGACGGAAACAGTCAAGTGCACCGAATTTTGGGTGGGTGCACTTGATGACACAATGCGTTCCTACAGTCTGGCTGTCTGCTTCCCACAGGGTCTTCATGAAGAAATGGCTCTGCCATTCCCATCCCCAGGGAGCCCCCCACCCCGCAAGCCCTGCTGGGATTGTCACCTCCTCTGGGCTCCTAGAATCCCTCTGGCTACCCCACATCCCAGCACTTGTCACTTAGCACCCCATCTGCCTCCCTCCACAGCTTGGAAGCTTTCCAAGGGCAGCATGGAAGTGGAAGGCAGCTGTTGACCTGGGTGGGTGTCTCTCAGGGCACTTCCCAACAATACCTGTTTACTGAGGTCCTAGTAAATGGCAGGCTAGCTGGCCCAGAGGACACTGTGGGGAAATGGGATGAGGTTTATAGGGAGAACTCAGGATTAACTGGCTGGGAGGGAGAGAAAATGGTTTTATGATAGGGTGTGAGACTCTCCTAGCCTGAGGAGACAAGAGGCATGACCACTTCTGGGTGGAGTCTGGTGCCTAGGATAGGAAGGGAAGACTGGTGGGGGGGAGGGGAGAAGGGAGTAGAGGGGGAGGGTGTAGAGGGGAGAGGGGGAGCTCCTAGTTACAAGGAGGCAGGCAGGGGTAGACCCAGGCAAGGCCAGGGAGCGAGGGATGCAGGCCCCTCAGGGGACACTAGCGCCTTGAGGATCCTGTCAGGTGGGAAGGCCTGCAGAGTTCCATGCAGCTATTGCTGCCTAACTTGGTACGTCTAGGTGCTGCCGTCACCATGACTGCTGTTACACTCGAGCTCAGGAGGCCGGCTGCAGCCCCAAGATAGACCGCTACCTGTGGAAATGCCTGGACCGTCGCATCCAGTGTGGTGAGTGTCCCACACCGAGCGCTCTGACCTCCCAACGTGTCTCCTGGACAACCCACACGATCCCAATGGCTTCTGCGCCCTCGCAGTAAAGCACCCCTGCTTGCTGTAACCGCATGATCGTGTTACCTAGAAGGTGGCGTTCCACACCAAGCCCTTGAAACACACATGCGCATGGATTTCTTCCGAGTCTGAACAAAAAGCAGAGAAAAGTTACTCAGTGTAAACAACCTAAGAGTCCGTCAGGCAGGGACCGATTTATGTGATCATTACGTGCCCAAACTGTAGAAAATGGTTCTATCTGGAGAAAGTATGAGGCAGACCCAAATATTTGAGATCCTGTCTCAAACAACAACTACTACCACAACAAAACTAACCAACCAAACAAATTTTTGGTCTTTTCCCTGGTGCTGAGGACAGAGCCCAGGGCCTACTGATCTAACCCCAAGCCCCAAGCTCTCTACTTCTCCATCAGCCTGCCAACTGCTAGGATTTACAAGCAGGCTCCGCCTAGCCTGGAAGTGCCATGTTTACCTTTAAGGCCACTGGGCAATCTGGGTGCAGCTGCTGGTGGAGCACTTGCCCAGGCGTGGGAACCCTGGGTGCCAATACTTAGGCTCAAAGGAGCCCCTACATTTATAGCTTTCTTTCAAATAACTGTAAATGCAGAATTAACTTTTGAAACCTCAGAGAGTGGGTAACCATGCAGACTGTGGGTAGGATGGAGCTGGGGCAGCAAACAAAGTAGGCTCCCACTTATTTTTCTTTTTCTATTCTTCTTCTTCTCCTCCTTCTTCTTCTTCTTCTTCTTCTTCTTCTTCTTCTTCTTCTTCTTCTTTCTTCTCTTCTTCTTCTTTTCTTCTTTTCTTTCTTCTTCTTTTCTTTTCTTCTTTTCTTTTCTTCTTTTCGTTTTTTGAGACAGGGTTTCTCTGTGTAGCCTTGATTGTTCTTTTTCTATTCTTTGTTTTTGTTTTTTTGTTTTTTTTTTCGGTTTTTTGAGACAAGGTTTCTCTGTGTAGCCTTGGCCATCCTGGACTCACTTTGTAGACCAGGTTGGCCTCGAACTCACAGCGATCCGCCTGCCTCTGCCTCCCGAGCGCTAGGATTAAAGGCGTGCGCCACCACGCCCGGCCTTTTTCTGTTCTTGACAGCACTAGAGTTAGACCTGGGCCTCAGACATGCTCAACAAGCGCTTTCCACTGAGCCACACAGCCCTAGCGCTCTCCTTTTTTCTTTTAAATGAGAATAAACACAATACAAATTCCAATGCTTTAAATAATAATAATCTAAATAATACTTAATATTTTAGCTTTAATTACATTACTTTATAAAACAAATAAGCCGGGTGTGGTGGCGCATGCCTTTAATCCCAGCACTCGGGAGGCAGAGGCAGGTGGATCACTGTGAGTTCAAGGCCAGCCTGGTCTACAAAGCGAGTCCAGGACAGCCAAGGCTACACAGAGAAACCCTGTCTCAAAAAAAAAAAAAAAAAAAAAAAAAAAAACCCAACCAAAACAACAACAACAAAAACAAATAAATCTTTTTACTTATATATACAATTTTATATAAATTTTATATTTAATTATCAATTGTAATTATATATGTATGTATGTAAAAATAAATAGCTGGGCACAGTGTCACACACCTTTAATCTCAGCACTCGGGAGGCAGAGGCAGGTGGATCTCTGTGAGTTTGAGGCCAGCCTGGTCTACAAAGTGAGTCCAGAACAGCAAGGGCTACAGGAGAAACCCTGTCTTGAAAACAAAACCAAACAAAAAAAGAAATAAATATTATTTGACTAATAACAAACAGTTCAACTACAAGTGTGCCTGTATGTGGTTATGTGGGCCTGAATGCAGTGCTTATATCAGATTCCTCGGTAGATAGAGCCAATCCATCGTCATCTAGGTACCAGACTCGGGTCATTGGGAGGATCAGGAGGTACTCTGTACCACCAAACCATCTCCCTAGCCCCGCATTTGCACTGCTGGGCTGTGGATGCAGGTAGCTCATCGGTAGAGTGCCTGCTTAGAATGTTGAGGTCCCGGGTTCCATCACCACACTGAAAAGAAGTTATTTAAAAATTTTAAAGTTATTTTTATATTTTAAAGATTTATTTAATTTTGCTGGGCATGATGGGGCACATCTTAAATCCCACCACTCAGGAGGAGGAGCCAGGTGGATCTCTGTGAATTTGAGGCCAACCTGGTCTACACAGTGAGTCCAGGACAGCTAGGGCTCTGTTATACAGAGAAACCCAATCTCAAAAAAAAAAAAAAGAAAAAAAAAAAAGATTTATTTATTTTTATTTTATGTGCATTGGTGTTTTGTCTTCATGTATGTCTCTGTGAGGGTGTTGGATCCGCTGGGTTCAAGCTGGAGTTACAGACAGCTGTGAGATACCATGTGGGCGCTGGGGATTGAACCCTGGTTCTTTGGAAGAGCAACCAGTGCTCTTAACTGTTGACCTATCTCTCCAGCCCCCATTTTTATTTTCTGAGCTTATAATTCATCATGTCTCCCTTCCCTTTCCTCCCGCCAAACCCTCTCATGTGCCCTCTGCCTTGCTCTCTGGTCATTTTAAAGTGTATATGCAAGCTGGCAAAAGATGGCTTAGCTGGCCTAATGATCTGAGTTCCATCCCTACGACCCACAAGGTGGAAGGAATGAACTGACTCTAGTGAGCTGTTCTAGACTCCTGTGTGCACTCAAAATAAATAGAGGAAGGACCTAGTTTTTGCTCAGCTTTGCTAATCTTGTGGATTTTAGTTTTCTTCCTTTCCTCTCTCCCTCCCTCCCTCTTTCTTTGTTTCTTTCTTCTTTTTGGTTGCTTTTTTCTTCTTTGGTTTTTTTTTATTTTTATTTTTTTTTGGTTTTTCGAGACAGGGTCTCTCTGTGTAGCCTTGGCCATCCTGGACTCACTTTGTAGACCAGGCTGGCCTCGAACTCACAGCGATTCGCCTGCCTCTGCCTCCCGAGTGCTGGGATTAAAGGCGTGCGCCACCACGCCCGGCTTCTTCTTTGGTTTTATGAGACAAGGTTTCCCTGTGTAGCCCTGTGCTGTTCTGGAACCCATTATGTAGGTCAGGCTAGCCTCAAACTCACAGAGATCCACCTACTTCTGCCTCTCAAATCCTGGGATCAAAGGCATGTGCCACCACCATCTGAATTTTTTGTTGATTTTTTAAAAAAAGATTTATTTATTATGTGCACAATGTTCTGCCCACATGTGTGCCTCCCCACCAGAAGAGGACAACAGATCTCATTATAGATGGTTGTGAGCCACCATGTGGTTGCTGGGAATTGAACTCAGGACATCAGGAAGAGCAGACAGTGCCCTTAACCTCTGAGCCATATATCCAGGCCCCCTTTGTTGCTTTTTAAGACTGGGTCTCAGCTGGAGCTATGGCTCAGAGGTTAAGAGCATTGTCTGTTCTTCCAAACGTTGTGAGTTCAATTCCCAGCAACCACATGGTGGCTCACAACTATCTATAGTGATATCTGGTGCCCTCTTCTGGAGTGCAGGTGTATATGCGGGCAGAATACTGTATAAGAACTCACAGTGATCCACCTGCCACTGCCTCTGGAGTGATGGGATTACTAGTGTGTCCACCACACCTGGCTCCCTCTCTCTGTATCTCTCTATTCTCTACCATTCTTTCCCTCTTTTGCTATCTCCATTTTGTCCCCCACTCTGCACCTCTCTTGCAGATACCCCTGGGCATGTCAGTTTGGGTTTTGGTCTATTTTTAACTCTCTGCTCTGGACTCGTCCAGATGACTCTGGATATTTTCTTTTCCTTATTCACAACAAAAATCTTTCCCCTAATGGAGCGGCTGCTTTGGCAGGTTCTGTAGTGAGCCCCTTCACATACAGTTTTTTTAAAAAAAGATTTATTACTTATTATCATGTATACAGCGCTCTGCCTGCATGTGCACCTGCAGGCCAGAAGAGGGCATCAGATCACATTATAGATGGTTGTGAGCCACCATGTGGTTGCTGGGAATTGAACTCAGGACCTCTGGAGGAGCAGTCAGTGCTCTTAACCAGTGAGCCATCTCTCTAGCCCTTTCACATATGGCTTTTAACAGGACTGTCGTTTCGCTGTTGTTACAGTTCTTTATGTTTGAAATTCTCAGCCCTTGTCATGGCTGTGGCTTCTTTTCTGTGGGTTGTCCTCCTTTTCAGAACAACATCCTTGATGCACAAAAGTATTTTTTATTTTGCGACAACTATTCAGTTCTTTTGTTTACTGTTGCCCATGTGTTTTGATGCTTTACCGCATCCACTGAGAGCAGCTGGTGGTGGCAGCGCACACCTGTGGTCCCAGCACTCTGGAGGCAGAGGCAGGCCCTGAGCTGGAGGCCAGCCTGGGCTACTGAGTGAGTCACAGCACTGTGAAGGTTAACCGTCTGTTTTCTTCTAATAGTTTGAGATTCATGGCAGTGATCCATGCGGGTTAGCTTTCATACACACGGTGGGGTAGGTCTGACTTCATGCTGTGGCATACTGTTATACAGCTGTGTCAACGCTGTTGGCGACCATTCCTTCTCTCTCAGATAGCAGTCACACCTTTGTTAGGAGTCATGTCACCCAGATGCATGCTTGTTGCATCACACTGAGCTTCAGTTTCCTTACCTGGAAGGTGAGTGTTACAGAGGTGAAAAAAAGAGTTCAGACCGTGTTAAACAGATCGAGGCCGGGTGAGAGTGTGTGTGCCTGTGTGCATGTGTCTGTGTGTATGTCTGTGTGTGGATGAGAGTGTGTGGGTGTATGTGTATATGTGTGTGTGTACATGTATCTCAGTGTGTCTGTGTGTGTGCATGTGTGTCTGTGTGTACGTATGTATATGTACCTCTGTGTGTGGGTGTATGTATCTGTGCGTGTGACTGTGTGCACTTGCATGTGTCTGTGTGTGTGTGCCTATGTTTGTGTGCGTAAGTGACTATATGTATGCATGAGTGTGCATGCATGCATCTGTGTGAGTGTGTCTATGTGTATGTGTTGGGGGATGGTCTGATGTATATTGATGCCAATTATTGCTTACTGTCTCTGTGACTTACCGTTTGCTTAATAAAAAGCCAACCCACCTGGGCAGGACAGAGGAGATAGATGGGGCTGGGAGAGGAAGGAATTCTTAAAACAAAACAACAACAACAACAAAAACCCAGCCAGGAGGACAAAGGAGAGAGACCTGAAGGGAAGAGAAGAAGGCCGCCATGGGTTAGCTGGAGGAGAAGCACATGGCTGGCAGCGAGGATGGAGAATCCAGCCCAGATGAAGAACATGAGCAAGTATATGGGATTATAGATGGGAGGTAGCTTGATAGAAGTTATTAGAAGCAGATGGCATGGGATTGGGGCAGGGATCCCATACTTGCCCCACTATGGGAGGTAGTTTAGGGGATTGATATCTGCCCTGCCCCAGGTTAACTAAGGCTATTTTAAAATATAACAAGTGTCTGTGTCTTGATTGATCGATAGCCAGGCCTACAGATAATACAGGTAATTAAAAAAAAAAAGTGTATTTGTGTGTATGTACGTGTATCTCAGTGTATGTGTGGGTGTATGTGCCTCTGTGTGTGTGTGCATGTGTCTGTGTATAACTGTGTGCACTTGCATGTGTCTGTGTGTATGCTGGTATGTGTGTGTGTGTGTGTGTGTGTCTCTCTGTTACGTTTCTCTATGTTTGTGTGAGTGTGTTTGTGTGCACCAGTGACTATATGTATGCATGAGTGTGCATGCATGCATCTGTGTGAGTGTGTCTATGTGTGTGAGTGTGTGTATTGTGTGTGGTCTGTATATGTGTATGAGTGTATTCTGTGTGTGCATCTGTATATATTTTGTATGTCTGTGCATTTGTTTGTGTCTGTATGTGTCTGCATTATGTATGTATTTTGTGTGTCTATGAGTATATATGTGACTATGTGTGTATCTGTGTGTGTGTGTCTGCATGAGTGTGTGTATATGTGTGTCTGCTTGGTGTGTATGTTTGTTTGTGTGTATGGTCTGTGTAGTGTGAGCATGTATGAGTGTGTGTGTGTCTGTCTGTCTGTGTGAAAGTATGTGTGTGGTGTTAGTGTGTGTATATGTATGTGTGTGTGTGTAGATATTTATGTATGTGTGTCTGTGTGTGTGTGTCTGTAGTGTGTGGTGTGTGTATATATGTATGTATGTGTGTCTGTGGTGTGAGTATGTGTAGTGTGTGGTGTGTGTGTGTGTGTGTGAGTGTGGTTTTCCTCTTTCCTCTCCCATCCTCTGACTCTTCACTGAAACCCCAGCATCTACATACTGTCTGCTCCAGAGGCAGAAAGGAGCAGGCTCCCTGAAGGAGGGTGGCTTAATACACACTGCTCTTGGTCCTGGCTCCCTACAAGGACGCTAGAGCCGGTGGTGTAAAGCTGGGGTGGTCAGATGGCTCAGTGGGAAAAGGTGCTTGCTGCCAAGCCTGATGACCTGAGTCTGATCCGTGAGACCACATAGTAGAATCAAGTGTACCATGGTGTGCATACTCTGGTCTACCCCCACCAAAGAAACTGAACCCTTCAAAAGCAAAATAAATAAGTATAAAACATTGTTTTAAAGAGTGAAATTGAATTACTGTGGCGATATGACCTTCCCCCCCTTTTTTTTCTTCTTTTTTCTTTTTTGGTTTTTTGAAACAGGGTGTTCTCTGTGTAGCCTTGGCTGTCCTGGACTCCCTTTGTAGACCAGGCTGACCTCAAACTCATAGTGATCCACTTGCCTCTGCCTCTCGGGTGCTGGGATTAAAGGTATGTGCCACCGCCCCCTCCTCCATCTCTTTTTAATTTTTAATTTTTCTGAGACAGGGTCTTTCTATGTAGTCCTAGCTGTAGTGGAGTTTGCTATATTGACCAGGCTGGCCTTGAACTCACAGAGCTCTGCCTGCCTCTGCCTCCTGAGTGCTGATATTAATGAATGCACCACCATGCCCATACCATGGCATATGAATATGCCCCAAGCATCATTTTTTCCTCTTGAGACAAAGCCTCATGTGTCTCAGGCTGACCTGAAGCTCACTATGTAGTCAAGTGTGACACTGAACTTCTGTTCCTCCTGCTGCCACTTCTGGACCGCTGGGAGCACGCATATGTGCCACAATGCCTGGCCACTGGTAGCACATGTATGTGCCACGGTGCCTGGCCACTGGGAGCACACATATGTGCCACGATGCCTGGCTGCTGGGAGCACACGTATGTGCCACTATGCCTGGCTGCTAGGAGCACACATATGTGCCATGATGCCTGGCCGCTGGGAGCACATGTATGTGCCACGATGCCTGGCCGCTGGGAGCACACGTATGTGCCACCATGCTTGGCTTGTGGTGCTGGCAACTGAACTCGGGGCTTTGAACAGACTCCTCCAACTGAACTGCACCCCTTACGTTCTGTGTGAGGAAACAGAGGCCCACGGGTAAGAAGTGACTTCCCCCTGAACTCCTAGCATGGGCAGAGGTGAGGTGAGGCTTTGTGGGGAAATGTACCTTGCAGTTTTCCTACCCTCCCCTCCAATTTGCAGGTTCTCCTCAGTAACACCCAAGTGGAAATGGTGTTCATGAACGTACACTGCTGTGTTTGCTGGCGGAGTCTGTGTTTGTTTTTGGAGCTCTTTCCCCCAAGCCACACGAAAGGTCCAAGGTCTCTGTTATGCATTTTCAACAAAAATATTCTGTTATTCTGCCTAGAGATATTCTGAGCATAGTTGTTTATATAATTACAGGCTTGGCCTATTTTCCATTTATGGGCCTGACAAATATATTTTAAAATTTTCAGCCTATAATAATATTTACTAGCAGGCTTAAATTTTAAGTATAACCCATGGGAGCTATTTTTCCTTTTCCTTTATATATTATTGATTTACTTTTGAGATAATGGTCTCACACCATAGCCCAGGCTGACTGGCCTGAACCCTTCAACCTTCTCTCTTGTCTCCTGATGGCTAGGATTCCCAGTGCGCACCGGTGGCCTCACTCCAGCATTTTCACTCTTCTTGAACAGTGAGCTTCCCCTGGATCTTGGCCACAGAGTAGAAAACCTGTTTTGGTTTTGAAAATATTTCTTACACAGGAGGAAGACTGATCCTAGGCTGCAATTCTGGGTAACCCCTTCCCAGTTCTGTGACCTCGACTGAGTAATCCCTTTGAACCTCATTTTTCTTTTCTTTTTTAAAAATAGTATTTTATTTAATTTTAATTTATGTGCATTGGTGTGAGGGTGTCAGATCTTGGAGTTACAGACAGTTGTGAGCTGCCATGTGGGTGCTGGGAATTGAACCCAGGTCCTTTGGAAGAGTAGGCAGTGCCCTTAACCACTGAGTCATCTCTCCAGCCCTGAACCTCACTTTTCTAATCAGTAAACTGGAAAAAAGGAAACATAGTTATGGGCTGGCAAAATGTTCTAGTTTTAAAGATGCTTGTTTTCAAGCCTGACAGCGAGTTTAATCCCCAGGACCCACATGGTGACGGGAGAAAACTGATTCCTTCAAGTTGTCCTCTGACTGCCATAACCACTCTGTGACACAAATAAGTAAAAACAAAACAATTTTTAAAATGGAAAACTTGCTGGGTATGGTGGCACACATCTTTTTTTTTTTTTTTAAATATTTTTAAATTTAATTTTAATTTATGTGCATTGGTGTGAGGGTGTCAGATCTTGGAGATACAGACAGTTGTGAGCTGCCATGTGGTTGCTAGGAATTGAACCAGGGACCTTTGGAAGAGCAGACAGTGCTCTTAACCACTGAGCCAACTCTCCAGCCCTAAGTGGCACACATCTTTAATCCTAGCTAGCATTCGGGAGGCAGAGGCAGGTAGATCTCTATGAGTTCGAGGCCAGCCTGGTCTACAAAATGAGTCCAGGACAGCCAAGGCTACACAGAGAAACCCTGTCTCAAAGGAAAAAAAAAGAACTTTATTTATTTTATTTTTATGTGTATAGGTGTTTTGCCTCCCTGCATGACTGTGCCTGGTGCCCACAGAGGACAGAAGAGGGCTTCATACAGAGACAAAGTTAGAGACTGTTGTGAGCCAGAGGGTGGTGGAAATCAAACTCAGGTTCTTTGTAAGAACAAGTGCTCTTAAACTCTGAGCCATCTCTCCAGCCCCATTATGAAAAAACAAAGTAGAAGTGCCATAACAACAACAACAACAACAACAACAACAACAACAAAAGTGCCATAAATGCTACAACATGGACATGCGAACTTTTGAGAATTTGAGGCAGTCGCACAGGAATCAGGTCACATGTTTCCATTTGTATGAAACAGTAAATCTCTGCAGACAGCAAAGAGATGAGTAACACTCAGATGATCAGAGATGGAACAGGAGGAGTGCTGTCTAAGATACACAAATTCTCTCTCTCTCTCTCTCTCTCTCTCTCTCTCTCTCTCTCTCTCTCTGGTTTTTTGAGTCAGGGTTTCTCTGTGTAGCTTTGGCTGTCCTAGACTTGCTTCATAGGCCAGGCTGGCCTCGAACTCACAGCGATCTGCCTGCCTCTGCCTCCCGAGTGCTGAGATTAAAGGCGTGTGCCACCTTGACAGGCTTTTTGTTGTGATAGCGTGATTGTTGGGGTGAGAGAAATGTTGTAGAGTGTAAATACTAACATTGTTAATGTACTCAATTTAACAAATTTAATTAACTAATTACTTAATATTTAATTAGTTAATAAGCTGTTTTAATTAAAGTTACTATCTCTGTGATGAAACACCACGATCAAAGGAATTTGGGGAGGAAAGGATTTATTTGGCTTACACTTCCAAATCAGTGTCCATCATTGAAGGAAGTCAGGACAGGAACTTAAACAGGGCAGGACCCTGGAGGCAGGAGCTGATGCAGAGGCCAGGCAGGGGTGCTGCTTACTGGCTTGCTCCCCCATGGCCTCCTCAGCTGGCGTTCTTATGGAACCCAGGACCACCATCTCAGGGATGGCACCACCCACAATGGCCTGGGCCCTCAACCGTCAATTAGAAAAATGCCCTACAAGCTTGCCTATAGCCTGATCTTATGGAGGCTTTTCCTCAATTGAGGTTCTTCCTCTCCAACTGTATCAAGCTGACATAGAACAAGCCATTAAGAATGAATTCCTAGAGCTGGGCGTGGTGGCGCATGCCTTTAATTCCAGCACTTGGGAGGCAGAGGCAGGCAGATCACTGTGGGTTTGAGGCCAGCCTGGACTACAAAGTGAGTCCAGGACAGTCAAGACTACACAGAGAGACCCTGTCTCGAAAAAAAAAAAAAAAAAAAAAAAAAAGAATGAATTCCTAATGGGCATGGTGGCGCATGCCTTTAAGCCCAGAACTCAGGAGGCAAAGACAGGTGGATTGCTGTGAATTGAAGGCCAGCCTGGTCTACAGAGTTTTAGGACACTGAAAGCTACAAAGAGGAAACTTGTCTCGAGAAAACAAACAGGTGTGTGTGGGGGGAGGAAACAAGGCCACAAGAGGGAGCTGCCACGCCCATTGGAACTTACATATGGACACCATGTGCCCCCGGGCTGGACAAGAAACTATAAAAGTTTGTACTTGCCCAGTGTGGTGGCATATGCCTTTAATTCCAGCCTTTGGAAGGCAGAGGCAGGCAGATCTCTGTGAGTTCGAGGCCAGCTTGGTCCACGGAGTGTCTTCACCTTGCTGTCTTCTGTCTGGCCTCTCTATTTTCCTGTTCCTCCTTTTATAATGGGGATGTGTAACTTGTACCTAATTTTACAGGGGCTCACACCTAAGAGTTTGTCTTCAGCCTCAGAAGAGACTTTGAATTTGATCTTTTGAACATGGAATTGCTAAGATTTGAGAACCATTGAAAATGGATTATGGGGCTGGAGAGCTGGCTCAGTGGTTAGAGCACTGACAGCTCTTCCAGAAGACCCAGGTTCAGTTCCCAGCACCCACATGGCAGTTCACAGCTGTCTGTAACTCCAGTTCCAGAGGAAAATGAACTAAACACATCTTGCATCAGGAGATGACCTTGGGGTCAGGGGCATGAAGTCATAGTTTGAATCGGAAGGGTCATCCACAGGCTCATGTCTTGAATCTCAGTCCCCAGCAGGTGGCACTATTTGGAGGATGTTCTGGAAACTTTAGGAGGTGGGGCCTAGCTGAAGGAAGTAGTCACTGGGCGCATACCTTTGAAGAGTAGGCCAAACACACTACAAGCCCTCTAAATGCCCCCCTCCTGCCCAGAGAGTTTGAGAACATGGTCTCTATATAGCAAATCCCAGGCCAACCATGGCCACATAGTAAGACTATCTCAAAAAAAAAAAAAAAGGAGGAGGGAGGTAGTTTGTTAATTTGGGAACTAGGGATGTAACTTAGGAGTCCTCACCCAGCACACATGAGGCACTAGGCTCAAACTAGCACTGCAAAGGAATTCATTCTTCTTTTGTTTTTTGTTTTTTGTTTTTGTTTTTCAAGACAGTGTTTCTCTGTGTAGCCTTGGCTGTCCTGGACTCACTTTGTAGAGTGTTGTTTCCAGCCCACTTGGCCTCTCTTCACTGCCCCACTCTATCTCCAGCTTTCCTCTGTGGAGAGTCCAGAACCCTGGCATCTCCAACAGATTACCTTGTAATTACAAAGCATCAGGGCTGCTCGAACCCGCCCTACCTTGTCTGGCTTCCTGGCCTTTCTTTTGACATCCAATGCCTCCATGGCACTGTAACTCTTACATTTTCTGTGCATGCAAACCAGCTTCATGGATGCCAGTTTGAACAATTGCCAGTTTCTCCCCAGACCACATAGCACTCTTCAAGCACCTGGGGAGTCAAACATGGAAAAACACATCCTAGGCAGCTATGGCTTTTCTTCTGAGAGCAAAGTCTCAAATTAGTTAAAATCCACATTTGTTAAAACACTCGATCCTGTGACAGGTGCCATCTGGCTGTTGTAGCCTGCTTAAAACACCTGCTTTTGTCTTTAACATAACAGAAGCCATTTTGTTTTTCACATCTCCATCTTGATGCTAAGGTGAAATTGAGTTCAGGCTCTCAGGCCCTGCCTGCTGGGAGCCCAGTGGCCTTTTACTCACACTTCAAATCTTGCTGAACGTTCCGCTTGAGCTAATGATATATGTTCTACATAAACAAACCCACAACACCCTGCTGTGTTCCTTTTTCCAGGAAAGGGGTCGGGTGGGGGACTGGAAAGCTAATCAGCTTAAAATGCTTTGTCTATGTGCTCAGATCAAAATTGATTCTTCTTGTGTTTAACTGGTCAAAATGATGCCCTGCTGCGACACAGAGAAACTCTGTCTTAAAATACCACACCAGCTGGGTGTGGTGGCGCACACCTTTAATCCCAGCACTCGGGAGGATCGCTGTGAGTTTGAGGCCAGCCTGGTCTACAAAGTGACTCCAGGACAGCCAAGGCTACACAGAGAAACCCTGTCTCAAAAAGCAAAAAAACAAAACAAACAAACAAAAAACCACACCAAACCAAACCAGTAAATATAAAACAAATTTTACTTTCTATGTGTCTGTTTATGATATATGCAAGTGAGTACGGTGCTCAAGACGGCATTAAATCCCTTGGAACTGAAGGACCGAGCAGTTGGGAGATGTGGGTGCTGGGAATAAAATCTGGGTCCCCTAAAATGTGGTTCACACTCGTTTTTCCTTTTTTTGGGAAGATTTATTTACTTATTTATTTATCTATTTATTTATTATGCATAGTGTTCTGCCTGCATGTAATACCTGCAGGCCAGAAGAGGGCACCGGATTTCATTGTAAATAATTGTGAGCCATCATGTGGTTGCTGGGAATTGAACTCAGGACCTTTGGAAGAGCAGGCAGTGCTCTTAACCTCTGAGCCATCTCTCCAGCCCAGGGTTCACATTCTTAACAAGCCATCTCTGCAGCCCCAGGATCTGGTATCTCTTTAATGGTGACAACCTCTTTATTAAATCATAGCAGCCTGGTTGTTAATGACTGTTGCAAAGGCCATGGGTGGTCACAAATCTGTGCACACTTGTGGGAGGGTTTATGTGATAGAATGTCTAGAACTGTTGGGGTCAGTGGTTATCCTGGCATTGTTGTACACATAGGAAGGACTGAGGACCAAGCTGGTAGGGATAATATATGATAAAAATAATTTTTGAGAAAAAGTTCCACAGTATAGTCCTACTTGGCATGGAACTTGTGATGTAGGCCATGTACACCAGGCTGGCTTCAAACTCCCAGCCATCCACCTGCCTCTGCCTTGGAAATGCTGGAATCACAGGCCTAAGGCACCACACTCAGCCAAAAGATAGACTTATGGCTCTGTGTGTGTGTGTGTGTGTGTGTGTGTGTGTGTGTGTGTGTGTGAATGTAAGTGTCTGAGAGGGCAGAAAACGGTTCCAGATGCCCTGGAGCTGGAGTCACAGCATTGTTTGGAGGCAATTCCTCGTGTGATATGGCATGTAATAACCATACAACTCATGTAGCTAAGGATGACCTTTAACTCCTGAGCCAATGGTCCTTGCCCCCCACCTCCGATGTGCTGAGGCCCCAGGTGTGCTGCATCATGCCTTGTTAGTGCATAATCAAATGCACATGGATCCAGGCATGGCGGTGCACACCTGTGATCCCAGGACTTGGGAGGCTGAGTGTCATTATAATGAATGAGAATCCCAAGTTGTTCAATTTAACCAATGAAGACGTAGGAGCCAGAAGCTGGTGTGAAAACCTGCCCGCTCAGAGGCAGGGAAAGCACCCAGCTGACCCCCCACTCTGCTGACATCCCAGAAGGAAAACAACCTGCTAGTTCACCTGACAGCCCAGGAGGAGAAAGGCAAAAGCTGGCGTCCTCGGAGGAAAAGGCCTGCTAGCTAAAGCCAACGAGCCGAAGAGCTGCTGCTTCTCCATGCTCTCTTTTTGTTTTTGTTTTTTAAGACAGGGTTTCTCTGTGTAGCCTTGGCTATCCTGGACTCACTTTGTAGACCAGGCTGGCCTCGAACTCACAGCGATCTGCCTGCCTCTGCCTCCCGAGTGCTGGAATTACAGGTGTGCACCACGGTGCCTGGCTTCCACTGTTTTAATCTCTCCTATTTACTGCATCTCTGTCATCTGTCATTTCTTGCCCTGCCTCTTGCCCTATCGTTAACTTTAATAAACCCTGTTTACAGAAAGCTCTTGGATGAAAGGTGTGTGCAAGGGCTGAACCACACCAACACAAGAAACACGTTTTTACAGTTTATTATCTTGAGGTTCACAGTGGGATCAAATGTCCTGCAATAGCTGAGGCAGAAGGATTGGCTTGGGTCTGAGGCCAGCCTTGGCTGTACAGTGAGTTTGAAGGTGATTTCGGTTACACAGCTCCTTCATTCCCCCTTTCTCTTTTTGTGGCCCTGGGACTAAAACCCAGGGTCCATTATATGCTAAGCAAATGCTCTAACACTAAGCAACAGTCCAAGTCCTAAGGAGGACCGGGAGAGAGGAGACCAGAAGCATAGGTGGGAGCCAGTGTACCTGGAGCAGCACGTGTTCAGGGCCCAGCTTCTATATGGATTCCATTCTAACTTCTTTTCTTTTTTGTTTTCTTTTTGTTGTTGTTGTTTTTCAAGACAGTGTTTCTTGTGTAATAGCCCTGGCTGTCCTAGAACTCTCTTTGTAGACCAGGCTGGCCCCGAACTCACAGAGATGTGCCTGCCTCTGCCTTTCAAGTGCTGGGATTACAGGCGTGTGCCAACACGCCTGGATCCATTCTAATTTCTTATCTTAAAATATTTATTTTTATTACTTTTATGTGTATGTGTATTTGCCTGTGTGAATTTTTGTCACATGGGTTCTTGTGCCTGAGGGTACCAGATCCCCTGCAGCTGGAGTTACAGACACTCGCGAGGCACCTGACATGGATGCTGGGAACCGAACTTGGGTCCTTTGGAAGGGCAGCAAATGTTCCAAATTGCTGAGCCATCTCTCCAGTCCTGATTTTTATTCTCTGAGTCAGGGTCTCATGCAGGCCAGGCTGGCAGCAGATTTGCTAGGCAGTCCGGTATATTCTTCCTCCACCTCCCATGTGCTGAGGTCGCAGGAGTGTGCTGGAGATAGAGCCCAGGGCTTCGTGCATGCTAAGCAGTCACTCCACCAACACAGGGCATCCCAGCCCTGGGATGGGCACTGGACAACAGCGATCTCACCCAGGACATGAAATTACCGTACAGAGTGAAGAGTGAGCTTGTTCTAATTACTGCTTATTTGTTTTTGGTGATAGCAGAAATGGAACCCAAGGCTTCGTGCTAGCTAGGCGAGCACTCTAGCAGGGGGCTATACCCTCAGTGGCACTGCTGTTTAACATAAAACTTAGAGAAGCTCACAAAGCTCAAAGCAAGAACTTCCATCAGAGGCCTGTTGTTGCCGGGCGCTGAGTCTTATCTGAATGGCTTCCTAAGTGAAACAGAGTAATATTGACACAGAAGAGAAGCCAAGAGCTTGTCTGGACTTTGGACTTTCCATTTGACCAAAGTGCCCAGTTCCTTTCTTTCTTTTTTTTTTTTTAATTTTCTATTTTTTATTTTTAGGTTTTCCAAGACAGGGTTTCTCTGTGTATCCTTGGCTGTCCTGGACTAACTTTGTAGACCAGGCTGGCCTGGAGCTCACAGAGATCCTCCTGCCTCTGCCTCTGGAGTGATGGGATTGAAGAGGTGCACCACCACGCCCGGCTCCAAGTTCCTTTCTTACAAAAGCTGGCTGTCATTGCTGACTCCTGGAGTGGTCGTGCCCATGGAGGGTTAATGGAAATCTATCAAGTGTCAAGTTATAACCTGTTCTGCTTCCAGTTTTCCTGATTCCCCTGGCATCTACTCTCGTGTGCCTAAGTCTCCGCCCTAACCTTGGTTTCCCTACTTCCAGGACCAGCAGAGAACAAATGCCAGGAAATCATGTGCAAGTGTGACGAGGAGCTTGCATACTGCCTCGCAGGGACAGAGTACAACCTGAAATACTTCCTCTACCCCTCGGCTTTCTGTGAAAAGGATTCTCCCAAGTGCGACTGACAGGCTGAAGTGTTCGTTTGCACACAGAAATGAAGTTCGCTCTCAGAATGAGCAACAGCACTCGATTTCTGCAGGAGTCAGTGGAGGCCAAGTGATAAAGCTGTGAACATTGCCTTCCCTTTCTCCCCCCACCCCCCGCCCGCCCCATTCTGGAGCAGAGTCATGGGCATGCTTTACACAACTATCACTTTGTTGGGCTTGGTATAATTTTTCAAATTATGAAAAGGTGTGCTATCTATTCTCTAACCTGCTGCTGATGGCTGGTGGTCAAGTGTGGATGAACACCTTTCTGTCGGCTTGGCTGTGGTAATAAGACTGCCACACGATACATCTAAGAATTGCTACTGAAATAAAAATATTCCATTCTCCATCTTTAAGAGGCACATTTTATTCCCTGGAAGCTGGGTGTGGTGGCACACACCTGCACTGCTCTGCTGGGGAGGCTGAGGCTGAAAGGTCAGTTGAGCCCAGGCGCCTAACACCAGCTTGAGCAGGACAGAAGACATTGTTCTAAAAGAAAAAGGAAATTATTTCCTGGACTGGTGGTACACTTGTATGTTAAAGCATTTGTGCAGCATGCCTGAAGTCCTGAGTTTGATTCCCAACATTTCAAGAAAAAAAATGTGAAAAGAGAGAAAATGTAATAATATACAAAGCACTACAAAATGAGACCACAGGCCTTCTGCTCTTCCAGGGGACCCGAGGTCAGTGTCCAGAATGCATAACGTTTAGCTCAATTGCTTCTAGCTCTGCCTCCAGAGAATCTGGCACACCTGGCTTCTGAAGATACCTGCACATACACACAGCCACCCACACCCTCCTCACACACACACACACACACCCCACTATTACAAATAAAATCTTTTAACCGGGTGTGGTGGTGCACACCTTTAATCCCAGCACTAGGAGGCAGAGGCAGGCAGATCACTTTCAATTCCATGCGAGCCTGGTCTACAAAGCTAGTACAGGATAGCCAAGGTTACACAGAGAAAGCCTGTCTCAAACAAAACAAAACAAAAAAACCAAAGCAAAAAAACTTTTATGTCGGGCGTGGTGATGCATGCCTGTAATCTCAGTACTCAGGAGGCAGAGGCAGGTAGATCTCTGTGAGTTCTTGGTCTTGGTGTGTAGCTTGGTCTACAAAGCGAGTCCAGGACAGCCAAGGCTACACAGAGAAACCCTGTCTCAAGAAACCAACATACACACATACACACACACACACCCCTGCTTGTCCTCGCTCTGGATGACCAGTCCACTCCTTCACTGGCCTACTTCTGTGAGATTTGGGTGTCTACTGAAGATTAGCTGAGCTATCCAGCTGTGTGGTGGACTGAGCAACTACTGGATTCTTGGACTTTCCATACAAAGGCAGCCATCATCAAATTAGCTGGGCCACAACCTATAAGTCATTCTACTAAATCTCCTTTCTATGTATAGAGAGAGTTCTATTACTCACGAAAATCCTGACTAATACAGATTTTGGTGCCAGAGGTGGTTCTAGAACAACAGCCTCTCCTCCCGTTACTGAAGCCCATGGTGTGAACTATATTACAAACTTAAGGATAATAAATGCATTTGATTATCCTGATTCACCAATTGTGAGTGGCAGTGGATTTGGTGTCCCTGTATATGAAACTGTTGAGAGTTTGTGGGGAAATAAGGAAAACGATGATATCGGTTGCTCCTAGCACCTCTGGATACACTGACAAAGGACAGAGACGAGCTCTAAGTGTGCCCTGGAAGAGGATCAAGTCCCAGCCGCAGAGGCTGTCAGTGGTTAAAGTGAGAACATTAGCTGGAAGTAGTGGCCCACACCTTTTTGCTTTGGTTTTATTTTTCAGAGACAGGGTTTCTCTGTGTGGCCTTGGCTGTCCTGGACTCCTTTTGTAGACTAGTGTGGTCTAGAACTCACAAAGATCTGGCTGCCTCTGCCTCCGGAACGTTGGGGTTTCAGGTCTTTAATGCCAGCACTTTGAGGCAGAAGCAGGTGGATCTTTCTGAGTTCAAGACCAACCTGGTCTACAGAGTAAGTTCTAGGACAGTGAGGGTTACACAAAGAAACCATGTCTCAAAAAAAAAGAAAAAAAAGAAAAAAAAGGGGGGAGGAATCCCTTAACTTGGTATGGGGATGTGTGGAAGGAGCCTATTGGAGCAAGAATTTTGAACCCTCAGATTCATAAGGGTTTAACTCACTGTGTGCTGGGCATGGTGCTGGGCTGGCTTTAATCCCAGCACTTGGGAGGCAGAGGCAGGTGGATCTCTGTGAGTTTGAGGCCAGCCTGGTCTACAAAGTGAGTCCAGGACAGCCAAGGCTACACAGAGAAACCCTGTTTCCAAAAGATGGTCTACTGAAAAGGAGCTGAAGATGCCTGCTGTCCCATAGTTCAATGTTGATGAAGGGATTTCAAGGCTCAGGGAAACTGCAATGCTAGAGGGGGTGTGCTGGGTAAAACCAAGTCCTGCACAATGAGCAGGCCCAGAAGATAGGCCTATCATGGATCCTATAAGACACAAAATGGTGAGAGGGGCACCATAACATTTAAAGAGCTCTGTTGCTGTCTATTGGACCAGACCTTGGGGTTGGAGATGCTGTGGCACACACAGTTCAGTGAGTTTAATGTGATGGGTTTAACTGGGCCCCAATGGAGCAGGGGCCAGGTGGCAGCACGGAATCACCAAAGGCTAGGTGCTCATCATCATCACAATGGGCAGCGTAGACAAAACATTGTCCATCCTGGCCTGACTCATAACGGCCAGCACAGGCGAACTGAATTTAATGGTGGAATGACTCAGATGGAGCTTTGGGTGTTGGTGCTTTGAACCATGAAATAGATAAGAAGTCTAGTGAATTCAGTTTGTGTGTGTGTGTGTGGTGGGTTTTTTTTGGGGGCTTTTGTTTTGGTTTTTTTTGAGACAGGATTTCTCTGGGTAGCCTTGGCTGTCCTGGACTTACTTTGTAGACCAGGCTGGCCTCAAACTCACAGAGATCCACCTGCCTCTGCCTCCCAAGTGCTGGGATTAAAGGAGTGCACCACCACGCCCAGCTGTGTGTGTGTGTGTGTTGTTCTTTGTGTAACAAAGCCCTGGGTGTCCAGGACTTTGTAGATCAGGCTGGCCTTGAACTCACAGAGATCTGGCTGTTTCTGCTGGGATTAAAGGTGTACGTCACCACCACCTGGCATCTGATGCATTCTCATTAGATCTGTGTAAGTAGGAAAGTTCTCGAACAAATGAAAGAGAGGCTAGATTGGATCATGGCAATAGGGATTCTTGGTCTATAAATCAGTTTTCAAACTTGAGCCAGTTTGCAGACCCAGAACCCCTTGAGTGAAAGGATAAACAGGGTCCCTAAAGAAGGACTTTGATAAAATATTTTAAAGTTTTACTGTTAGCCTTTCTCCAATCCTCCCCCAGAGGGTAAATGTACAATGGAGGAAAAGAAACAATCAGACATCTTGGGGACTGTTGGATTAACCCTGATTGCAGGAGATCTCAACACACACTGTGGCTGAAGTCTGGCTCACAGTAAATCCCGTGGGTGCCTTTCCCCAGTCCCAGGATGTATGATTGGAATAGATATACTTAGAAGTTGGCAGAATTCACGCATTGGTTCCCTGGCTTTTACAATGAGGGCTATTACAGTTGGGAAGGCCAAATGGAAGCACTTGAAGTTGCCTCAACGAGGGAAAAGAGTGAATCCAAGACAATATTGAAGCCAAGCATGGTGGCACATGCCTTTAATCCTAGTACTCAGGAGGCAGAGGCAGGCAGACCTCTGTGAGTTCGAGGTTAGCCTGAGCCATAAAGAGAGTTCCGGAACAGCCAGAGCTGCATAGAGAAACCCTGTCTTGAAAAGCCAAAAAACAGCCGGGCGTGGTGGCGCACACCTTTAATCCCAGCACTCGGGAGGCAGAGGCAGGCGGATCGCTGTGAGTTCGAGGCCAGCCTGGTCTACAAAGTGAGTCCAGGATGGCCAAGGCTACACAGAGAAACCCTGTCTCGAAAAACAAAAACAAACAAACAAACAAAAAGCCAAAAAACAAAACAAAACAAAAAGACAGTATCAAATCCCTGAAAGAATTAAAAAAAAAAAAAAAAAAAAAAAAAGAATTACCAAAATCATCCAGGTGTGGTGGTACACAGCCTTAATCCCAGCACTGAAAGAGGCAGGGGGATCTTCTGGGCTACTGCCAGCCCGGTCTACAAATTGATTTCTAGGATAACCAGGGCTGTTACACACAGAGAAACCCTGTCCTGAAAAAGAAACACACAAAAAAGAAAAAAGAAAGAAAAAAAATTAAGGTCTTGAAAGATGCACACCCCATCTCCCTTTAAGTCCTATCTGGCCAGTGCTGAAGACCGATGGATCATGAAGGATGACTGTTAACTATTGAAACTTCAGTGAGGTACTGACTCCAATTTAACTTCTGTACCAGATGTGCTGTCCTTACTCGAATAGATTAGCACGTCTCCTGGTATATGGTATGGAACTACTGATCTAACCAATGCCTTTTCTGGGTATCTCCATAAGGACACCAGGAGCAATCTGCTTTCAGTTGGCAAGGCCAGCAGGATACCTTTACAGTTTTGCCTCAAGGATAAATTAACTCTTCAGTCTTGTGTCATAACTAGTCAGAAGGGATCTTGATCATCTGTCTCTTCCACAATTTATCACACTGGTGCACTGGATTGTCTGCATTGTGTTGATTGGACCAAGTGAGCAGGAGGAAGCAACCACTTTGGGCTCAATTGGTAACACGTATGCTCATCAGATAATGGGAAATAAATCCAACCAAAAGTCAGGGGCCTTCGACCTCAGTGAAGTTCTTAGGAGTCCAGGTGTGGGGAGGGACACACAGAGATATTCCTTCTAAGGTGAAGGCTAAGTTATTGCACCTGGCCCCTCCCCCAATCAAGAAAGAAGCACCGTGTTTACTGGGCCTATCTGGATGCAGGAGACAGCACCTTGCTCACGTGGTGTGCTCTCCTGCCCATATACCAAGTGACTCAGAAAGCTGCCAGCTCTGTGTGGAGCCTGCAACAGGAGAGGGCTCTGCAGCAGGCCAGGCTGCTGTGCAGGCTGCTCTTGAACCATGTGATCCAGCAGACCTGACAGAACCTGAGGTGTCAGTGGCATATCAGGATGCTGTTTGGAGCCTTTGGCAGGCCTGTAGGTGACTCACAGAAGAGACCTTTGGGATTTTGGAGCAAGGCTCTGCCATCATCAGCAGACAAAGTCTCCTCCCTTTGAAAGGCAGCTTCTGGCCTGTCACCGAGCCTTTATGGAAACTGAACGTTGGACAATGGGCCACCAAGTTACCATCTGACCTGAGCTGCCCATCGTGAGCTGCATGTTATCTGACCCAGCCAGCAATCTCTTATCAGATGGAAGTGGTATATATGAGATCATGGCCAAGCAAGTCCTGAAGGCACAAGTAAGTTACAGGAAGAGGTTGCCCATTTAAATACCTATTTTCTACTTCTGTTTGCCATCTGTTGCCAAGTGTACACCTATAGCTTCATGGGTTGTGCCTTATGATTGGCTGACTGAGGAAGAGAAGACTGAGGTCTGGTTTACTGCACATTATGTGGGTGCCACCCAGAAGTGGACAGCTGTAGCATTACAACCCCTTTCTGGGACAACCCTGTTAAGACACTGGTAAACGGAAATCCTCACCGTGTGCAGACCTTCAGGCAATACACATGGTCATACATTTTGTTTGGGGGGAAAATGGCCAGATGTGTGATTGTTCAGATTCATGGATTGGCTGACTTGGAAAAAGCATGACTAGAACACTGGTGAGAAAGACATCTGGGGAAGAAGTATGTGGCTAGATCTCTCCAAGGGGGTAAAGGATGTGAAGACACTTGTGCCCCATGCAAATGCTCATCAAAAGGTGACTTCAGCTGAGGAGTTCAGCAACAAATAGACAGAACGACCCTTTCTGTGGACAGTCAGCCTCTCCCCATACTCCTGTCATTGCCCAATGGGCCCATAAACAAAGGGCTATGGTGGTAAGGACAGGGCTATGCATGGTAAACAACATGACCTCCACTCACAAAGGCTGACCTGGCTACAGCTGCTGATGAGTGCCAGATCCCACATATGTCACCATTGCCTAGGGCGCCCAGCCAGCCACCTGGTGGCAGGTTGACCACACTGGACTACTTCCTCTATAGAAAGGGCAATGTGTAGCTGCTACTTTTTAACTATTTATTTTGGGTTATCTTATATCTCTACCTTCTTTCCAACCTTCTGACCCTAGGTAAGAGAGAACGGTTAGAAGGGACAGGGTATATAGTCCTTTTTAGAGTTCTGGCTGGTTAGGGTTGTGCTTTTTTTTTTTTTTTTTTTTTTTTTTTGGAAACTACCAATTGCTGTCATTGAGATATCCAACAGTCCAATGAACCAGCAGCCTTCTTCCTCCTCCAACCTTCTCCCCAAAGAGCCTTCCCCATTCCTTTAAGTGTTCCTTAAAGCATTCTCTCTCTCTCTCTCTGGGCTCTGATATTTATACCCTCTCCGAGTCCTCAGCATTAAAGTAGCTACAGCTGTCAAAGACGACACCTTTCTCTGAGCCACGCTGTTATCAGCTGTAGATAAACTAAGGCAGTCCCATATCCCACACCTGGGATTAAAACAAAAACTGTTTATATAACATAACCGAGTTTGTATTTTATTTCATTTATTTATTTTTAGTTTTTCAAGACAGGATTTCTCTGTTTAGCCTTGGCTGTCCTGGACTTGCTGTGTAGACCAGGCTGGCCTCAAACTCACAGCAATCTACCTGCCTCTGCCTCCCAAGTGCTGTGGCCACACCTGGCCCCATAACTAAGTTTTTAAATAAACCAAAACTTCCACTACAACAATGCTTTGTCCTTATTGGAGTAGATGCTTACTCCCAGTTATGGATTTGACTTTCCTGGACATAATGCTTCTTCCAAAACCACTATCCATGGACTTACAGCATGCCTTCTCCTCTATCATGGTATTGCACGCAATATTGCTTCTGACCAAGGAACTCTCTTCACAGCCACACAAGTGTGACAGTGGGCCCACTATCATAGAATCCACTGGTCTTACCATGTTTCCCACCACCCTGACGTAGTTGGCCTGACAGAAAGAAGAAGTGGCCTTTGGAAGACACAATTACAGTACTAATTAGTGGCAGCAACATGGACAGCTAGGGCAGGGTTCTCCATTAGGTGGTATATCTTTTTTTTTTTTTTTTTTTTTTTGGTATTTTCGAGACAGGGTTTCTCTGTGTAGCCTTGGTCATCCTGGACTCACTTTGTAGACCAGGCTGGCCTCGAACTCACAGCGATCCGCCTGCCTCTGCCTCCCGAGTGCTGGGATTAAAGGCGTGCGCCACCACGCCCGGCTCTCTAGGTGGTATATCTTTAGTCAGTGTCCAATATATGATGTGATTTGTCCCATAGTCAAGATCCACAGGTCCAGGAATCAAGGGGTCACTATCACCCTAGTGACCCAACAGGAAGATTTTGCTTCTGGTTCCCTCGACCTTAAGTTCTACTAGCCTTGAAGTTTTGGTTCTAGAGTGGAGAGCGCGTTTGCCAGGAGCCACAAAAAACATTTCATTCGACTAGAAGCTCAGACTTCCCCCTGGCCACTCTGGGCTTCTGATGCTCTTAACCCAACAGGCTAAGAGGAATAGCTGTGTTAGGAGGGGTGATTGATCTAGATTACCATGGGAGAATTGATTTCATGTCCACAACAAAGGTACAAAAGGTTATGTCTGGAGTGCAGGAGATCCTTCAGGGCATCTCTTGGTACTACCTTGTCATGTGACTATAGTCAATAGGAAACTAAAACAGCCTAATCCAGGCAGGACAAATCAGGAAGAAGATGAGTCACTCCTCCAGGAAAAGAGCCAGGACCTTGTGGAGGGTGGAGGAATAGGTAGAGGAAGGTAGGTATAAATACCAGCTAAGAGCTGGGCATGGTGGCGCACGCCTTTAATCCCAGCACTTGGGAGGCAGAGGCAGGTGGGTCTCTGAGTTGGAGGCCAGCTTAGTCTATAGAGCTAGTTTACAGACAGCAAGGCTACACAGAGAAACCCTGTTTAGAAAAACAAAAATAAAATACCAGCTAAGGCCACATGACCAGTTACAGAAACAAGGTTTATAGTTGACATGAGTGCTTGTCACATATCATGAAGAATGCATTTATACAGGTATTTGTGTTTTCTTTCCGCAGTTTCTTTATTATGCGATGTAACATCAATTAAGAGAATATCAATAAGATGGGTGTGGTAGCGCACACCTTTAATTTCAGCACTCAGGTGCCAGAGGTAGGCGGATCACTTGAGTTCAAGGACAGCTTGGTCTACAAAGAGAGTCCAGAACAGCCAAGGCTACAGAGAGGAAACCCCTCCCCCCCCCCCCCCACCCCATCCAAAAAAAAAAAAAAAAAGAAAAGAACATTGGGGAAGGTGGGAGCCGGGAGCAGTGCCACCATGCTTGAGTTTCTTCCTGTAGTGCTCACAGGTCCCAGCACCGATGGCCTCCCCTTTGCCCTGAGTCTGCAGCGGGCTCCTTTTGTTTCCTTCCCCTTATGTATCCTCTCTCCCCATGGGCCACTCCTGGGGGTGAGGGGGTTACCCCTTCCCAGGGTTTTTTATTCCTGTGGGGCATACTCAAAGTATTAAAAGTAGCTTTATAATAAAAAAAAATCATTAATAGTTAACATCAATTAAGAGAACATTAATAGTTATCATAATTAAGTTTGAGAAACTAGAAGAATGTCCCTCAAGGGACACTGTCACCTATTCTAAATTTATAACATATTTGCAGTTGTATGAGTGATAGTTAAGTATAATTATGACCTGGTTGTTGGTTTGTTTGTTTGTTTGTTGAGACAGGGTTTCTCTGTGTAGCTCTGGCTGTCCTAGACTCGCTTTGTAGACCAGGCTGGCCTCAAACTCACGGTGATCCGCCTACCTCTGTCTCCCCAGTGCTGGGATTAAAGGAGTGCGCTACCACGCCTGGCTACCTGGTTGTTTTTTCCTTTTGCAAATTAATCATGACATAACAAGATATAAATGTGTATCAAACTGACAAGGCGTGGCCTCAATGGTTATTCTTGGTTGTTGCCTGGACTTACCTAACATCTGAAATTGGAGGACACACTTGTGAGGACTTTTTGCTTAATGTGAAGCAGGCAGATCCACTTCTAATCCCGATCATTGAGGTGGGAAGACACACAGCTTTAACTGGCATCTTGAGATGGGAAGGTGCACCTGTCATCTGGGCCACACCTTCTGCTGGATGTCTGCCTAAGGGCATGAAGAAGGAAGCTTCTGCTCTTGCCTGCTCGCCCTCCCCTTGCTAGCAGGTCCACTCCTCACTGGCGTTAGAGACTTTGGGATTCCAGCATTTACAGAAGACCATCTGAGACATCCAACCCACTCAGCTACACTGAACAGTACTGCACTCTTGGACTTGCTGTTCACAGCTAGCCACTGTTAGATTATCAGACTATATCCTGTAAATCATTTTAATATATCCCCTTTATTCATTAAGTTGTTACTCTAGAGAACCTTAACTAACAGAGTCTAAAACAAACAAACAAACAAACAAACCAAAAACCAATCCATTAAATAGCAATAATGAAGAGCTAGGTTGAAGACATGCTCTTTAGTGCTTAGAGTATTTGCTGCTCTTGTAGAGACTAAATTCAGCTTCCAACCACAGGGCAGCTTGTAACCATCTGCAACTCTAGTCCCAGGGAATACAATGTCCTCTTCCTGACCCCTGTGTGCATGAGGCACAATTGGTGCCCACACATACATGAAGGCAAAATAGTCATGCCTAGAAGATAAAAATAAATTAAAAATCTAATGACTCAAATTTCTGTAATCAAAAATACTGTTAGCGTGTATGTGCACCGTGCTTTTCTAGTTTTAGAAGACGCAGCTGAGTCTATGCCCTACCATTCTTAGTCTTTTCTGCCATGAATGTAAAGCCTTGGGAAACTGCCTCTTGAAAAGCAGCAGTGGGCTGGGGATGCAGCTCAGTGGCAGGACACTTGCCTACCAGAATGAGGCCCTGGGTTTCATCTCTAACACTGCCAACTTTCAAATATCAAAAGCTCCAATTCTGTCATTTCCTATTTCTGTCCGTCCTTTGGGGTAGGAGATGTTGCTGAGTTAAAGGAGTATTTGCCTTTCTTGCACAAAGCCCAGAGTTCGATCCCTTGGGCTATGCTACACCAGTTTGATGTCAGTCAGGGATATATGAGGCTCATATCTAGAGAACTGCCATTTTTCAGAGTATGAATGTTTCACATATATATCTCCCTTTTAGTGCCCCAAGCACCCCTGGAAGGGTATGAACCTACAGTGCCTGCCCAATGCCGAATCTCCTCCTTTAACCAGATCCCCTCTGGGCATTACTCACCTTTGAGGTAGGGTGTGGGTGCATGTCGAGTCAACGTGGAAGGCCAGAGGTGGGGGTGAGATAGTGGGAGGCTGGCTACTTGTGGTCTATCCTGGGTACTCCTGAACCTATGACAACCACTACCAGTGCAATGACCTCTGTCAGCCAGCCCCTACTTCTTCATGAAAAAGAAAAGCAGGAATCTCCAGGGCTACATTCAGGAATGCACAAACACTACAGTGTGCATGCATCTCAGAGCTGCTGTCTGATGCTGACAAAATCAGGTGGCCCTAGGGTTCCCTGAGAAAACTGGGAAGGAAGAACAGTTTTCCCTTATGGAGAGATGTGTAAGCTCATCCTGGCTCACAGTACCACAGTGCCGGAAACTCAGCACGACCAGGTTATAACACATCAAGCACCACAGGTTTTCCTTGTGTTTCCTTAGCAATTAGATTTCTTTACAGATTTTATTTGTACAAAAATCTTTAATTTTTATTTCAAGTAATTTTCCAAACTTTCAAATGCAAAGTTTAAGTGAAATCATCACTCAGAGATACAAAGGGTTAATGAATTACTAAGTCACTAAGCTCCCCCCTTGCTCTCTCTCCCTTCCTCTCCCTCTCTCTCTCTCTCTCTCACACACACACTTTGGATGCAAGCTCCTTTCATTGTTTCAGCAAGGCCAAGGCTGATGAGCTCATACTCAACACTTGCTGTGTCCACACTCACACTGAAATAAAGGTCACCTTCAGCTCACTCCATGTTTATGATGGCAGCGCTTGGCATAATCATACCTGCTTTTATACTTCAGAACAGGACAATAAAGATTACCCATTATAAAGTGTGAGAGTAGCGTATAAATGTTTGTTTGAATAGACTATACTGGATTTATCATAGAGATTAAATTATTCAAAACAAAACCACAAGCAGTGCTCTCAGACACCTGACTAGGCTCAGCCTGACGGAAACTCCACTCAGCTCCCTGCTCGCAGAGGGGAGACCTGAACCTCCAATGATAGCATCAGCACACAGGGCGGCGGGCCATCGCTCTCTCTCAGCTTGAAGCTTTCTCTGGGTTTACTCTGAAATCTACCAACTACTCAGTAAGAAACTGTGACTAGATTCTAGGTTTCCTTCTTTATTTTGTATGTGTAACTAACTTTCTATGCTTATGACAAAAACCTATCCTTGTTTTCCTAAACTTGACTTATGGGGCAGGACTGGCCCCAATAAGCCTGGTTTGAGGAGCCTGTCAGTCAGTGAGGTTAAGGCTACTGACCATGATGCCTCTTTTGTTTGTTTGTTGGAGACGGGGTTTCTCTGTTAGCTCTGGCTGTCTTGGAATTTGCTCTGTAGACCACTTTGGTCGTGAACTCAGAAATCCATCTGCCTCTGCCTCCCGGGTGCTAAGATTGAAGGTGTGTGCCACCACACTGGGTCTATATGGGCCTTCGCGTCACTTGAAATTATGTTCAAGACTTTCACTCCTGTTGGTCATAGTAGCCTGAACCTCCCAAGCCCCTGTAAGAAGAGTAGCTGGGTGTTAGGCAGAGTCCCGCCTGACTTGGTAGAAGTAAGCTGCCATGGTGCCAGAGACAGAGGAAGAAGGGCCTGGTTGAAGCCTTGACACACAGAAGCAGCACCTTGCTTGACCAGGGGTAGAAATGAGTCCCTTTCCTCTTTGAATGTCGCAGCTTGGTTGTCAGGTAGACTCACGGGCTCTCCTGGGGCCTTGCTGTGATTATAACACTTGGGTTTCCAGCCGCCGGACTTCCTTGACCACCAGATCAATGTTAATAATTGGGTTGAAGTACAAAGCCCAGTAAAATAAACAGTTGCAGATAAACTGAGGAATGAGTGGCCAGAACATGGCCACAAAAAGCCCCTGCGTCGACACTTTCCAAAAATGGCTCCACATCCTTTGGGGCACTGTCCTGAAAAGAAAACAAGAGTGATGGGGGGGTGACCTTGGATATGCTGGGGCACTGAGGGTGTCCCCTGTTCCCACAACTGGGGAAACGCCTCTCTTTCAGTAGTCTTCAGCTCCCAGCACATGCCCTGTAAGGATGTTGTCTGGGCACACTGGCATAGCCTCTATTCTATCTGCTTTGTGGCACTTTTTCTTTTTTGGTTTTTCAAGACAGGTTTTCTCTATGTAGCCCTGATTGTTCTGGAACTGTAGACCGGGCTGGCCTCACAGACTCTGGCTCCCAATTAAAGATATGTGGTATCAGAGCCTGGCAATGGCACCTTTTTTTTCCTGAGACAAAGTGTCACACAGCTCAAGCTGGGCTCAAGCATGCTGTGTAGCTGAAGGTGACCTTGAACTTCTCATCTTTCTCTGTTTGCCTTCTGAAGGCTGGGATCCGCAGGCATGTGCCACCATGTCCTGGAGATGTGGTGCTGCGGATGAAATGCAGGCAGGGACAATGCACAAGTGTGGCTTCCCACAGAAATGAGGGAGTCTGCTGAAGGGAAACACGAGACAGTCTTACAACTCTACCAGGCCAGGAATCCTGTGAGAGACTGGACCCCAAGGAGCTGTCTTCCTGAAACAGTCCGAATTGCTTTGGAGGTGCCTGCCTTGCCTACCTGGGGGAATGTGAGAGTCTAGCCCCTCCCTCTTGTGTTTTCCCCATGTGGTCTGAATTTGATACATGCTTTATACCCTGAGCTTGGCCATGGAGAGGCAAGCACTGCCCTGCAGCGAGGACATGATTCAGGCTAGACCAAGCAGAGGTAAGGCTTGTTTCGAGTACGATGCGAAAGAAGACCTTGCTTTTTACTGCGTGGTTGGGCAAGTTCTGGGCAGCCGCAGGCCATGAGAGATGCAAGAAGAGCTCAGAGGAGCTGAGCAGCATAGGGAAGAGCGGCCTGGCATCCAGGTGGTCCCTACAGAGGCAGCCTTGAGGAGAGTGTTTAAGTCTCTGGGTCTGTGGTGTTTGTGAAGGTATGGTCCCCACAGACTCACATGTTTGAATGCTTAGCCACAGGGAGCAGCACTATTAGGAGGGGTGGCCTTTCTGGAGTAGGTGTGGCCATGCTGGGGGAAGTGTGGCCCGTGGGGGTAGCTTTGAGGCCTGACATGCTCAAGCTATGCTCGGTGTGATACACAACCTCCTGCTGCTGCCTGCAGATCCAGATATACAACTCTCAGCTCTGTCTCCAGCATTGTGCTGGCCTGTGTGCTGCCATGCTTCCTGCCAGGATACTGGACTAAGCATCTAAAACTGTAAGCCAGCCCCAGCTAAATGTACTTTATAAGAGTCACATTGTCTTTTCACAGTCATAAAACCCTAAGACAAGGCCCAAACACACGCTTTATTCTGAGTGGGCATTTCCTTTGAAGCAGATCAGTAAGGCAGGTTTCTGTCACTTGCCACCAAGAGATCTACTTGAAAGCTGGGTAGCCCAACGCTCTCGTTGTACATTAATCCAGAGAAGTCATTATTGTCCCAGGTGCCGGCAAAGCAGAGTTAGAACACTACAAAATTCCCCATGGGTTTCTGCTATTTGGCTTACTACTAAATAGGGATGAGATATGGAAGGCAGGTATGGCCGTACAAGCTTGTACTCCCAGCACTTGGCAGGTTTGTTAAGTGTGAGAACACAAACACACAAGCAATTAGCACAAGTGCTGGGCATGGTGGTGCACTCCTTTAACTCCAGCCTCTGAGACCTTGGTCTACATAATGAGTTCCAGGCAGAGCCAGAAAGCAGGACAAAGTAAATAAACATAATTGTATACAAAATAAATATACATGCATATAACAAAATAAATGAATATATTAAAAACCCTAAAATCTAAACAAAACCAAACCAATAAACACAATAGTGTATGCTTATAGTGGCAGCTACTCAGCAGGCCAAGGCAGGAAGTACCTAGGCTAAAGCAACAGTGAGACCCTGTGCTGGCTACTTCCTTGTCAGCTTGGTACAAGCTAGAGAAGAGAGAACTTCAACTGAGAAAATATATTTTTAAATTTGGCCTGTAGGCGAACCTGTGGAGGTATTTTTGTTTTGTTTTGTTTTGTTTTGTTTCCTATTAATAGTTGCTGTTGGAGGGTCCAGCACACTGTAGGCCATGCCATTCCTGGGAAAGTGGTCCTGGGTGGTATAAGAAAGCAAACTGAGCCAGGCATTTTAATCCCCGCACTAGGGAGGCAGAAGCAGGTAGATCACTGAGAGTTTGAGGCCAGCCTGGTCTACAAAGTGAGTCCAGGATAGCCAAGGCTACACAGAGAAACCCTGTCTCAAAAAACAAAACAAGGGGCTGGAGAGATGGCTCAGAGGTTAAGAGCACCTGTCTGCTCTTCCCGAAGTCCTGAGTTCAATTCCCAGCAACCACATGGTGGCTCACAACCATCTAGAATGAGATCTGGTGTCCTCTTCTGGTGTGCTGGCTCACATGCAGACAGAACATTGTATAAATAATAAATACACAAATATAAAAAAACAAAACAAAACAAACAAACAAACAAAAAAACACTTATTAGAAAAGAAAAGAAAGAAAGCAAACTGAACAAGCCATAGGAACAAGCTGGCACGCAGCTCCTCCATGGCCTCGGCCTCAGTTCCTGCCCTGACTTCCCTGGATGATGGACTGCTGATAGTAAGCTCAAATAAATCCATTCCTTCCCACATTGATTTTTCTATGTGTAACAGTCCTGGCTGTCCTGAAACTTAATTTGTAGACCAGGCTGGCCTTGAACTCACAGAGATCCACCTTCCTCTGTCTCCCAAGTGCTGGGATTAAAGGAGTGTGCCACCACGCTGGCTTCCCCAAGTTGACTGCACTGTCTTATCCCAGCAATAGAAACCTAACTAAGAAAGACCCCATCTCTAACAAAATAAAAGAAGCCAGAGAAAATCAGGAACAAACCTAAACCACTGTCTCCAACAAAGTCTGCCTCCTAGACACAAGTAACTTTCTTAGTTGCTATTTGAGAAATATTTCTCAAACCTGAGCCTGAGGGGTCAGGGTAGAATTTTGTTTTGTTTTGTTTTTCAAGACAGGGTTTCTCTGTGTGTATGTCCCTGGATGTCCTGGACTCGCTTTGTAGACCAGCTGGCCTTGAACTCACAGGGATCTTCCTGCTGGGATTAAAGGTGTGCACTACCGTACCACACCTAGCTCAAGGCAGAATTTTTTTAAGGCTTTATTTTTATTTATTTATTTTAGTTATGTATATGTGTCTGTGCTCTCAGAGGACAGAAGAGGATGCCAGATCCTCGGGGGCTGGATTGCCAGGCCATTGTTGCTGCCTCAATGTGGGGGGCTAGGGATTGAACTCCAGCCCTCCACAAGAACAGGGCTTGCTCTGAATCGCGGAGCCATCTCTATAGCCCAGAGTCACCTCATGCCACTCAAGTGTGGGGAACTTCCTCACTGGCATCTCTTTACCACTCCCCGCTGCTCCACCCACCTCCCACAGGACGGCACTTACTTCAGCTCACTTCTTGACCAGATCCTCCAAAAAGAAAACAGCTCCAGCACAGACAGCAGCATGGCATTGACAATGAGGAAGCGGGATGTCCAGTAGTGCACCTCCAGCCAGTCCCAGGCGAACTCCGCAACCAGCTGGTACGGGAGGAAGGAGTACTTGACAAGGAACTCTCTCCACTGCCTCCACGTGGGCTCCCTCAGGTCCTTGAAGAACACGCAGAGACCCAGCCACAGGTGACGCACATGAGCAGCACAGATAGGCGAGCTTTGTGCCTTTATGCTCATGTACACACACACCTCTAACTATCTAATTTTTTTTCAAATAGCATCTTAGATAGCTCTAGCTGGCCGTGGGCTCACGTTTTTCCTGTGTCAGTTCAGAGCTCGGGGAATAAAAGCATGTGCATGGCTCACAAGAGAATATTAATCTATCAATCTCCCTTGTAATAATTCATCTTAAAATAGATAAAGATGGGACTTTAAAAAAAAAAAGGCTTAATGGTTACGGGTGCATGCTGTACAAGCATGAGGATGGAGTTTGGACGCTCCTACTTCAGAGAAGCCTGGTATGGTCCTTCATGAACCCGTGACCCCAGCACTGACGGGTGGGGATGTGAGAATCTTTGAGACTTGCTTCCTGGCTGCCAGCTTAGCTGAAAAACCTGAGCTCCAGGCTCAGAGAGACTCTGCCTCAAAGGAGCAAAGCAGGAATAGAGACCACACCTCATCAGGCATCTGCACAGGTCCAAGCACCTGCACACAGTGTATGCCACACATATACACTGATGTCACATTCATATACACACACAAATCCAAAATAAAGAAAAATGTTGCCAAAAAGTTTGAACTGAGATGCTTATTGTAAAGTTGTGGAACTACAGGGGTAAAAATCTTAATGAGCCTGAGTTATGAATAATAGGGCTGAAATGAACTTAGGATTTGTGTTATATTTCTCTGCATCTACATGGAAGGTCAAAGCATGGTAACATGGGTAAATGAAAAAAAGGTCTAAATATAAAAATAAAAGATCTTGAGATTTCTTAAAGATTTATTTATTTATTATTGTGTATACAGTGCTTTGCTTGCATGTACTCTGTACTCCTGCAAGCCAGAAGAGGTGCCATATCACATTACAGATGGTTGTGAGCCACCATATGGTTGCTGGGAATTGAACTCAGGACCTTTGGAAGAGCAGGCGGTGCTCTTAACCACTGAGCCATCTCTCCAGCCCCAGATCTTGAGATTTCTTAAGATAGTGTGTACTTACAATTTATGATTTTTTTGTTTTTTCAAGACAGGGTTTCTCTGGGTAGCCTTGGCTGTCTTGAAATGATTTTGTAGACTAGGCTGGCCTTGAACTCATAGAGATCCACCTGCCTTCTGAGTGTTGGGGATTAAATACATGTGCCACCATCTCCTAGCCTGTACTTCTATTTTTAATTAGGTTTTAGCAGATAAAAAGTCAACGATGAGGGCCTGGAGAGATGGCTCAGTGGTTAAGAGCACTGACTGCTCTTCCAGAGGTCCTGAGTTCAATACCCAGCAACCACATGGTGGCTCACAACCATCTATAATGTGATCTGATGTATACTGTATACACAATAAATAAATCTTTATAAAAAAAAAGAATAAGCATAGTTACATTCACATAAAAAACAAAACAAAACAAAAGTTAACGATGAACAGTCAGATTGGTGCTTGTGGAAATACAAACATTTTATAGCTTCTGTGCACATAGAGCACTAGCTGGACACTGGGTAATTAGACTTTAAACTCCAAGGTCGGCAGACAAGACACCTGACTGCTGTGTTTAAAAGGGCCTGTGGCACATGCCTTTAATCCCAGCCCTTGGGAGGCAGAGGCAGGTAGATCAGCAAGGCTAGGACAGCCAAGGCTACACAAAGAAACTGGCAGGGTCGGGGAAGGTACTTTGAAGATGTGGAAATGTTGCTTTAGCATTTATGGGTGTAGATTACAGACCATAATTCCTATATGCATGACACTTTTTGAGAAAGGCAGACTGTAAGGATTAGTCCAACAGTAACAAACAAGGGAGATTACTCTCAAATGACCACCTGGCATAAGAGAAGCCATGCCAGTAAAAGCAGCCCTATAGGGGCTGGGGAATGACACCCGACATGAAGAAACAACTGGCCAACGCTGGCACTTACACCGTGGGCCATGGCTTACTGTTTTGAGTCCTTCAGGGCAGATTCAAACCCTGCTTTGTAGCTGGATAATTACTCCCTTTAGGGGTCCTGCCCAATTTGAAGGTCCATACATCTACTCTCTTAGAGTGTTCTGAACCTACAATAACTTCTTTTATAACAAGAGCAATGCTTTTTTCAAAAAATATTTCAAGACTGAAAGGGTCATCACAGTGGCTGAGGAGTACGGAAAACAAAGCTGGCATCTACGAGAGGGACAGTCTTTTCTTCTGCAGGGGCCTTTCTCTGCAAAACTCACACAAAGGCTAGTGTGCTCTCTCCAGCTCTGTATAACACTGAGGTATTGCAGAATTACTTTTTTCCAGGAACTATGATAGACTTACCAGAAGCTTGGTGAGGATGTCCTCCCCAGAGCTGTCTTCCTGCAGAGGGCAGATGGTATGGATGAAGGGTAGAAAGGAGTCAGTGTAGTCAAACAGGTACAGGTATAGCAAGCCAAGTCTTGGCGAGCTCTTGAGGGCGTACAGCAAGAACAGGGATCTGCCTGGGTTGACAGCCTGCAGAGGACAAAACAGACATGTTATATACATGGTGGCCAGCTCTCCACCTGCACTCCTTCAATGTCCCCTGACCTTGGCTGTTGGCAAAATGTTCTTGGGAACTGTGTACAGCTTATCTTTGTTGATTCAAATGCTGATTTCTCCACCCCATTAACTGGCTTCAATTCGACATTGCATTGTGATGTTTATTCTAAGTATCTCCTGTTTCAAGTTTATGTAAACATGTCACCATTGGTTCTTTGTATTGCCAATAAAAACCAACTAGCCAATGCTGAACAATAACAGAGAATAGGGTGGGACATCCTGTTCCAGTGTGGGGAGGAGAAAGAGCAGGAAGGACAGGAAGGATATGAGTAAAAAGCAAGTATAAAGTGGGAAATCAGAATGGGAGGAAGTTATACTAGTCTGGAGGTTTAGGGTGGAGTAATTATTGCACAGCATTTTGCTATAGGTTAATTAAATAGACCTTAGTCTCTTTGTGGGGTTATTTGGGTATATACCTGGTTAAGGAGTAACCGCTGATATTAGTAAGATAATAACTCAATATTAAATATTAACAATCATTTAACACTTTGTCATCAATCTTTTGTGTGGTACAGAGCTCATTTGTTGGGGTATATCATAGAAAGCTCCAGTCTTGCTAAATATGGTTACACACATCTCTAATCTTTGCAGATCAGGATGATCTCAATTCAGAGGTCCACCTGCCTCTGGGATTAAGGATGCGTGCCATCACCTCTACCTCTGTTAGGCTATTTAATGTGCTGCTATGCCTAACTGCATTCAGTACTTTCCCCACCCAGTCTTGCTGGTGCATGTCTGCAATCCCAGCTCTCAGGAAGCTGAAGTAGGGCAGTGAGCTCCAAACCAACGAGGACAAACTAGGTCTAAAAAACAGAATAACCAGACAGGCATGGGGGCTCACGCCTTTAATCCCAGCACTCGGGAGGCGGAGGCAGGTGGCTCACTGTGAGTTCTTTGAGGCCATCCTGGTCTACAAAGTACCAGGATAGCCAAGGCTACACGAGAGAAACCCTATCTCAAAAAATAAAAAAATTAAAAAAATAAATAATAAATAAAAGAACCCCAAACAAACAAACAAAATAGCCTCACCCCACCAAAGACAGTGCAGTTTCCACTGGGATGTTATTAACAAACCATTCCCCACAGAGACTCAATTCAGGAGCTACAACAGGAAAATCCATATATTGTTACACATGTCCAGTGAAGACTACTACATCAGAGAGAAAAAGAATGGACTGGAGGCCCCAGGGAGAAGCAGCTATTTGCGTGCTGCCTGTGAAACAATGCATCCTGTGGACAGAGACCCGAGGGGCTCCTGCAGCACCCTCTGCAGGACCCCGGTGCCTCTGGAGAGGAGCGATGCATGTGGCTTCAATGCCTGCAGTGCTTTCTCAAGTTACACAGCGAGCACGAAGGTGATTGCTAGTTGTTTCTACCATGTTCTCTTTTCCAATTAAAACAAAACAAACAAACAAACAAAGTTTACCTTGTACTCCCAGAGATTCTGTGGTGGCTTCACCCCCAGGGCTCTCACACGCTCCAGCTCCGTGAGAATGACTCTTCTGTGGCTACTGTTTTCTATGGTGTATGGTGCCTTGGAAAATTCTTCCTCTGTCAAGGTTAAAAGCAACCTGGAGAGGTGAGGGGTGGAAATGACTTTTGAGGTTGCCCGTGGGAGGAAAGCCTTCCAACCTGGGCTCTGCCTTCCTGTGCTTGGTAAGGCAGGATGTTCAATGTAGGCAGTAGTGCCCGTGACTGCCAAGAGCAGTCTGCTTCCTACCAGCCAACTGCCAGTGGGAAATGTTTTCACAAACCATTGTCCTTATCCATTTAACTCTGCAGAGAAAAGCATCCTGACCATTTTGTGGATCAAAAGCTGGCTTCAGAAATAAAATGACTTGCTTTTTCTTAAGCCTGCAATCTATCAGTCACAGATTCCTACTGTCCTATATTACTTTAATTTTAAAAGGGTATGTGTAGGAGAAAACCAGATGGAAGTCCAACTGAACATTATTACATTAAGAGTGGTGGTTTCAGCTGGATTCAGTACTGCACATCTGAAACACTAGTGACTTGGAAGGCTGAGGCAGAAGGATGCTAATTCTGAGGCCAGCCTGGGCAAGCTAAAAACAAAGAACAGTAGTTGTACTGAGATATTAGTTCAATTTAATAAAAGTTACAAATCCGTTCTTTATTTTAAGGGCTAGAGTAAGATGTTGCACTTTTGATGTTGCAATGTCTTTTGTTTTGTTTTGTTTGAGACAGGGTTTCACTGTGTAGTCCTGGCATAATCTCTATATACCAGGGAGGCTTCAAATTCAGATTTTTGCCTGCCTCTGACTCCTGAATGCTAGGATTAAAGGTGTGTGCCACTACCACCCAATTATTATTTTTTTAATGTTACTTTCAAAATGAGGAGTAACACAGAAATTAAAATGTCACTGATATAAAATGGTTCAGCCCCTGTCAAAAACAGTTCAACAGTGTCTTTGAAAAGTAAACACAGTCTGACCCTGGGATGAGGCCACTCCTCACCAAGGGGCCTCCCAGAATACAGATCTACACCAAACCTTGGGCGTGAGTGATCTTAGCAGCACTCTTCAAAACAGCCACAAATGGAGTCACCAGGTAAAGAACTGACAATCTGGTCTCCTTATACACAGAATAAAGCACAGATGCATGCTATATCATCTGTGAACTTTGAAGCTATGCTGAGTGAAAAAGCTACACACAGAGTGTTACATATTGTGTGATTACATTAATATCCAAGAACCATAGACAAATACATTTTTGGATGAAGATCAACGGCATCTGCTGAGTGAGAAGGGAGTGAGGATGGATCAGTAAAGGGAAGAGTCTTCCTTTGGGAGCCAGGAAACTGTTCTAAAGGTTGACTGGAAATGGTTGTGCATATCTGTGAAGACATTACAAATCCACATTTATACACTTGTATAAGGATGGATTTGCGGACAGTAGAATGTATCTCGATGAAGACATCTATACACGTTTTGGCGTGACAGAATTTGGCGGGGAGGGGCAGCACACAGGGTTTCTTTATGTAGCCCTGGCTGGCCTACAACTTACTACGTAGGCTAGGCTAACCTCAAACTCACAGAGGTCCGCCTGCTTCTAGGACTACAGGCATGCACCACTATGCCTGCCTTGGCGTGCAAGACCTTTTTTCCTCACCTTCCATTTACTCTTTCTGATAAGAATCTGTCTCGGTATAGAGAAGCCCAAGGGCCCAGCTGTTCCAACCAGAGGACGACCTCCTCTGCTGTCCATCTGGCTACAGCCTTGTGCACCAGGATCCCATGCTCAGATTCTCTGCTGCGCCAGTGGTACACAAGCAGGACGACCTGAAAGGAGACAGACTGTCAGCAGTGAGCAGGTCAGCTTCTGAGGATGTGAATATGGGGCGGGGCAAGGAAGGGGCCGTGTCTGAGAAATGATGCCGTGGCTACTCAGGAAAGAAGGCAGCCTCTGTCATAGAGAAGTGAGGACACAACATCTCCAGGCTCATTTATGCTCATGGCTGCGCAGAGAGATCTAGAAAGGGTACACAGCCCAGGAGTAGTTGGGTGCCTGACTTCACCAATGCCTTTTCTTTTCTTTTTTTTTCTGTTTTTGCTTTTTTGAGACAGGGTTTCTCTGTGTAGCCTTGGCCATCCTGGACTCACTTTGTAGACCAGGCTGGCCTCGAACTCACAGCGATCCGCCTGCCTCTGCCTCCCGCGTGCTGGGATTAAAGGCGTGCGCCACCACGCCCGGCCAATGCCTTTTCTATAAGGAAAATATTAAGACTTTCAGAAGACTGGACTTGAGAAGTGAGCATCGGGGGGCTGGAGAGATGGCTCAGAGGTTAAGAGCACTGACTGCTCTTCCAAAGGTCATGAGTTCAATTCCCAGCAACCACATAGTGGCTCACAACCATCTCTTCTGGCCTGCAGGCAGAATGCTGTATACATAATAAAGAAATAATTTTTTAAAAAAAGTGTGCATCGGCAGTGACACTGTGTGCTCCTGGGAGTCTAGCACCAGCGCAGGTGAGGCTTCTTAGTCTTGTGCTGCTCATTTCCTCAACTCTGAAATGGGGCCATCATGATGCTACTGCGCAGGTCAGGAAAAGGACCAATGACTCTGTTGCCAACATGCAGTGCAATTTTAATGTCTACAGTAAGTTACACATGGTCATGGCACCCACTATTTGAAGCAATGTCAGAAGAGCTGACTTCAGAGGCAACTGGGACGGCACAGGGCGCAGGGTAAGCAGCCACACTTACTGCCACACCAGTTAAAGTCGTGAGCACGCCGGAGAAGAAGCCGCCTCCTCTCTGCTGATTGGCTCGCCCTGTGCGGGGAGCTAAGGGAGTCTGATCACTCCCGTATTTCTGAAAGGCTGCAAGACTCTGCACTACGTCGTTGTTCTGCTCAATGTCTTCAACTCGAATTCTAATGGCATCAGGAAACAACTTTTCAATGGCATCCCTGTGGAGAAGAGAGAAACCACAGGACAGGTGCTTGACAAAATATAGCATTAAGAAACCACACCCACTAACACAACCATTTCATAGTCCACGTTGGTGCTTATGATAAAAGCAAAAAAAACTACAACAATCTATGTGCCCACCATTAAGAAAACAGCCAAATGAAATGCTTAAATGCAAGCATTTTTCCTGGAAGTACTGGGGACTGAGCCACAGGCCGGCCCTTGATACTGCCAGGTGTGTTGCACATGCCTTTAACCCCAGCATTCCTAGGGCGGAACTCTGAGTTCTAGGCTACCCTAATCTACAGAGAGCTCCTGGGTGACTGACACAGTGAGACCAACTCAAAAATACTACTTACAATGATTGTGTGCACGTATGTGCTCAATGTGTGAGTAAGTGTAGTCATGCATGTGTGGAGGATAGATGACTCCGTTCTCTCCTTCTTCATCAAACTCTGGTCAGCACGCTTAAGTGGCAAGTACTATTATTTGCTGAGCCTGAAATATAATACTGAATTCTTATAGTAGAATACCACATGATTTTATAAATGTGCCTACTGGCCTACTTAGTGTCAAGTTGGATAATTTAGGGCATATGTAATATTGGATGACAGCCGGACATGGTGGCACACGCCTTTAATCCCTGCACTCAAGAGGCAGAGGCAGGTGGATTACTGTGAGCTCGAGGCCAGCCTGGTCTACAAAGTGAATCCAGGACAGCCACGGCTTTCTTTTGTTTTACAGATTTACTTATTTGCAGTGTGGGCATGTGCCTGAGTGTATTTATGGGCGCACACCTGGAGCTGGAGTTACAGGTGTTTGTGAGCTGCCATGTTAGTGCTGGGAACTGAGCCCAGGTCCTCTGCAGGAGAAGCAGCCAGTGCTTTTAGCTCCTGAGTTCTCTCTTCAGTGCTTTTCAAAACTTTAAAATCTGAATGAAATCATAACTGAAATTATTCTGCAGAGACGGAAAAGGATTCTAAGGTGGGAGAAGAGAGGTCTTTTGCTTAATTACTAGCTTTGAGTAAGTAAAATAATTTAAACAATAAACTAGATGTGGCTGTTAATGCCTGTATCCCCAGCATTCAGGAAGCCAAATATGGTGACTACTGTGGTTTTGAGGCCAGTCTGGGCTGCAGAGTAAGACCGTACTCCAAAAACCCCACGGAAAATTAAAAGTATATGAGTGTATATGTGTGTATGGCTTATGCTATTATAAAAACTAGCTTACAGAAATATAAAATAAAGTTTGTTGGAAGAGTATTCTATACAATTGTGAGTTTTTTGTTTTGTTTTTGGACAGAGGCATTATTTCCTTCTTTTATAAAAATATCTAGTTTCTTTTTAATTTATTAATTAATTTAGATTTTTTTCAAGTCAGGGTTTCTTTGTGTAGCCTTGGCTGTCCTGGACTCACTTTGTAGACCAGGCTGTCCTGGAACTCACAGCCATCTGCCTGCCTCTGCCTCTCAAGTACTGGGATTAAAGGTGTGCACTACCACTGCCCAGCTAAGTTTTTTTTTTTTTTTTTTCTGAAAATTTCACATAGGAATACTGAATTTACATCATTTCTACTTTTCCCTCTCCCACAATTCCTCCCTGTAAAATTAATGCCTTCTCTCTGTTAATGTTTTATATATAAAATACAGAATCCATTTAGTGTTGCTCAAATAAACCTATGTTCAAGGCTGACAACTTGGGAACTGGATGGCTCTCAGTGAGCTTGCCCCTGGAGAATGCTGATTCTCCCTTTCTCAGCAGCCACTGATTGCCTATAGCTCTTGATTTAGGGGTAAGACTTAAGAAATTTTCCCCAGGTAGGTGTGGTGGCACTCGGGAGGTAGAGGCAGGAGGATCTTTGTGAGTGAGTCCAGGACAGCAAGACACCCATGTGTGTTGGCACTCAGGAGGTAGAGGCAGGAGGATCTCTGTGAGTTTGAGGCCAGTCTGGTCTACAAAGTAAGTCCAGAACAGCCAAGACACCCAGGGCTGTTACACAGAGAAACCCTGTCTCAAAAGGAAAAAAAAAAAAAAAAAAAAAAAAAAACAGAAAAAAAAAGAAAAAAGAAAAAAGAAAAAGAAAAAGAAAAGCCCCCAAAACCTTTCCCCAATTACATTGCCATATCAACTGGTGTTATGTTTATTTGGGTCTTGTGTAAATATTTTTCAGATTTCATGGTTGTAGCTTCCTTGTCATGTCTCAAAGGCACTACCTCATTTCAAGCAATCTTTCCATGATTTTCCTTGAGCCTTAGGTGTAGGGGTTGTTATGATCAAGTGGGGCTAAGTGCCCCCAGTCACCAGTTTTGGTTCTCTGTAGTAGCATCTGTTTGCCATAAAAAGCTGCGCCTTCTTTCTTATGTGTTTGCTTGCTTGTTTTTTTGAGACAAGGTTTCTCTATGTAATCCTGGCTGGGCTGGAACTTATTCTGCAGACCAGGCTGGCCTCAAACTCCTCTGCCTCCTGGATGCTGAGATTAAAGTTGTCTGTCTGTAACCACAGCCCAGCAAGAAGCTCCTCTGGTTAGGGGAGAGAGCTGATCTACCAGGCTGGTCTGACGGACAAGCTCTGAGAACCAAACTAGATACGGAGGAGTCTAAGGCTATTTCTAAAATTATTTTTATTCTACTTATTTATTTTGTGTATGTGTTTATAAATGTTTTGACGCTAGGGAAACCGTCCCATTTTTCCCTCCATGGAACATGCTGGAGGTTGAAAGGACAACTTTCCACCCTGTGAACCCAGGAGATTACAATTCCATTGTCAGGACTGGCAGTAGGTACGTTTGCCCATAGAGCCATCTTGCGGGCTCTCTTTATTTTCTTGACTGTTTTTTTTTCCCACTGTTGTTTAGTCTTGTTCAAGACAGGATTTCTCTGTGTAACCTTGGATGTCCTGGACTCCCTTTGCAGACCTCGAACTCACAGAGATCTGCCTGCTTCTGCCTTCCTGAGTGCTGGTCCTAAAGGTATGCACTACCATGCCCAGCTGGCTTTATTCATTTTCAATGACTTAAAATCAGGGAGTCTTCTTTCCAGGTGAGATTAATCTTTCAGTAAAGTAAAGCTGATAGTTATGACCAATGCTGGGTTAATGGGTTCATGGGCCTTTTGGGTGTTCTACTGATCTGAGAGCGGTTAGGCACACTGCGCTAAGGTAACAGGAGAAGAAAAAAGCAGCAAAGCCTCAAAGGCACCAGGCATGAGTTCCAGCCTATATAGCGAGCCCAGTCTTAAATAACAATAAAAGGAACAAACAAACCAAAACCTCCTACGCACATATCATACACACACACACTCACACCACACAGAGAGACACACCTTAAACCAACACCAACAAACAAAAACCGGGAGGAGCTGTAGAGAAGGCTCCAAGTTAAGCCTTTGCAGAGGACCTGGGTCTGATTCCTAGATCTGTAACTCCAGTTCTAGGAGACCCATGACCTTCTGACTTACTTGGGCAGCAGGCACAAATAAGATGCACATACACACATGCAGGTAAAACATCATACAAATAAGGAATAAAAGAAACCAAAACCAAAGCGAATAAAAGAAACCAAAACCAAAGCAAACGAAAACTGGAAAAACCCTACTGCACGGGAGCGAGGAAGAACCAATCATCTGAAGGGCTTGTGTCCAGCTGAGAGAAATTCTACCAAGTAATGACAGCCATAGGCTTTATTTACAGATTATGAAAATTAGTACAAGTTACTTCTAATTATATACTTTTATCTTTTTTTCATAAGTATAAATCTAAGAAGTGTTCCAGAATAGGGGATTATAAGCAATGATCATAACCCAAAATTCATTTCTGGTCCTTCCTACAAAAGCTGAACAAAATAAGCTAGGCATGGCAGCCTGTGCCTGTAACCCTCGTACTTGGGAGGGAGTCAAGAGGACCAGTGTGAGTTTGACGCCAACCTGAGCTCAGTGTGACTCAGTATCAGAAACTAAAGAACAAGGTGGGTTCAGAGGAAAGGGCAATGGGTGTGGCGCTCAGGAGGCAGGCATATCTCTCTGTGAGCTTAAGGCCAGCTCCATCTACGCAGCAGGCTTCATGCCAGCCAGGCATGGTGCAGTGAGACCTTGCCTAAAAGATAAATAAACAAAACAGAAAGACAGATGACAGCCACTAGTAAGAAAAGAAAGCTGGCCTGCCAGTGATGGTGCATGCCTTTATCCCAGCACTCAGGAGGCAAGGGCAGGCAGATCTCTGTGAGTTTGAGGCCAGCCTGGTCTACAAACTGAATCCAGGACAGCCAAGGCCACACAGAGAATCCCTGGAAAGAAAGAAAGAAAGAAAGAAAGAAAGAAAGAAAGAAAGAAAGAAAGATAGATAGATCTGGTTTTTTGGTCCCAAACTCCTAGAATGATCCACCTCAAGCCTGTTCCTTTTCCTATAGCAGTTCACAGAGAAACTCCACTGCAGACTCATGCTGCCAATAGAAGCCAGTGTTACCTGAGGAGAATGTTGACTTTGGGGAAGCCTTCCCATTTCTCCCTGCATTCCGGACACTCTGTCTTCTTTGAAGACATCCACCATAATGCTAGGCAGTGCCGGCAGAAGCTGTGGCCGCAGTTCAAGGTGGTGGGGTTAACCAGGATGTCATAACAGCAGTGGCAGGAAAACTCACTAACAGAAATCTGAGGGCTGGTGCTTCTTACAGGATGATCTTCCTCCTGCCCTGGTGTGTTCAGGTCATTTTTCTGAGGTTCCTCCATTTCTCAGCAATCGGGGATCCACACACATAGACCCTTTCAGACTCAGGGCACAGCTATAATGTATCATAAGGTCTAGGTGGAAGCAATAAAACAGGATGAATAGTAGTTGTGTAAGATTTCACCATTCTATATAAGTTTTTCTTTCTTTTTCTTTTTGAGAGGTGGGGCAGGGGGTGTCTCATATAGTCCAGGCTGGCCTCAAATTCTAGATCCTTCTGCTTCAAGCTCCTGGAAGTGTCTGCTCCCATACTTGGTTTCTGTGAAGCTGGAGATTGAACCCAGGGCTTCATACATGCTAGACAGAACTCTTACCAACTGAGCTGTACTTCATAATAAAATCAAAACAGCACACTAGCCCAAAAAAGGAGTGGGGCAAAGGGCACATATTACTTCTGGTGTTAGGGTATGTTTCTTAGTCTTGGCTGTTGCTACCCACACTAGCCACAAAAGTTTGGGGACACCATGTTAACAGACAAAGTACATCTGTTCAGGAGTTGAGGAAGGTCACAGGAGTCTAGTTTGAAAATAGCCTGAAAGCATATGGAGATCATATCAAAATAAGCTTACCATCGTAGCTTACAACTGTAGTCCCAGCACCAAGCAGGCTGAGGCAAGAGACCCGCTGTGAGGGCTAAAGTTATGTTTTAAGTTTAAATTACTGTACTTAAGAGACCTATAAAATAAAAATGCCTCTACCCTGTAAGCCCCAGTGCCTAAGGATAGATAACTTCCTAGAACGCTGGTGGCTGCTGCTCATGTAAGATAACAAAGCCAAGTGCTTCCACTCCTATAATTAGGTTGCTGCTCCAAACACACAGAATGTGCTTGAGCACACCTAGGCAGAAGGAACAGTGGTGTTCAGCATCCTGTGGGTGGCCTGGATTCTGCTTCTTGTGGGGCCGTCCAGGAGCTGCTTGCTTCAAGAAGATAACAGAGGGACCTTGAGAGCAGAGGTCCCACTCGGGTCCTGCTCCAGCGCTTTAGGGCAAGGCCCGTGAGCTAAGAGTTGTCCATAGTGGTACAGCTTAGCTCTTTTAGGATGAGATTGCTGGTATTTGACGGTAATGGAGCCTCAGGACCTCCACAAGCCCGCGATGATACCAAAGTGCTACAGCCTGTTGTGCCTTGCTTAGCACAGAAGAGGAGGCAGAAGCCGGAAACCAGCCAGAAGGCAGGTCTGCAGAGACACAGGCCCAGTGGGTGGTCAGCACCAAGCTAGCAGTGGTGATGGGGCAGGCTTCAGAGGCTGACAAGGCAGCCACGCCCCACTGCCTTGACTGCCAGTCAAGCAAGCCCTGGGCGTGCAGTGGTGATTCTTTCCTAGAACAAACCAAGTCTCAGATAGCCATGGTGGAGGAATGGCAGTGATCACAAGAGAGAAAGCCAACCAACCTTTATAAACCTTGGTCAGTGGGGAGGTAGGGGCTTGTGGATAAATGTTTCTGATTCGCTGGGGCTAGGGCTGCCAAGATACTTAATCTACATGCAACAAAATATTACTATTGTAAGAGGGGAAAAATCATTCAGGGAGGCAGACACAGGTGGATCTCTGTGAGTTCGAGGCCAGCCTGCTCTACAAAGCGAGTCCAGGACAGCCAGAGCTACACAGAGAAATCCTGTCTTGAAAAACAAAACAACAAATCTTTACAAAGCAAGAAACCAAGACCTGAAAGCTATGTATAGATTACTTTTGTTTTGGCTTTTCAGATTATGGTTTGCTACGTAGTTCAAGCTGGCCCTAAATTAGCCTGTTGCCTTAGCCTTCTCAGTGAGTTACACTGAATGCACCCCATATTTTGAAGTTGTTAGGTTCATTTTAATTTAAATTCAAAATCTTAAAAGTAGCTAGGTATAGTGGTTCATATCTATAACCCAGCACCTAGGCGGGAGAGGCAGGAGAAGCACAAGTCAAAGACAGCCTAAGCCACATAGTAAAGCCTTGCCACAGACTACCAAGCTTGGAAACTCCCAGAAAGGGTAGTGTGTCCCTCAGTTGAGTCTTCTCTGCTCCTCCTATCTGTATGAACTGATTGTTTCTATGGGTAAGAAAGCAGTGCTGTTAGAGAAGAGAGGTGACATCTACTTGTGACACTCAAGTTACAAGGTTCCACGCTGTGGCTTTGGTGAACACACCAGCTGCCCTGGCGAAGCAACAGGATGTTTGCCGTGTATTCTGCTCATGGTTAGAGCGCAGCTGGGCACTGGTTTCCTTTCACCTCAAATGCCCTGAAGCGACTTGAGAGGTCACGGGCAAGGCTGGGCTCAGGGAAACTCTTTCTATTCACACCTCCAGTGTCCTCCTGTTCATAGACTACTGATCAAACTACACATCAATACCTAGTTCAAAACTAATGGCAAGGCACACGCCAGCGTGGGGAAGTCTACTGATGAGTTTATGACAGCCTGGCTCCTAGAGCAGAGAGTGCAGCGGAACTCCAGGAGTCTGCACTGGAACTGAGCCACTCTGAAAAGCTGCTGTTTTCAAATGAACACTTGGGTCCTTGACTGGAGTCTAAAGAGGCGAGCCAGGCTGAATCCATGCCCAGCCTGTGCGCATAGAACGGGCACTTGCTGCTTGGCAGCCTGAGGTCTCTGTTAGGTTCTCAGGAGGGATCACCACAAAACAAGATTAAAGATTACTTCATTTACCAGGATAAAAGTGTCTTCATCAATTACTGTTGGGGACAATAGGCCATATGGCCAATGTTCAGCCATCTTGTCAGAGCCTGCACCTTTAAATCTCTGTTTTTCCCAGAGCTTGCCTTTCACCAGAAACTAGCTGACCCTGTTGTGGGTCAGCAGTTAGACTAAAGACAGACAGAGACGGAGCAACCCTGTTATGGTTTAGCAGTTAGACTAGACAAAGATGGAGCCAGATACCTTGTGTGGCAGGACATTATAACCCTGCCTGGAATTCCCTGTGTTTTGAGAAAGGCCTGCACTTGGGTTGCTATAGCAATATGCTTCCCTGCCTTCTGAACTATAAAAGCTGCTGCCTGACTAATAAAGTTTGAGTGTTTGATCAATCAGACTTGCTCTCTTTCTTTGTGTCTTGCATTTTCCACAGGTGAACTTCCTCCCGAGTTTTAGTCGAGCCCCGCAGGCCGGGGCAGATTACTGTCTCCTACTTTGGGAGCTGGTTACAACGGGCCCCCACAATGACAAAGCATTATTGCCAAGGGGCAATAATGTCCTACATTGGTCTTTGTAGCCACCAATATCTGGTCTGCAGCAGGCTGGCTTTCTTAGGATGCCCTTTTGTCTCAGGCCCTTCCTATTTATTTATTTATTTATTTATTTATTTATTTTGGTTTTTTGAGACAGGGTTTCTCTGTGTAGCCTTGGCTGTCCTGGACTTGCATTGTAGACCAGGCTGGCCTTGAACTCACCTATCTCTGCGTCCCGAGTGCTGGGATTAAAGGTGTGCACCACCACCGCCCGGTTCTTTGTGAGGGCCAAGAACTCCAAGAGGAGGCCCTGATTTCTCTGGTGTCATCTGACAAGTACAAAGAGATACTCTGTTGGTCTGGAGCCCACATCCTGCTTCTTCCCCTGGGAGCCTCCCAGGGCCCGATGCATACCGGGCCTGGACCCGAAGCATACAAACGAAGCTTAGCCGGGCTGGTGGGCTCGCAGGCTCCCAGGCCATGGATGAATGCTCGGAGGGAGCAAGCCTTCTCCAGGGCAGCGCTTAGTGATGCAGCCCTTTTCGTGACATCACTCTTCCAGTGATATGGCTCTCGCCCTTCCTTTTTTAAAGACAAGCTTAGTATATAGCCCTCACCTGTTTTTGTTAAAATAGGGTTTGCTATGTAGCCCAGGCTATCCTGGAATTCACAGATGTACCTGTGTCTGCCTCTGAACAATGGGAATAGAGGTGTATGCCACACAGCCAGCTCCCAATGCAGGATGACTAGTTCAGGGTCATTCTGTTGATTCACAACAGATACAAGGTTATCCTGGGCTACATATACATAATTCCCCAAGTTGGTCTGGACCTCATTTACATACTTATTCCGGGGGCTACTTGCCACCTGTAGCACTGCTATTACCTGTTTGCTTTGTCAGTTGCTCATATAGCAGTCACTACTACTTAGCCAACTAGCAATATTGTGAGAGCTAAAGTTATATTTTAAGTCTTAACTACTGCTTACGAGATCCATAAAACAAAAGTATCTCTAACCTTTGTAAGCCCACTTGCCCAAGGGCTGATACCTCCTGAGATGCTGGAAGCTGGTGTTTATGTAAGACAAAAAGCCACATTTCTTCATTTCCCTAAATAAGTTTGTTTGACCTAACTACACTGGATGTGCTTGGTCACTTGTTAGGTGGGAGGTACACAGGCAGAAAGTACATCAGGGTATCTACTTGCCCTTGATTGGACCTGGGTTTGCCTTTATAAGCCTCTGCATTTTCTGGAAACACTGGAATGGTTTTAGCCAGAGTCCATCATCCTAGCCAGTATTTAACTAAAGTTGGCTCTTCCTTTTGCCTTATCCAACACCCTTTGAATTCTTTGAAAACTGGACTTACTTTAAAATAATTATCATCAGCCAGGTGGTGGTGGTGAATGCTTTTAACCCCAGCAGAGGCAGGCAGATCTCTGAGTTCCAGGCCAGCCTGGTCTATAGAGTGAGTTCCAGGCCAGCCAGGGCTACACAGAGAGACCCTGTCTTGGCAAGCAACTTTATGAGCTGAGGTAATTCTGCAGGCATCATCTGGAGTATGGTGGCTCGTACCTGTGACACCAGTACTGGGAGACTGAGGCAAGAGGACCACTGCCCTGTCAAGGCCAGTCTTGTCTGCAGATGAGACCACCTGAGCCTGTCTCTACCTCCCAAGATGACAGCTGGAGCTGTCCTCTACACTTCAGTGGATGTTTGCTTTAGGCACATGTATGCCCATGACTAAAACTCCCTTTCCACAAGCATCTGAGGTTTTGTCCACTGTTCGTTGGTTCTGAGGCACCCCATCTGCCATCTTGTTGACAGTTCTGAGTCTACACTGGCCGGTGACTTCATCCTTGCTGTGGCTGTGCCTGGCTTCAGGGTATGGGGCCTGATGGCAAGGAGATGGCAGTGAACTGGCAGAGGAGGGGGCACAGGTTCAGTCTATGGTCATTTGACCCCACTGCGTCTGGGCCCATGAAAAGTAAGAAAGAACATCACAGCAAGGGGATGTTGACGATTAAAGTAGTTTACTTTAGTTTAATCAGGAGGCAGAGACAGCAAGCTCTGCAGTGCATGTGAACATGCTTTCACTGTTCTGAGATAGGATTTCACTCTGTAGCCTAGGCTGACCTTAAGTGGATTACAGGCCTTGCCACCACAACCAACTTAATGCAATAAAATTTGAGCTTATCAAGTAAGAAACCATATAATCTAGGTTTAAAATGTTTTTGACAGGCCTAATCACGTCTTTAATCCTAGCACAAAGGAGGCAGAGGCAGGTGAATTTGAGGCCAGCCTGGCTGAAATGATGAGTTCTAGGTCAGGCAGAATTACAGTAAAACCCTATTTCAGTCCCCAACACTAACAACAAAACAGACAGCCAAGGTGCCAAGCAGATAGCTCAGTTGCTGGGTGCTTGTGTACAAGCCCAAGAACCCAAGTTTGATCTCTTAGAACTCTCATTAAGGAAAAAAAAAAAAGTATCTGTAGCCTATTTATAATTCCAAAGCTGGGAGGTGGAGACAAGCCCATTCCTGAAGCCTACTGGTTAGATCCCAAAGCCTATTCAATGAGTTCCAGGACAGGTGAAGACAGATGGAACCTAAGGAATGGCACCTGCGATTGACCTCTGGCCTCCACATGCCCACACAAACCAACCAAACTTCAGTTATTCTGACTGAAATTATACCTAAAATTTGAGGACTAATGCTTTTAGGGTCTATTTAAGATGCAGCCTAAAAAATATATATCTCAATCAATGTTCAGTGTGTGCAAAAACCCACATTGGGGCTAAAGAGATGACTCATGGTTAAGAGCAATGGCTGTTCTTCCAGAGGAAGATCCCAGCACCCTCATGGCAGCTCACAACCATCTGCCAGTCCAGTTAACCTCCTCTGGCCTCTGGGGCACTGAATGCATGTAACACACAGATACCCCACACACATTAAAAAAAGAAAGAAAGAAAAGGCATTTGGCTTCTGTGAGCCTCTGCTTCTTCTTGCTACACATTATCTACCAACTGAAAGGAAGAAGAATGGCTGATGCTTATTGAGCCCTTGTAATCTACAAGGTACACCAGCTGGATGGGAAACTGCACTATTTTCATTTCCACTTTACAGCTGAGAAGATAGAAGCCAATCAGTAATGGGAAGAGCTCAGTTGTAAATCATGATCTGCCACTACTTTGTGTATTAACCTAAAAAATTAAAAAAACAAAACAAAACAAAAAAACCATGGCCAGGCAGGCGAACTGCTGTGAGTTTAAGGCCAGCCTGTCCTACAAAGTGAGTCCAGGACAGCAAAGGTTACACAAAGAAACGCTGTCTCGAAAAACAAAACAACAACACCAAAACCAAAACCAACCAAACAAAAACATGGTTCAATTTAAAGATGAAGCATTTAATAATATCAGCTCAAAGGACTGATTTACTCCTTTATCATCGAGTCCACACCGTGCTGCTGTAATGGTACACGTGAGAAAAACAAGCTAGGATTTGACAACACTAACTGCAACATGACTTCCAACTGTTAGCCCTTAGGACGAGCCCGATGCTCCAGAGACATTCACAATCAAACCAGGAGGGCAGGCCTAGTATGGGTCCAGAAAGGATTGACCACCTGTGACTACTAAATAAAAACTAATGTGCCCATGTTAGGTGAGGCAAAGGTCCAGAAAGGCAGTAAACACAGAATGCTAGTGACAGTCAAACTGGCTCTTCCATTAATAGGCAGAAGCATTCCCAGTTTCTGTCTAAAACTTTTTGTTTTTCCAATTCCAAAGACTTTCTGCAGAAGGTCGGAGGTCACTAGGATAAAGGTAACATGCTCCTTTTTATGCTAACTTGTTGTGTTGGGCAAGACGAGGGTAGAGGGTAGACTGAGAAGGGCAACAGGCTGGGCTGTCTCTGTGTCGGTCACTCAAGGATGTATTCTGTACTACGCCCAGCAGTTGTTCAACAACTCATAGAGCTACTAAGAAAAACAGAACCGGCCGGGCGTGGTGGCGCACGCCTTTAATCCCAGCTCTCGGGAGGCAGAGGCAGGTGGACCTCTGTGAGTTTGAGGCCAGCCTGGTCTACAAAGTGAGTCTAGGACAGTCAAGGCTACACAAAGAAACCCTGTCTTGAAAAACAAAAAGAACAAACACAAAAACAAACCCCCAAAACCACAATATCCCCAAAACAAAAAGCTTAGAGGTTTCCAAGTAACACACACCATAATACTAGTTGGTTTAAAATATCCATTTTGGTGCTGGGATTATAGCTCAGTGGCGGATCAGATGCCTCGAATAACAAAATTCTGACTTTAATCCCCAGTATCACACAGATACATACGTCAATTTCAACTTATATTACAAACTCATGTGTCCTTTGAGATTTAGCACATTCTTTTACTTTTTATTCTCTTAAGATATCGATATCATCCAGGCAGTGGTGGTGCACGCCTTTAATCCCAGCACTTGGGAGATAGAGGCAGGCGGATTGCTGTGAGTTCCAAGGCCAGCCTGGTCTACAAAGCCAGTCCAGGCTAGTCAAGGCTACACAGAGAAACCCTGTCTTGAAAAACCAAAACATATCAATATCAAAGTGCTAGTTTATTAAGAAAATATACTTTAATGTAGGATAATTTTTTTGTGTTTTGTGTTGAGACAAGGTTTCTCTGTGTAACAGCCAAGGCTGTCCTAGACTTGCTTTGTAGACCAGGTTGGCCTTGAACTCATAGAGATCCCTCTGCCTCTGCCTCCCAAGCGCTGAGATTAAAGACGTGTGCCACCACACCCAGATGAATAATTTTAATAAAAGCAACAAAGCCTAAGAAAACAAGCCAAAAGTCAATAAAAATCACAACTCAAATGCTAACATTTTTAAATGCTACCATTTACTATGAACTTCCATAACTATAAAATACACAGGGGCAAACATTTATGTATGTGGACGACTACAGAACATGAGTAAGTACAGAACGCTGCTCCCCAGCAGGCTAAGACATGGACTGAGCACTGGTGGAGATATTTCCGAATAGATCATTTTAAGCTGACCATTTTAGATGTTTACTTAACATATTTACTTCCATACTTAAAATACTTATGCAATTCTGGAATCACAGTCAAGAAACATTTTCTGCTAGAGTAGCAGTTCTTAAGCAGCACTGTCATAGTCCACAATGAACTGCCTGAGCTCTTCCACATAGCACTCACTCATCTCATGTAAATTCTGCCTAAGCGCAAACTGAATGGAGTTTTCTAATGAAGGATCTTTTTCTACCAGCATTTTCACCACAATTCCAAAGGTTTCACAGTCTTGGTAGTAGGCTTGTTTAATTTCCTTGGTTTTTGATGCTATTGCTTTAAGGCGGTTGGTTAGTTGGTCATAAATTAATTCTGTGCCATCTGTTTTGTGTGATGGTTCTTGTGGTTGATCCGTAAGTAACGGTTCTGTGAACCCAACTTCAAACTCAGAAAGTGTAGGTAAGTCACGTTCACCAGCCATCTCTGGCTTTTCTACAGCCTGCAGACCTGCAGCTTCAGGAAGTCCCTTTTCACCCAACCTTTTGAGCTTGTCTAAGGTTTCTGATGAAGGGACTACTGAAGAACTGGATGGGCAGGGGTCTCTTGACGCTTTCACAGGCTGGCCAGCGCTCTCTTTACCCCGCTCTGGCTCTTCGTGGCTATGGCTTCTGTATGAAGAACGAACAGGTTTGGACTTCCTAAGATGTGAGCCATGGGAAGAATGCTGTTTGCTTTGTTTTGGAGAGCGCCCTCCACTGGATCCAGACTTGCTTTGTGGGGAGTCCTTTTGACCTACACTTGATTTTCTGAAAAAAGAAGTCCCTTTATGGGAAGACTGATGTCTTGAATTATGGGAAGAGGAAGAGCATTGTTTTCTTGAGGCACCTTTCACGTCCCTGCACTCATGCTGCCGGCTTGCAGGAAGACCGTCTCTTGCTCTCCTTAGGCCAGAATCATCACTGCAAGCGTTCTGGGGTCCCTTGTCATATTGTCTGTTAGACCACATCTTGTCTATTCTGACAACTGATCCTGGACGGTGACCAAGGACAACAGGGATGTGGAACATGAAAGGCTGGGCTGGCCACAAGCTCACCAAGAATCCTAATAGTCCTTGCTGGGCATGAAGACACTGGCCTCAAAATGCATCTGCACACTAGAGAGACTGGACTCTAGGAAACATGGGCTTCAGTGTGGATCGATGGCTCCAGGTTCCAGGGTGCTGGCACTCGGGCTGCCACAGGAGTGGTTAGAGGTCTGGTTGGTATGTGCTAGTGAGTAAAAGTTAAGGATAAACCACCTTGCATTATTTTCTGTAGGAATGATGGGCATCTTACAACCTCTAAAAGGTCAATGCACACCTTTTATAGTTATAAAATTTTAAAAAGGTGCCAAGAGGTTCAATACCTGTCCCTAGGAGTACTTAAGTCATTCTGTAAACCCAACGCTCCCCACGTTGGCCTTATTTCTCCAATTTAACTAAGATCTCTATCAGAAAGAGGCCTGTGCTCCACCCATAATCTCCCAGAGTACCTAATACTGTGTTGGTTTTATCACCCAGATTTAGCTGGGCATAGTGGTGCACACTTTTTAACTCCAGCACCCAGGAGATAGAGGCAGGAGGATCTCTGTGAGTTCAAAGCCAGCTTGGTCTATACAGCAAGTTTAAGAACAGGCAGTGCTAATTTTTTATATAATATTTTTAAAGATTTATTTATTTTATGTATATGAGTTTTCTGTCTTCATGCACACTAGAAGAGGGCATCAGATGCCAGTATAGATGGTTTTGAGCCACCATGTAGTTGCTGGGAATTGAACTCAGGACCTCTGGAAGAGCGGCCAGTGCTCTTAACTGCTGAGCCATCTCTGCAGCCCCTAGCCGGTGCTATTTTGTCTTTTAAAAAACCAGAAACAAGTCAACAAATTTTTAAAAATGAGTAAAGTTACTGACATCCTCCCTGCTCTTTAGGCATAAAGTGACCTAATTCTGTAGTTTTTGCATAGTAAACCACAAGAACAGCAGTTCTCCACCTTCCTAATGCTGCGACCCTTTAACGCAGCTCCTCACGTTGTGATGGCCCCAGCCATTAAATTATTTCCCTTGCTACTTCATAACTGTATTTTTACTACTGTTTATGAATTGTTAATGTAAATATCTATGGTTTTTTTTATGGTCTTAGGCAACTCCTGTGTCTGATCCCCAAATTGATCAAAACTCACAGGTTGAAAACCACTGTCTGTGACGGAAGTGAATCTGTATCACAGACTGAAAACTTCCCTTTATGCCAAACCCACTGCATCTTCAATCTCAACTCTAGTGAGGGCAGATTTAGTGACATGACTCATATGTGACAGGAGAGGGCAGATTTAGTGACATGACTCATATGTGGCAGGAGATTCCAGGTTCTGTAGCCTGTTCTCCCAATACAGCAGCCCTCTTATGAGTCCCATCTACTTCTTAGGAAAGGAAAATGTACTTGCTGACTTCATCCGTATACTTTGCACATAATATTCCAGCCACATTTTCACCTCTCCAAATCCTGGGATCCTTGAATTGAAGAGGCAAGCCATAGAATCCTATTATATCACACAACAGCTATAAAGCGGGGCTCTAAATATTTGCAGATGAAAACGGAAGCAAATAAATATCTGTTTATGAGTATAGCTCTTACTACCTTCATCAGAATCCCATGGGAAACTGGTGATCTTGAACTAGTGTGTCTGAGAGCAAGGCCTAAAGCAGTAGACAGTCTTCCTTTGGTATCTGCCTCAGGATTTCCCAGCAGTGGCAGAATCTGTGGGTCTGCAGGTCCTCTCTAGGCAAGGACAGTGTTTACATGTGGCCTATGCACTGTCTCCTAGAGCCCTCAATCCTCTCCCTCCTTTCTCTCTGGATTTTCAAGACACAGTTTCTCTGTGTAGCCTTGGTTGTCATGGAACTCACCACAGAGGCCCACCTACCTTTGCCTCCTGAGTGCTGTGATTAAAGCTCCCTTAGTTATCTCTTATATGTGCTCATTATATAAGCAAATGCAGTAGGCAAACCAAGGTGCTGGAGAGACTAAGGATCTGTGAAATGGTAGGAAGCTGCCACAGGGTTTGCATACCTGTACACAGCTTAATTTCTCTGGGTGCAGTGTAGTGCTTAACATATGGCAAATTCCAATTCTGCTTTTTGGAACTTCCTGGATTTTTCTGGGAGGGCTACGGACAGAGCGCAGGACCACTGTACACGCTAGATAAGCACGATACTACTGAGCTACATTCTCCAGCCCACATTTTAGCTTAAAAACTTTTCCTTCACCCATTGTTGAATTTGCAGATATGCAATTCATGGATATGGACCTGTGTATGTGAAACAAGTCCTTCACAAGATTATGATGAGCCTCCAAGTTTCAGACTGCAAGTAATCTACATGTAACTATATCTCAGACTAGGTATGGCTAAAGTGAAACATTTGTTTGTTTACTTATATTTGGCTAAAGTGAAACTTAAATAACACTTCTATTCTTTTGTGTGTGTGTGACTCTCTCTCTTTCAATGTTTGAATCATCTTCCTGAGCAAAATTCCCATGAAATTGCTCAGACTCCCCACTGAACTGGACCCAATGAGACAACCCAGCAGCTCAGTGGGTTGGACCAGGGTTTCAAAGTCATCTCTGGCTTTAGAGTTCAAGCCAACCAGTGGTACATGAAACTGTCAAAACAAAACAACACTCCTACTCCAAAAAATAAACAAGACCTGCAGCTGTGAGAAAGTCATGGAATAATCTGCACCACCTAAAAGTAAACTAACTTTTCTACTGCTGAGAACTGAACACAGGATTTTGTATACCTTAAACACATATTCTATTACAGAGGAGGTAGTCTTCAGCCCCAATCCACATAACTAAGGCTTTGAACTTGCAATCTTCTTACCTTGGTTTACCAAGCAACTGGGACTAAAAGTCTATGCCACCAGGCCGTGGTTTGTTAAATGCTGAGGCACTACCACCACGTCTGGCTGTCAAACTAACACATTCACTCACAGCACAAACTCTAGCTGCATGAATTCAGGTAAGTCAGTTACCTTTCTTCGCATCACCTGTAAAATGGAAATAATAACAACCTAAAGAGGTTATTACAAGACAACTCAGAATAGTTCCTAGCACAGTTGGTTCCCGGAAAATGTTCCTTCTATTACTAAGACTACACACACTCTGTTCATAGACTGTACTGTAGTTCCACTTAGAAACCTTTGCTCCCTGAGTGTTTTTGTTTTTCATATACTTCTCCTGAAATGACTAAGGTAATGCCATCCTGTTTTTTTTGTTTGTTTGTTTGTTTTGTTTTTTTTGCCATCCTGTTTTGACTATATTTTGTGTTTGTTCTCAGCCCTCTTTCCCCAGTGGTCATAACTGCCTTGGCAACACATCTGAGGTTATGTCTATCTACTACACTTTTCTAGGAATGAACCTTTAAGGTTACTCTGACCCTCATTTAACTTTGATGTAAATTAAGTTATTTGAGGGTTTTGTCTTTAAAAACTCTACCCCTAGCAGGGTGGTGCACATCTTTAATCTCAGCACCTGGGAGGCAGAGGCAGGCGGGGCTGTGAGTTTGAGGCCAGCTTGGTCTACAAGGTGAGTCCAAGACAGCCAAGGCTACACAGGGAAACTCTGTCTCAAAAAAACAAACCAAACCAAAACATCAAAAGAACAAAAGAAAACTCTATCCCTAACTGTATCTCTGGGGCAGCAGGAGTTTTTTGTTTGTTTGTTTTCCCAGAGAAAACATAAAACTTTTTTTTTGAGAACATAAAACGTTTAATTATCTTAACATGATTGCCAATCACTAGCTTGTATGGCTCATCACACTCCCACCTGCTAAGATTTCTGAGTCAAAACTATTCACTAACAAGATCTAAATTGTCTTTGATTAATCCACTCCAAGCCCAAGTTAGCCACTCCTGTGTACACGGTTGTGTCAGGTGTAGGTGTAGGCGTGTGTGTGTGTGTCTGTATTACCTGATCTTCTGGACTATTTGGTAGTGTGCTTACCTACTAGGTTCTATCAGCAGCAGTGTACAACCTGGGCATGTTTATTTCTCGGCACTCAGGGAAAACCGCCTTTTGCACAAGCCCGGATTTCTGATCCTGGGGCTGGGAATCAGAAGAGGGAACTCAAGCCCCAGTGTCGCTTTAGAGTTTCATTTTCTCCCTTCTGCATTTCCTGTAAACCAGAAGTCCAATGGTTATTCTTGCCTAACCTGGACTATACAGACCTTTTCTCAACAAGTAAGACAAACCAGGATGGTGGGCTGTGTCTTTAATCCCAGTACTCGGAAAGCAGGTGAATTTCTGTGTATTTGAGGCAAGTCTGGTCTGAGTTATTGCACTCAGTAGACTACATAGAGAACCCCCCCCCCCCCAAACTAGACAACAAACAAACAAAACCATAGCCAGGCGTGGTGGCCCACGACTTTAATCCCAGCACTCAGGATGGCAGAGGCCATCAGATCTGTGAATTTGAGGCCAGCCTAGTCTACCAAGGCTACACAAGGAAAACCCCGTCTCAAAAAAACCAAAACCAAAACCAAAACTTAGCCAACCATCCCCCACCCCCACCCGCCAACAACAAACAAACCTCACACCAAGGTTAAAGTCCTTGGGGTGAGGCTAACCTGGGCTCCCAACCTGGTCACCGTTTGTTCTTCTTGAGCCTCACTACTTCCCGTTTAATCAGTCCCCCACTAACACCAACGTTAAAGGATTGTTGGATTAGGCCGGCGTGGTGGCGCACGCCTTTAATCCCAGCACTCAGGAGGCAGAGGCAGGCGGATCGCTGTGAGTTCGAGGCCAGCCTGGTCTACAAAGCGAGTCCAGCACAGCCAAGGCTACACAGAGAGACCCTGTCTCAAAAAAACAAAACAAACAAACAAAAAAAAGATTGTTGGATTAGATGCCAAACTGCGTCTGCAATAGTTAAAAACTTAGCTGAATGACTGATATTAATAGGATTACTAACAGTCGCTTTTTCCTGAATGCTAGCTACATAGCGGTAAGCATTTATCTGAATGCTAGAGAGAAAGGGAAGAAAAGGGGGGGGGGGTCCTATCAGGTTTATGGAAGATATCCATCTTCCCAGAAGGCATATTATCGAGCACTTGGGTCAGGATACATCCTTGCTGTTTACAAAATAGCAGTGACAAGAACAAACAAAACTTCATTGGCACATGCAGTCCTTACCTAAAAAAATGAGAGAAAAACTCCTTCGTATTGGCCCTCTCCTGGTGTGACGTTGGGGCCACCCCAAGGACGGACCAATGCGCTTGCGTGGGGAGGACCCAACAGCGACAGCAGAGGGCAAGACAGGGCTCCCAGTTACTTTCTCTTTTCTACAAGTTAGGGGTTCGCCCCTGCCCAGCTAAAGATCCCCAACTAGACACAGCGTCTCTCAAAACACACACACACACACACACACACACACACACACACACACTCCCCTTTGCACAAGATTTCTGAGTCATGAGTATGGGAATGAGGAGAGAGACGCTCTAGGTCAGCCCCAGTGTCACACTGGAGTTAGATGTTCCCCTTTCTGCGTTTCCCTTTATGAACCATCTGCCTTGGGAGGAAGGTGCCTCGATCTAGCGGACCTGGCGGGCCCGCAGCTGTGTGGTAACCCCGCAGCTGTGTGGTAGCAAGACCCCCTAATCTGTCAGCCCCGGGAGCGCTGGGGAGGACCGCAGACGCGCGGAGGCGCGGGTCTTCTCCCCGGAAGGGAAGGGGAACTGCCAAGCGGCGCTCCGCAGCTACGCTGAGACCCAGGCCCGAGTGAGGAGAGAGGCCCGCGAGAGCCTGAGCCCACCCCGACCAGCGCGGCTCCGGGAGCGCATCCCGATCCGCCCTCACGCCGCCCTCTCACACGCCGAGCGCTCCGCAGCTCCGTTACCACCCCGACCCGGCAGAAGCTCACCTCGCCACTAGTCCCGAGACCCACTCGGTCAGCGCCAACCGCCAGAGCAGGCGGGGCAGCCGAAGAAAAGCCGTAGGGTTCGCTTCCGGAAATAACTTAGGCCTGCGGGGCGACCATAGAGGAGAGGCCACCCTCAGGCCCGAAACTCTCAACCCGGCGCGACCTCCCCGCCGCCTAGAGCGGCCGCTCCGAGGACCGGTGAGCGCATGCGCATTAATGCGCCACGCCCCTTCTCCTTCCCCTCTGGTCGGAGCCCAGAAATCATCCCCTGAGGGTGAGGTGGTGTTTTTCTACCGAGTGTTATTACTGGGTCGTGTTCCTGTATTTAGATGAGCTATCTTTGTTCAGACATCAAAATAATTGTCGCACAGTGCTCCATATGCAACATAATGAATCTTATCTTTACATTTATGCAGAAAACTACAGAAGAAATGTTTAAAGTTTAACCTTATCACATTCCCCCTGCAGCCACCCACCTGGTCTGATCTGTTGAGAACTCATAGTTCTATGTTTCATCTATTAGACATTGTGAGACCAAAACAACGATATACCTTGCATCTTAAGGTTTCTGGTTGTAGTCACGACAGTTAATAAATTCCTGGCAGGGCGCGATGGCTCACCCCTGTAATCCCAGCACCTCAAGAAGCAGGCGGATCTCGGTGAGTTTAAGGCCAGCCTGGTCTACAAAGTGAGTCCAGGACAGCCAAGGCTACACAGAGAAACCCTGTCTCAACAAAACAAAACAAAACAAAAATTAATTCCTTGCTGGGTGTGGTGGTGCACACCTGTAATCCCAGCACCTGGGGAGGCAGAGGCAGGTGGATTTCTGTGTGTTGTGGTCGATGCCAACCTGGTCTATAAACAGAGTCCAGGGCAGCCAAGGCTACACAGAGAACGCCCCCCCTCCACCCCAAAGTTAAGAGTAAGTTCCTGTTTTTAAATTTTATATAAACTGCTTACAACTCATTCACGTAATGTCCTTTGTTCCTTCTCTTTAATTGTGTTTTTCTAACAACCCTCTCACCCTTCTGAACACTCTCTCTCCTATAAAAATGACTTCAAGAGGCCAGCTGGAGCTGCACTCTCAAATCTCGATTTGGGGTGAAAGAGCTAGCTGGCTGATCCCAGGTTAATCCTAAAATACAGCTGGTTTTAACTGGACACTCATGGATTTGGTCTTCTCTCAATTTCCAGGTTCAAAACACCTTTAAGTTGTTGTAGACGGGGGCTGGGAATGAAACCCAGTTGGTACAGTGTTTGCCTAAGGAACTCGAAGCGCTGAGTTTGATTCCCAGAAGCATATAAACCAACTGGGTGTGTTGGCACAGCTGTAATCCCAGCGATGGGTAGGCAGTAGGCAAGAGAGTCAGAAGGGCAAGGCAATCCCTTCGGCTATGGAGTGCAATCGAAACAATGCATCCCTAAATTAACAAACAAGGCTGTTCCTCACAAACTGATGAAGAGTAAAAATGAGAGCTGGCGAGATGGCTCGGGTTAAGAGTACTGGCTGCTCATCCAGAGGTCGTGAGTTCAATTCTCAGCAGCCACATGGTGGCTCACAACCATCTGAAGTGGAATATGATTACCTCTTCTGATGTGCAGGAAAACAGAGCACTCAGCACTCATATACCCAAAATAAATAAACGAATAAAAGTAAAAATTATGTGTGCCAGCACAAGGAAGTACGAATTTACTTTCTAGATACTAGTCTGGAAAAGATAAAAACTTTTTTCCTCAATGTGATAGGAGCTATGTAACAGAATTTGCCGTTTAAGTTTTTTTGTTTTTTGTTTTTTCCTTTTGAGACACAGCCTTCATAGCCTAGGTTAGTCTTGAATTCCAACCGGCCCAAACTGGTCAGGAGTTAGGGACTCTTCAAACTGGTAGCTAAGCAAACTTATCTTCCTCCAGCCAGGTGTCCTGGCCATCCTTGATTGGTTGCCGGAGGGCTATGGCTTTTCCAGAAATTTGTTTATCAACTTCTGAAAGACAGAAAATCTGGCCTACTCACAAGATGGAGTTACATTTGTACAATTATCTGAGTCCTTCAGCCATTCAAGGTTCACATTCTCAATTCCTAATTACGGTCCTGAGACTATCTCCCCATGGCTGTTCAACTGTGCAGCATGCCTTAGGGGAAGGTCAGGTCCAGCCTCTAATAGAAGTCCATGATTTGAGGGTCAGGATCTTGGGGAAGAGTCCAGCCATAGGGCAGATCAAGGTGGTGTCTCTCAAGAGGTGCAGAGCAGAGCATTGCTCTTGGTCTCTGCTTATACACTATTCAGTGGGTATCATGGAGTTCTAGGATTGTGTCTGGTTGTCTCAAGTGAGTGATGTCGCTTAGTTTCAGTTATCAGGTACAGCCTTGGGTATAGTGGGGATCCTGAGTAAACTAGTTTTACATGTTTTTGTACCTTCATTACACTCTGTTTCCTGAGTGCTGAGGTTAGAGGCATGCAGCACCACTGACCAGCTGCACTCGTCCATTTTAAAAGCAATTTTACATTCATTGACACTAAGTGTATTCATATTGTGTACAGCCATCACTACTATGCGTCTCCAGAGTTGTTTTATATTCCAACACTGAAATTCTATTCCCATTAGAAATACATTTATTAGTCTATGAAGCACATACTTATTTATTCTTTTTAGGTTTTTTGAGACAAGTTTTCCCTGTGTAACCGTCCTGGCAGTCCTGTACTTGCCTTTGTAGACCAGGCTGGCCTCGAACTCACAGCAATCCGCTTGTCACTGCCTTGGAAGCACATACTTCCAATTCCACCATTCAGGAGGCTGAGGCAGAGGGTTGCTTTGAGCCAACTTTGGTTGTATAAGGCAAAGGCAAAACAGGCCTGTATAGCATTAGAACACCAGTCTGCCCCTATAAAATAGTGGTCAGTTTATTCATTTATTTAGAGAAACTTTATTAGTCAGAGTTTTCTAGAATCACAGAACTCATGGAGTCTCTGTCTCTGTCTCTCTCTCTCTCTCTCTCTCTCTCTCTCTCTCTCTCTCTATATATATATATATATATATATATATATATATATATATATATATATATATATATACATACATATATTTAAACTGGAGTGACTTACAGGCTGAAATCCAGCTAGTCCTAGAATGACTAGCTATGAATGGAAAATCTAAGAATCTAGTAACTGCTTAGTCCCACAAGGCTGGGTGCCTGTCTCAGCTGGTCTGGTCTTCTGGAAGTAGACTCCTCAATGCCAGTGAAGAAGTGGACATATTAGCAAGGCAAGGACAAGCAGGCAAAGAGCAAGGGCTTGCTACTTCCATGTCTTTATATAGGCTGCCAGCAGAAGGTGTGGCCCATATTAGAGGTGTGTCTTCTCACCTCAAGATCTAGATTAAAGGTTTGTGTCTTCCTGCCTCCAGATCTAGATGGTGTCTTCCTACTTCAAAGGTCCAGAGTAGACATGGATTCATGTTGTTGTACTTTTTATTCTATTTTATTTGGGGGTTATTAAACCTCTACCTCCCTTCCACTGACCCACGCCCCAACTAACACTGGGTAGGAGAGAAACAAGGTTAGTGGGGAGAGGGAGTGTAGATCTCTTTACTACTTCCAGCTGGGTAGGGTTGTTGGGTTCTTTGAGGCAATACCAATTTCAGTTACCAAGATATATGGCAGTCCAGCTAACCAGCAAACAGCAAACGAAACAGCAGACTTCTTCTCTGACCATCTCCTCGAAGTGTTGAAGTGTTTTTTCTCTTTCAGGGCTCTGATATTTATACCCTCTCCGAGTCCTGAGAATTAAGCTATCTGCAGCTGGCAAAGACCACATCAAAAGAGGCTATTATCAGCTGGCAAAGATCATGCCCCTCTCCAAGCCTCATGAGGCAATTATGAGCTGTTGATAAACTAAGGCAGTCCTATATCCCATACTTGGGAATAAAACATATTTACATAACTGAGTTTTTAAAGAAACCAAAACTTCCATTACATGTCCCCCTTTTTGTTTAAAAAAAAATGGTTTTCCCTCTAACATTAATAAACTATATACAATAAGAATAATGATGAGAATTATCAGGAAAGAATTACATATATGCCTTTAATCCTAGCACTCAGAAAAAAAAAATCCTAGCACTCAGGAGGCAAAGGCAGGCAGATTGCTGTGAGTTCAAGGCCAGCCTGGTCTACAATGCCAGCCAGTACAGGACAGCCAAGGCTACACAGAGAAACCTTTCTTGAAAAAAAATTACATTTACAATGTCCAGTCCATTGTATTTGGCAATCTTGGATGAAGTATTCCACTATCTATCCTGTCCTGGTGAGTACAAGTTCTGCACCTAAATCACTTTCTTTCTTAATCATTTTATGTTTTTTGTTTTGTTGTTTTTTGATTGTTTGCTTTTTGACTGTCAACTCCACCTGCATCCAAGCTTGCCTATTTCAGACAGAATTCTGTCTGTGGCAGAAAACAAGGACATTTTTGCCCAGTGGCTGGTTTGCCACATCTGAAGCCATCTCCATAAGGAGGTTCCTCAATGCTTATCACCTTCTTTGATGAGCCAGGTTGCCAGGAGTCAACTTATCTAATTTTCAAAGAATCCTCAAAACAATTTTTAAAAAAATCTTTAAATGCCATATTCTGTAGGTCTCTGAGGTTTTTGAGGACCTTATCTGAATATTTTACCTTATCTATTTATTTAACCTAGGGTGTATATTCTTGTGATAAAATTGAATAATACAATGAATTAAAAATAAACTTATTTTACATCAGTATCTAATGTTCTATACCAATGAGTTAAAAATAGCCTTGTGAGTAACAATTAGGTAACAACTAAGGATGGAACGTGAAGAATGCAGGATGTCAGCATCTCAGCATACTGGAGGATAAATCTTGTTGGGTGCTAATTCAGCATCAGGGTCTGGTAATTTTGTTCTGAAAATATATAATTTCTCACAAGCCTAAGGATGCACAGTTGGGCTTTTTGTTTGTTTGTTTGTTTGGTTGTTTTTTTTTTTTTTTTTTTGAGACAGGGTTTCTCTGTATAGCCTTGGCTGTCCTGGACTCGCTTTATAGACCAGGGTAGCCTCGAACTCACAGTGATCCGCCTGCCTCTGCCTACCTGCATGCTGGGATTACGGGCATGCGCTGCCACACCTGACTTAGTTCTGTAGTTTGAATTCATATCCATATAGACTGACTTAATTAGCTGTCTTCCTTTCATCCAGGTCTGTTTTATTTTGACCTCTTTCAAAGAGGAAGTATAATATTACCATGACCAAAGAACATACAATCATTATTTAATTGAAATCAAAATAAGATTGTATAGTTCTAAATGTCCCTTTCTAGGCTCTGTGGTGCCTGATGTATGGCCAGGCTGCTACCTGTCTCCTGAGAAAATGTATTCCATTTTAGAGACAAACCGGTTGCCCTGAGCAAAAGAAGAGGCATTAAGCTTATGTATACCCTAGGCATCTTGTACCTGGGTTTTTACATTTATTGAAGGTGTTTTTGTCTCACTCATTCCCTCCACTAGGTATGTACGCTTCTACCTTTTAAACTTTATATAAACTCTCATTTTAGAGTTTATGCATACCCTAGGCATCTTGTACCTGGGGTTTCACACTTACATAAACTCCCATTTTAGAGTTTATGCATACCCTAGGCATCTTGTACCTGGGGTTTCACACTTACATAAACTCCCATTTTAGAGTTTATGCATACCCTAGGCATCTTGTACCTGGGTTTTACATTTGCTGCAGGTGTTTTTGTCTCACTCCTTTTCTCCATAGGGGATAAACACTTCCACCTTTTAAACTAAATGTCCTTCTCTAGGCTCTGTGGCACCTGATGGATAGGCTAGACCACTACCTGTCTCCCGAGAAAATGTATCCTGTTTTTGAGACAAGCTGGTTGCCCTGAGCAAAAGAAAAGGCATTAAGTTCACCCTTTTAAGTATATGAATTTTAGCCTTTGGAGTTTTGAGACCTAACTAGGCTGACGTGTACTTTGTCACCTGTAAGTCTTCTGTGTCTTTTTGCATCGAGTGTGACCACCACCTGTCCCCTGTGAAAGTAGCTCACGTTTAGAGGGATAAGCCGGCTGCCAGAGTTGTGACACCACAACTCAGCATACAAAGGCTTTTTGATGTGGGAGGCATGCAGCTTGCATGTTTGCCTCCTCGCCCAACCTTGGTCCTTACACAGAGAAAAGAAGAAGAAGAGGAGGAGGAGGAGGAGGAGGAGGAGGAAGAAGAGGAGGAAGAGGAAGAGGATAGAGGGGGAGGAGGAGGAAGAGGAGGAAGAGGAGGAGGAAGAGGAAGAGGATAGAGGGGGAGGAGGAGGAAGAGGAGAGGAAGAGGAGGAGGAAGAGGAAGAGGATAGAGGGGGAGGAGGAGGAAGAGGAGGAAGAGGAGGAGGAAGAGGAAGAGGATAGAGGGGGAGGAGGAGGAAGAGGAGGAGGAAGAGGAGGAAGAGGAGGAGGATAGAGGGGGGAGGGAGGAGGAGGAGGAAGAGGAGGAGGATAGAGGGGGGAGGAGGAGGAGAAGGAGGAGGAGGAAGAGGAGGAGGAGGAGGAGGAAGAGGAGGAGGAGGAGGCAGAGGAGGAGGAGGAGGAGGAAGAGGAGGAGGAGGGGGAGGAAGATAGAGGGGGAAAAGATACTTCTGACTTTAACCATTACTGTGTTTTCTTCCTGACCAATAGCAACTTATAACAACTTATAACTTAATCCTAGATGACAACCAACATCTATAAACCAGTAAATGACCAAAACACCTACCCCACCTTTTGGGAATGAGGGCATCATGTTCTTAAAATTATGTCTTGATTTCTGGGGGCAAAACATCTTTTGGGTACCCTAAGAAAATTGGGGTTTTGGCCAAGTCCTGGGAAAGCTAGCAGTATCTTCTTCTGTCCAGTCTCTGAGGGATCCATTTTCTTAGAAGTTGACCTGGATGCAAATTTTTGAGGAAACAGTAACTGAGGCAGTCTGTGAGGCTAAATCACCTGGGCCACTTGCTTTGTCTTCATTGTTATCTGATCTTTTGCTCTAAAAATAAACAAACTTTTAAAGATAATATCATAGGAACATTCTATAGTAATACATATATGGAATATGCAGGGTGCACAAATCAGCTAAAGATAATTTCCTGCTCTATGTTTGAGAAGGTGAAAGACAGCTATCAACTTCATAATTCCATTTAGACTATAATTAAGTCCTCATCCATGCTACATGAAAGAATGGCATGTCATGAGGACCAGGTAGCCAATAGGATTCATTGGCTATGTGAAGAAATTTCTGTCTCAGCTGGTAGGTGGTCTTCCCTGGTCAAATCTAATCTTTATAAGTTCTTTTGGTAACCATATTTTCTTATTCCATATAATATACAAACAAACAAACAAACAAACAAAAACACATCCCCCCTCTCAAAACTACTGCAGGTTTCCAATCTAATGTCAACACATCCTTATAGTATATTGGTTGATCTAGTTCCAAGGGTTTTTTGTTGTTGTTGTTTTTCTATACCCAGTTTCTCTTAGCTGCTGTTGTTCCTTTTCACTAAGAAAATTTAGAGTTAACAAAGCATTATTTAGTCTGTCCTTGGGGGGGGCATCTTTACTGTTACTTTTTGTTTAATAAGCATCTCTTTTAAAGTAGAGTTAGCTTGCTCTACTGCTACTTGTCCTGTAGGATTATATGGTATATCAGTAATATGCTTTATATTATAACATGCAAAGAATTTCTTCATCTTACTGGATATATATGCAGGGCCATTATAAGTCTTAATATGTGGAAGTATCCCAATAATTGCCATTACTTACAATAAATGTGTAATTATATAATCAGTCTTTTCTGAACTTAAAGCAGTTACCCATTGAAACCCTGAATATGTATCAATGGTATGGTCTACATGCTTTTGCTTTTCAAATTCTGCAAAATAAAACACATTCATCTACCAGATTTTTATTTCTTTTTTTTTTAAAGTCCATCTTTTTTTTTTCAAAGATTTATTCATTTATTAATTATGTATGTATACAGTGTTCTACCTCCATGTATGCCTGCAGGCCAGAAGAGGGCACCAGATCGCATTACAGATGGTTGTGAGCCACCATGTGGTTGAGGGGAATTGAACGCAGGACCTCTGGAAGAACAGACAGGGCTCTTAACCTCTGAGCCATCTCTCCAGCCCAGATTTTATTTCTTTTGGTAACCCTAAGGTTGCTTCCAGCAGGCAATGGGTTTTGGATATAGAGAGAACACACAGGACACGTCTTAATTATTTCTTTGGCTTATTGCCAAGTGATAGACATTTTTTCTTTAAACTTTTTCTGTTAATATGATGCTCTTCATGAAATTTTGGGGCTTCTAACACATTTCATAATAGTAATTGGCCAAATTCCCCATTTCCTTTTGCCAATGGACCTCGCAAACCTGTATGAGATGGAATAAGGGTGAAATAATGGATAGTTTCTACTTCTGATGGCCTGTTCCAATTGCATGAATTACAGAGTGAATTCTGAGTTATCAGGAATAAATTCAGCAGTTTCTATAGGCAAAACAATCTTTCTTCATATCGAGAGTTAGTGATTATATTAAGAGAGTCAGGAAAACCTAATAATTCCATAAGAATTGCATAAAATTTCTGATATTTGAACAGAAGTACATGGCCTCGAATTCAAAGAGACCCACCTGCCTCTCCCTCCCAAGTGATGGGATTAAATGTGTACACCACCACCACCCAGCTGAAAAAGCAATTTTTTCCAAGACAGGGTTTCTTTTGTAGTACTTGCTGTCTTAGACTAGCTTTGTAGACCAGGATGGCCTTGAACTCACAGAGATCTGCCTTCCCTCTGCCTCTGGAGTGCTGGGATTAAAGATACACCTGTCATGAAAAAGTAATTTTTTTTTTTGAAAATGTTAGCATTTAATTAACCTCCCAGGCAGCTTTAAGGCCCCAGGACATAGGCACCTCCAACATCCTTAATCTTCTCTTCAGCCCTTCTGCTACTAAAGAATTTGGCCTTCACGATGACTGGCTGCTCGGGGAGCTTGCTCTTTCCCAGAACTTTGTAGTAACCCGATCACACAACATCAGTGACAGGAGCAACTCCAGTCTTGTTTTTTGCAGCATTGACCCGTGTCTGCTCACTGACCAGTGTACACAGCTTATCCAGGATCTGCTATGGATAGGGTGTTGCCAGATTCTGACAACAAACAGGCATTAAAACTTATCATGGCTTATGAGAATGCAAATACTGAATGTAAGAGGGTGCTTAGACCATTAAAGGAAAGAGGTGCTCCATTACTTGACTGGGTAAAAGAGACAGTTAATATTACCATTCAGGAATATCAAAATAATATTGTGGGACAAGCTTTAGCCAGAGAGCCCAGATATCATAATACTTGGTGCTTTAGTTGTGATAAAATTGGTCCTGTGCAAAGAAACTGTAGAGATAGAAAACACAATAACCCGGAAGAAAACATAACTCATAGGAGAGAACAGGAGGCCATGATGGTAATGAGAGGTTAAGACTTCCAGGGTACTGTAGTTGCTGTGGGAAAGGAAAATATTGGTCTTGGGATTGTCAGTTTTAGAGAGATGTGCAAGGTAATATCTTGCCAATGGGAAATGGCAGGAGGAGGCCATCAGCTTGGGCCCCTGTAAACAATGCAGCCGAATTCCTTTGGCCAGTCCAGAAGTGACAAACCTGCAGGAAAATGGGAACAGAGTATTAGTGATCTAATACACGCTACTGAAGGCAATGCAGCTTTGGATCTGGCTTCAATATGTCTCTTACCCTATCTCCACAGGTTGAATGTTACAAATTAAATACTGGTGTTTTCAGTCCTTTGCCTTCGGGCACAGTAAGAATGGTTCTGCGAAGAAGTGGGCTGACTTCTCATGGTTTTATTGTGCATCACGGATGGAGATTCTAAAGAAGAAATAAAAATCATGGCATGTGTAAAGACGGAGATGAAAACCAATGTCGGGGACAGAATTGCTCAACTCCTACTGTTTCCTTACATTAAGGGCAAAGCTGCTCCAGTGGAAAGGACTAGTGCGTTTGGAAGCACAGGGACACGTGTTCTGGCAAACAGTAGTTAATGATCAGAGACCTAAATTAATTATAGAAATAAATGGTGTTAAAATAGAAGGCTTGGTGGACACAGGAGCCTATGTCTCAATCATGGGTCAGAGAAGTCTTGGAACCCAATTTGGCCATTTCAGAAGGTTTATACAGAAATTGTAGGAATTGGTAAATGATCTCAAATAAAACAAAGTGTGCAGTGGCTTGAGTGTGTGGGACCAGAAGGACAGATAGGGAGGCTGAAACCCTATGTGGCTGACATTCCCATAAATCTATGGGGAAGAGACCTCTTACAACAATGGGGTATTCAGATTAATATTCCTGTAATTATAGACATAAGCAATGTTGAAACTATGGGTGAATTGGTATTTGCTTCTGGGGAAGAGATTAATACAAGTGATCAGCGATGACCACAAGCTATGCCCACTGTCCAACCTCAGAACTCTTCAGGTTTAGAGTGTCAAAATTTATAAGAGGGGCTGAGATACCAACCGCCCTGCCCCTAAAATGGATTTCAAACAGACCTGTATGGCAAGAGCAGTGGCCCTTAACAAAAGAAAAGTTGCAGGCGCTTCACTGTTTAGTGAAAAAGCAGCTGGAGGCTCAACACATCAAAGAATCTTCCAGTCCCTGGAATTCCCCTGTGTTTGTGGTAAGAAAGAAATCAGGTGGATGGAGAATGATAACGGATTTGAGGGCCATAAACAAGGTGATTCAACCCATGAGTTCGCTTCAACCTGGAATTCCTTTACCTTCCTTGTTACCTAGGTCTTGGCATATAATTACAATTGATTTAAATGATTGCTTTTTTCACCATACCTCTGCAATAGGAGGATAGGGAAAGGTTTTCTTTCTCAGTACCTAATCTGAACAATAATTCTCCAATGAAGAGATATCATTGGAAGGTACTTCCACAGAGAATGTTGAATAGTCCAACTTTATCCCAATATTTTGTGCAACAACCTTTAGAAATAATTTGCAGGCAGTTTCCTCAATCTATCATATACCATTACATGGATGATATTCTGCTAGCTGATTCTGATTCTAATGTTTTAGAAAAAATGTTTCAGGAAGCACAAAGAATTCTGCCATCCTGGGGATTACAGATTGCTGTGGAAAAAATACAAAGAAGAGATTCAATTACCTATTTAGGCTATAAAATAACTGAACAAAAAATTCGACCACAAAAGGTACACATCCGTAGAGATCAATTGCAAACTCTTAATGACTTTCAAAAATTATTGGGAGATATTAACTGGTTAAGGTCTACAATCGGGTTAGCTACCTATGAGTTAAGTAACTTGTTTCAAACGTTCCAGGGGGATTCAGATTTAAACAGTCCTAGGTGTCTAACCACTGAAGCAGAAAAGGAGTTAATTCTGGTGGAGCAAAAACTTCAAAAGGCATATGTGGATAGAATTGATCCTGAACTTGGTTGCATTCTGGTTATTTTGCCTTCAAAACATTCTCCTACTGGGCTTCTAATGCAAAGGGAAGACAGAATTATAGAATGGATATTCCTGGCAAATAAACAAAGCAAAAAATTAAAAACATATATAAAGGAAATTTCTGAATTGATTACAAAGGGAAGAATAAGGTTGCGCCAACTGTCAGGGATTGACCCGGTGGAAATTGTAGTGTCTCTTACTGATTCTGAGATTATGTCATTATGGGTAATTAATGAAGATTGGCAAAGAGCTTGTAGTAACTATTTGGGAGACATTAACAATATATACCCAAAAAACAAACTTATACAGTTTATAAAAAGAACTAATTGGATCCTTCCAAGTATTGTAAAGAGGTCACCAATCTCAGGGGCACCCACCTTCTTCACTAATGCAAATAAATCAGACATGGCTAGTTATAAGTCTGATGAAATGACTAAGGTGATTAAAAGCCCATTTACATCAGTTCAAAAATCAGAATTGCCTGCAATTCTTATGGTATTGTTAGATTTTTCCTGAATTTCTTAATATAATTACTGACTCTCAATATGCTGAAAGAGTTGTTTTGCATATAGAAACTGCTGAATTTACTTCTGATAACTCAGAATTAATTACATTATTTATAGAACTGCAACAGGTCATCAGAAGCAGAAATTAGCCATTGTATATTACTCATATTCGATCCCATACAGGTTTACCAGGTCCATTGGCACAAAGAAATAAAGAGATCGACAAATTATTGATAGGTAATGTATCCAAAGCCTCAAACTTTCATGAAAAACATCATGTCAATGGTAAGGGGTTAAAGAAAAGATTCTCTGTCACTTGGCAACAAGCCAGAAAAATAATTAATAAGTGTCCTACGTGTTCCTTATATAGTCAACTACCATTACCTGCTGGAATTAACCCTAGAGGTAACAGAAGGAATGAGATTTGGCAGATGGATGTGTTTCATTTTGCAGAATTTGGGAAAATGCGGTATGTGCATCATACCATTGATACATATTCAGGTTTTCAATGGGCAACTGCCTTAAGTTCTGAACGGGCTCACTGTGTGATTACTCATTTGCTGGAAATAATGGCATTTATAGGAATATCTGCACAAATTAAGACTGACAATGCTCCTGCATATGTGTCTCTTAATATGAAAAACTTCCTTATGTATTATGATTAATAAAACATGCTACTGGTATATCTCACAACCCCACAGAACAAGCAGTTGTGGAAAGAGCTAATCGTACCTTAAAAGAAATGCTTATTAAACAAAAGGGAAGAGTAAAGACACGCAGGGATGGATTAAATAATGCTTTGTTGACTCTAAATTTTCTTAATGTTAATGATGTAGAGACGTCAGCTGTGGAGAGATATTGGGTGATAATAAGACTGAGGAGCTGGGACAACCAATATTCTACAAAGATTTGTCGAGTATGAAATGGAAACCTGCAATAGTTTTGAGATGGGGTCATGGGTATGCGCATGTTTCTACAGTGAGTGAAAAAATATGGCTGCCAACCACACTTATAAAGATTAGATTTGACCATATAGCAAGTGAATCTTAAGAGCTACCTGGTTTTTACAAGTTGACATTGTTTCATACAGCCTGGATAATAATGCCCTCTTCTGGCTTCTTGGTGTACATGGAGGCAGAGCTCCATATTATTAGCAAAAAACAGGACAAAGCTGAAGATGAAGCAGGCAGCCTGGGTGATTTAACCCCAAAAGAATGCCTCCAACACCCCAAGCAAGGTGCCTCAACTGTTGCTTCCTTGAAAAATTATATATGTACTAACATACCTATACTAATGATTTCAAAAGTTTGCTTACTTTCAGAGCAAAAAACAGGACAATGATGAAGGTTGAACTTCTGGCTCTGGTGCTACTGTTTCCTCCAGAAATTGCACGCATATTAACAATAAAACGGCTTGCCAAAAGGATCGATCCCAAAAAGACTGGACAAAAACAGATACAGCTAGCTTTTCCAGCGCTTGGCCAATATATTATTTTTCTAGGGTACCCCAAAAAACATTTTTCTCCTAAACAGCATAAAGTAATTTTGAGAACACAATGCCCCCATTCCCAGTAGGTGGGGTGGGTGTTTTTGGTGGGTTACCAATGCTCATTTTTGCCTATGGGGGTTAGTTACAATTAATAAAAGTTTCATTTGGGGATTTCTTTCTTCTATCTTTCTTTCTCTCTTATCTTTCTATTGCATTAATATTAAGGAAAAGGGGGGAAAGAAGGGAGAATATAGGTTGAAGGAAGGGAGGATATAGGTTTATAGAATAAAAGGTAGATTATTGAATCTACTAGCTTCAAAAAAATCTTACATTGGTATTGTAGATTGATGAAGATTTAAGACTCTTGATTGATGGAAATTTAAGACTATTTTATTCAACTTTTGCTTCATATTGATAAAAACTTAAATTGTATACTGCTATTCACTTTTTGCCCTATGTATTGTATGTTATATGTTGACAAAATATTATATATTGTATGTTAGAAACTTAAGATCATTTTGTTCAATGTTTATTTAATATATTATTCATGTGCCACTTATTTGAAAAGGTAATGTCTTATGAAAACTAGCTATTAATAATCTGTTCAGGATGATGATCGGAAATAAACGTTGGTATTTAGTTACCTATAAAACTTACTAGGGGCTGGAGAGATGGCTCAGCTGTTAAGAGCGCTGACTGCTCTTCCAGAGGTCCTGAGTTCAATTCCCAGCAACCACATGGTGGTTCACAACCATCTATAATGAGATTTGATGCCCTCTTCTGGCCTGCAGGGGTACAAGCAGGCAGAGCGTGGTATACATAATAAATAAATATTTAAAAAAAAATCTTACTAGATACTAACTTACTTTGCCATAGAACAGGTTTGTTTAATTTCTTGTATATGTCTTCAAAGGAATAGATTGATAACTGTAAGAATAGATAGAGTTGGTCTTCAAACTCTTCAGAGATCACAGAATATGGCATTTAACGATGAAGGCTCTCCTGACAGAGAGAGACATCTGCTCCTGGCCGCATCTCTGTATAGATCATTGAAGATGAGGGAATCAAGAGACGAGGGTGACAGAATGGCCACTGGACTGAGGAACTGCTCTTACCTCTACTGCTGATGACAGGCTGATTGTGTGCAATGATCAACAGTGATGCTGGAAAGTTGACTGTCCAGCTTTGAAGAGACTAGATGGACCAGACCATCAGAATTCCTGCTTCACAAAGCAGTTTATTGGATATTTAGGGCCAATAAGGCTGAAGACTGATTGCCCCAATGAAGGAGAGAATCCGGTGACTGTCCAAGCAGTCAGCTCTCTCTGTCCTATCCACACTTGGAAGTTGCCCACCAGCACGTCCTTTATTAGATAGATTTTCCTTCTTGGGTCTCTGATGGGATTGAAGACTAGATAGCCACAGTGTTACTAGAAGCTTTAGTTTAAGAATTAAAAACACATTTATAGATTGATAATTGCAATTTCTCATGAAGGGACTTTAGAAAACTTTAGACAATAGGAAAAGACTCTCTTTGGTAGGACAGTGGAATACTTTCTCCCAGGTTAAAAAATATAAAAGGTGGCCAAGGCTACACAGAGAAATCCTGTCTCGAAAAACCAAAAAAAAAAAAAAAAAAAAAAAAAAAGGACTTGATTATTTGATACCTGATGATTCTGTATATACGTATATTTGTGTATATAGTTCTTAATTATTTTTTTAAAAGGAAAGGGGGATATGTAGGAAGGATTGTAAGTTTTGTCACAGGTGAAAGCAATTCTTGACACACCACGGATTAACCTTGAGATAGACTGGGTGGAGCCAGCCTGGGCCTGGAATTCAGGAAGGGGAGCGGGGGACTACTCGGATTATTGTTTTTCTAATCGACCCTTGATAGGAGGACGAGACTGGCCCTTGCACATGAGAGACAGACAGGCAGAGAGGATGAGATGAGCAGTAGGTTTGGACCGAGCTCGAGCGCATGTGGATCAGAAAAGGATCGGTGAACAGGCCGGACCAGCGTGCAGGCCAGAGACACCTAGGGACCTGTCCTGTGGAACAGATACCAGAATGTTCACTCTTGTTTCCCTTTAACCCTTTTTCCCTCTTGTGTAAGACAGTTGGGTTGTATAATAAGAAATAGAGCCAACAGTCATGCTTGGCAAATAGGCAGAGGCAGGTGGATCTCTGTGAGTTCGAGGCCTCCCTGTTCTACAAAGCGAGTCCAGGACAGCCAGAACTACACAGAGAAACCCTGTCTTGAAAATCCAAAATAAATAAACAAATAAGGAAGCAAATAAACAAATAAATAAAATAGAAACAACAATACAAAGACCCACCTAGCACTTAGCTCTCTGCAGGTTTAACAATCAACACAGTGTACCCGAAACAGAGTGGCCCCTGATATCTCACTGCCTTTCAAAGTGGCACTCATGCTCTCTTTTCCTCTATTCCTACCTTGCTTCTTTTCTTTTCTTTCTTTTTTTTTTGGGGGGGAGGGGGACAAGATCTCACTATCTCTGGTTAGCCTGGAACTCAGAGGTCTGCCTATCTCCACTTCTGGGGTGCAGGGATTAAAAGCAGGCACTATCACACCCAACCTCTAAATTCATTTTTTTTTTTTTATTTTTAAAGATTTTTATTTATTTATTACATATACATGGTAGAAGAGGCCACCAGATCTTATCATAGATGGCTGTGAGCCACCATGTTGTTGCTGAGAACTGAACTCAGGACCTCTGGAAAAACAGACAGTCTTCTCAACCTCTGAGCCATCTCTCCAGCCCTCTGAATTCATTCTTTTTTTTTTTTTTTTGGTTTTTCGAGATAGGGTCTCTCTGTCTAGCCTTGGCTGTCCTGGACCCGCTTTGTAGACCAGGCTGGCCTCGAACTCACAGTGATCCACCTGCCTCTGCCTCCCTAGTGCTGGGATTATAGGCATGAGCCACCACGCCCGGCTTCTAAATTCATTCTTAACGAAGACCCTCTCCAGGATTTATCTTAAATAACTTTATTATTTTTAATTAAGTGTATGTGTGTGTCTGTGACTGTGTGGGCATTGTGCAGGTGAGCACAGGTGCTGTACAGGCCATCAGCCTGGATCTGGAGATTCGGGCAGCTGTGAATATACGGATGTGGGTGCAGGGAACTGAACTCAGGCCCTCTGCAGGATCAATGCATGATCTTAACCACCAAGAAATCTTTCTAGTTTCTCTTCTCCAGGTTTTATAGGCAAGCCTCTCCTTTCTTTTTTTTTTTAAAGGCTGTCATGACTGCCTCGTGAATATTTTATACTGTGCCTAATGATCTCCCCTCACACCAGGAGGTCCGATCATGGTCTCATATTCTTTCTCCTAATAAATGTCACTCCAGAAGGGTAATTATGTGACAGCTTTCTTTCCTGGACTGACAGTTTACTACCACTATTATTGTTGTTATAGTTAACACACAGCAAGCCCCTGTTTCGAACTTCCCATACTCAACAACAAACCAACTGGTTATTCATACGGACTTATTTAAATGATTCTTTATAATCCACATTCTTTATCATGAATGACCTTCAATACAATCCCAGAAAATTAAAATTTAGGGCTGCATTACCAAGTTCCTTCATGGTGGACCTAAGTTTGAAAACATCTTATAAACAACTTCTTGCGGGAGTTTTTGAAAGCTTAGTAAGAGCAGCTATCATCACGCATCAGTCCAGCGACAGGCACTGGGGGAAAACAACAACCTCCAACCTGCACAAAGCCAGCCCCGAGGGCGCTCGACCTCGCCCCGCCCCTGCCGTGACATAGCTCTGACGCAGGCGCAGCGGCGCGCGCTGTTTCCGGAAGTGTCCCCCGCGGTCTGTTCAGCGGCGGCCTCCGACACCGGGTTGCCGCTCTTTGCTGGGGAGCTCTGCGCGTGGACCGGCGTCGGCCTGGGCGGGGCCGAGGTTCCGTGTGCGCGGCAGGATGGAGATCATCCGGAGCAGTGCGTGTCTGCCGAGCATCCCCCTCCCCTTGTCCCCAAGCCCACCCTACAGGCTAGGCCCAGACCTCGTGTGTTTGGCGGGGCCGAGGGGCAAGTCTGTCCCGCTGGGCTCTACGTCCTCTGTTGCTGGTTGGAGGGACTTGTCCTTCTGCGAAACGTGCTTCCTTGGGACCCTTGTCTTCCCCGCTGACCTGCTCGGGCCTAGCCCTTTTCAGTCGTGCATACTTCGGGGCTTGCCTCTTCCGTGTAGCTGCCCCTGGGTGTCCTCGGGTGATCTCTGCAGACCCGATGCCCCGGGCGCTCCAAGCTTCAGACCCTTCTCCCAGCTCCCTTTAGGTGGTGGGCAGGAAGGCAGGCCACCTGTTCTGAGCATTTTCTTGGTTTCTCTGCAGATTTTAAGGTTAATCTTCACAAAGTGTACCAGGCCATAGAGGAGGCTGATTTCTTCGCCATCGATGGAGAGTTTTCAGGTATCAACAACTCCCACGAAAGCTCCGGCTTACTCCTGCCTCACTCCTGACACGTAAACTTGCTGGTTATGGCGAGAGCCGTGGAGAGATGTTGGTGCTTTTGTGATTGGTTAGGCTGGGAGATTTGTGGATAGAGATTATGGCTCTGGTGCTGCTTAAAACAGTTTCGGTGTATATGGTTAAAAAGCAAGGGTTTAGGTTAAAGCCCTTTTTTTGTGACAAAATACACCTAACCAAGTTTATATTTCGAAATTGTGCATGTTTGGTTGTGTGTGTGTGTGTATGTGGCGTGGCGTGTGCACGCATCTCTGTGTAAGTGGAGGCCAGAGGTTGATTTGGGGTATCTTTTCTCTTGTTCTTTATCGTATTTAAAATAAGTTTTATTATGTTTAAAATAAATTTTCAATGCAGTCTTTTGTTGAACCTAGAGCTGGCCATCTCAGTTAGATGGCTGGCCAGCAGCACCGCCCATGCTCCCGGTACAAGTGTGTGTTGCCATGCCTTGCTTTTATATGGTGGAGGACCAAACTCTGATCCTCTGTTTGCATGTCGAGCACTTTAGCACTTTACCCTTCGAGACATTTCCCCAGCTCTATTTCAGTTGTTCTTAAGTGGTTTTCGTATTTGGTGGCATTAATTACAGCCTTGTTGCTATGCAGCCAGTAACCATCTATTTCTGGATTTTTTTTTGTCGTGTTAAATATTCTTTATTTGATATTATACACAAACAATGTAAGTGCCTTTCAGTAGTAAAAAGCAGCTAATTAAGTCGATGTCGTCAAGAACAGACAATTGCCTTTAATCCCAGCACTCTGCAGGCAGAGGCAGGTGCATCTCTGCGAGTTTGAGGCCAGCCTGGTCTACAAAGTGAGTCCAGGACAGCCAAGGCTACACAGAGAAACCCTGTCTCAAAAAACCAACCCACCAAACAGAAAGAATAGACAGTTGCTTCCTGATGTTTAGCCACTGCCTGTAGCAGGTCAGTGAACACAAACTGAAACACAGGTGAACCTTCCTGTTTCTGAGGCAGTGATGGAGTTTTCCCGGTGTTTAAACATATTCATATGCCCAGTTATATAAATCCAAGTATAAAACCATCTAATAGGTTTGAGGTGACGCCCCCCCCCCCCATTCTTTGTGGAAAGTAGAGCATTCCTAATTAAGTCCAATCTTGAGGGAAGGGAGAGCAGTGATAGTACGTATGCAACTGGATTATTATTTATTTATTTATTTTGAGACAGAGTTTCCCTGTGTAGCCTTGACTGTCCTGGATTCACTTTGTAGACCAGGCTAGCCTTGAACTCACATCGATCCTCCTGCCTCTGCCTCCTGAGTGCTAGGATTAAAGGCATGCGTCACTACTGCCTGGCTGGATTGTTTATTTTAGAAAAGATCATATCCACTTTACTGCAAGTCAGTTTCACTTAAATCAAGATGTCCAACAAAAACATTGTTAGCCACTCATGATCTGAATTTTGGGGTATGAATTAAATTATAGTACACATTAAAAGCCACGAGACATTTGTTTTGTAATAAATAAGCTGTGGGATTACTTATTGGTGGCCTTTTAAAGATAAACTATTAGGTCTGCCCTCTCTCCCTTCTTAGCTCCAGGGAAGATCATTTTTGTTCCGGGCATGTACGTTCTGGGATTCTCCACATACTCCATCAGGATATCCTCTCCCCAGGAGATACCTCTGTTCTTGTTGGCATCTGTGTAAGAGACTCCAGCGGCCTAGCCTGTCTTCTGCCCAGACAGACCATGGGGATTTGGTCCAGTCTTAAGCTTGCCTCCCTGTTCCACAGTGTGGCACTGGGCACACTTCTGAACAAAAATCTTCTTGCCTTTCTCAGCATCATACATTTTTTAATTTTCTCCAGGCTGGTAGACACCAGCGATTTGAAGACTGATGTCCTGCTCTCTCGAATTTTTTTTCATCCTAAACAGGCTACTCCTGGAATAATTCCATTCCCCTGTTAGCTTCTGTCTGCCATCCCTTGTCTGTGGTTGTGACCACTCTAGACATGTAATAGAAGTGAAAACCTATAGTATTTTGTGACTGGCCATGGCCATACTTAGATGGCAAATAAGGATATTATTTAATGTGTTAGTGGAAATCTTCATTGCTCAGCTCAGTAGATACATGTGTGCATGCACGTGTGTTTGTGTGTGTGGTATGTAAATGTGTGCACATACATGTGCATGAATGGAGGCTAGAGTTCAGCACTGAATGCTTTCCTCAATCCAACTTAACTCTGTTTTTTTGAGGCAGTGTCTCTTACTGAACCTGGGATTCACTGATTTGGCCAGCTCAGCGGTGGCCAGTGTGCTGCTGAGATGCACTGTCTCCGTCTCCACAGTGCTGCACAGAGCTGTGGCATGGGCTCTGGGGATGCCGATTCAGGCTCTCATGCTTACACAGCCTGGCTTACTGACTGAGCCGGATCTCTAGCCCCTAATATTGTCTTTCTGTGAATGTGGGAATCCAACCTAGGCCCGCTCAGGTACAAGGCAAACAAACACTTCTCCCAGTGTTTGTACCACGGCACAAATTAATGTGAATTTTGAAAAAGTGTGACATAGACACGTTGAATTAATTTTAACTAATAGGATTATGAGTAGGCTCTGAATGGAGACTGACAGACTAGCATTTATTAATAAGCCCAATCTTTATTTTTTTATGACCTAGGAATCAGCGATGGACCCTCAGTCACAGCATTGACAAGTGGTTTTGACACCCCGGAAGAGAGATACCAGAAGCTTAAAAAGGCAAGTGGATATATGCTTACAGGTCTTGCTTTCTCATGTGGCTCCTTCACTAAATTTACCTTTGCATGTTTCTTAAGTGAGATGCTTCTTAAATCTAGCCAAAAAGTAACATTTTAGTGATTTAAAGAACAAAACAAAGCAAGGTGTGGTGGCCCACACCGGTAATCCCAGCACTCTGGAGGCAGAGGCAGGGTATCAGTATGAACTCAAGTCTAGCCTGGTCTACAAAGTGAGTCCAGGACAGCCAAGGCTACACAGAGAAACCTTGTCTCAAACAAAACAAAACAAAACAAAAAAACAGCAGAAGTTATTGTTCTGTGGAAAACATTCTGGGGAAGGGCTATTTTTTTTTTAAAGATTTATTTATGATGTATACAATGTTCTGCCTGCGTGTATGCTTGAATGCCACAAGAAGGCACCAGATCTCATTATAGATGGTTATGAGCCACCATGTGGTTGCTGGGAATTGAACTCAGGACCTCTGGAAGAGCAGACGGTGCTCTTAACGTCTGAGCCATCTCTCCAGCCCCAGGGCTATTATTTTTTAAATATTAATTTAATATGTAGGAAATAAATATGATGTAGTTGAAAGAATCTGTATTGGCTCAGGACCCTCAAGAACAAGTTCTCAGCCAGAGGCAGGCGGATCTCTGAGTTCCAGGTCGGCCTGGCCAACAAAAAGAGTCCAGGACAGCTATGGTGACACAGAGAAACCCTGTCTCAAAAAGCAAAACAAAAAGAACAAGTTCTCAGCACAAAGGAGATCTTTTTGCCCCAGAGGGACAAAGGGCAGGGAATAGGAGATCAAGACAGAAGACAGAGGATGGGGGAGAAGTGAAAGGGCACAAGGGAGAGGAGGAGGGATATTTGTCCTGGGGATAAAGGACGCCTCTGCATAGAGAGGAGACAGATGTGGCCCATAGGCAAGTGACGGTTTATAAAGGTAGAAGGGGGAACCCCTCCCCCTCCCCCATACACCCCTTACACCCCCGTGTTAGGATGAGGTGTTTAATTGTAATTGGGCATGTTAATTCGGTGAGCCTTTGTCTTTTGATTGCTGGACTTCAGTTCTTTGATAGTTTGGCTTTGGTAGCCAGCTATAGGAGAAGTGGCCAGATAAGGGAACAACCTTGGGGGCCAGCTTTAGGAGTGTTATCTAATGGGTTTTAGCAAGGCAAGGGCATGGGGGAGAGGGGCCAGACCTGGCAGGCCATGTTTGCCATGCTTGGGTTGGCCACAGCCTGTTCAGGAGATGGTGTAGATTTGGAACTAGGCCTGATACCGTGCTCTGGGGTGATAGATGGGCCTGTCCTTGGGAACGGGATTAAAAACTGGGCATAAGTGGATAAGACAGGTCAGACACGTGGCTCTCCTGTGACTGATGCTTTATTTCCCTCTTCCAGCATTCCATGGACTTTTTGCTGTTTCAGTTCGGCCTTTGTGCTTTTAAGTATGACCACACAGATTCAAAGTAGGTTGTCTTAAAAGGCGGTGGGAATCCATCCTTGGATCATCTCCTGATACACTCCCTAAGTGTCCTTTTCTCTTATTTTCCTAGGCATGTAACGAAGTCCTTTAACTTCTATGTTTTCCCCAAGCCTTTCAGTAGGTCCTCACCAGATGTCAAGTTTGTTTGCCAGGTTAGTAGTGGGACTGCATTTTTCCTTTTGTGAATCGTTTGAATGGAGTTGAATTGTAGACTTTCTAGATTTAGCTCTTGGGGGCTGCAGCTTTGGGCCAGTTGGCAGAGTGCTCACCCAGCGTGAATGCCCTGTGTTCTATCCCCAGCACTGCAGGACTGCCACTCAGTCTTGGGAGGGAGGTAGAAGGATCGTGAATTAGAAATAATCTGTGACTGGGGCTGGAGAAATGGCTCAGTGGTTAAGAGCACTGCCTACTTTTCCAAAGGACCCAGGTTCAATTCCCAGCACCCACATGGCAGCTCACAACTGTCTGTAACTCCAAGATCTGACACTTTCACACCAATGCACAAAAATTAAAACTAAATAAAATATTAAAAAAAAAAAGTCATCCGTGGCTACGTGGTGAGATTGAGGGCAGTCTGGACTGTATGAGACTCTGTCTCAAAAACAAAGACAAAACAAAAACCCAACCAACACTTCCCCTAAAACAAAACAAAACAAAACAAAACAAAGCAACAAGATTTAGGTTTTGGGTAAATTATCTCACTTCTCTGACTTTCGTTTTTAGGTTTTTAAGCTAATGTCGTTATTATCTTTCCTTTATTTTAGACTGTTATAAGAAACAGGCTATAAAGATAGGGAGATAGACAGTAGGTCATGATCTTTATTATTTACTGGCTCTGACTTCAAGCCCTGGAGCTTACTCAGAGGTGGAAGGAGAGAACCAGCTCCACAGGTTGTCCTGACCTTCCGTGTGCATGGCATTGCACCGCCCCCTCACACACCAGGATATGGCTTCGTGCTGCGCTCGGTGCAGACAGTGCCTTACACTCCCTCACCTCAGAGGCTGGGTGACTACTTCACCTCTGCTTACAGTCAGTGTAGTAGCAATTTCCACTACTGGGGAATTATCTCTCCACTCAGTGGGTTTTTGTTTGTTTGTTTTGTTTTTGTGTTTTGAGACAGGGTTTCTCTCTGTAGCCTTGCCTGTCCTGGACTTGCTTTGTAGACCAGGCTGGCCTCGAACTCATAGAGATCCATCTGCTTCTGACTCCTGAGTGCGAGGATTTAAAGTGTGTGTCACCATGCCCAGCTTGCTCAGTGGATTTTTAACAAATATTATCAAATAAAGACTGTTTTATTAAACTAGTAAGAACGGGAAGAGCCAGGGTGTTTTGAGTAAATGAAGACACATGGCAGCTATGGCTGCCCTGGTTCCTGTCTTCTGACCTTTGGCCTGCTTCCTGTTGGGCTGTTATGGTTACTTGTCTCCATCACTTCTCTGCTGTCCTGACACTTGCCTCAAGTCACTGACATGTGTGTTGTCTGTTTCAGAGCTCCAGCATTGACTTCCTAGCGAGCCAAGGATTTGACTTTAATAAAGTGTTTTGCAGCGGTAAGACTGTCTCTGTCACTAAGCTCTGTGCTTGATAAACCACTGAAATTCTTCAGAAGTAAATCTCAATTTGCTTGCAAATTATCTTTTTTGTTTGTTTGTTTTGTTTTGTTTTTCGAGACAGGGGTTCTCTGTGTAGCCTTGGCTGTCCTGGACCCACTTTGTAGACCATGCTGGCCTCGAACTCACAGCGTTCCACCTGCCTCTGCCTCCCGAGCACTGGGATTATAGGCGTGTGCCACCACACCCGGCTAAATTATCATTTTTTAAAAGGCCTTTTTATTTTATTAACTTAACAGTTTATTATGTAGAGCAGGCTGGTCTCAAATTTGCTATATAATTACAAGGATGACCTAAGTTTTTTCTTCCTCTTTTGAGATGGTGGTAGTTGACAGTGGTAGGCTTCATGTGCAGCACTGGTGGGACAGATGTGTGTTGTCAGTGGGTGCTGAGTCTCCTCTCCTCATGCTTTCATAGCAGGCCTTCAATTTCCTGGGCTATGTCTCTGAACCTCTAGTCTTAATTTTATATTAAAATCACTTTTGCATTTATGTATTATGTCTGCTTGGCCCCTTGCGTGTGAGTGTGCATGTGCTCAGAAGAGGACGTTGGTACTCTGTGGCTGGTGGTAAGAGGTAGTGTGAGCTGTCTCATGTGGCTGCTGAGAAGTGAACTCAGCTCCTCCAAAAGAGCAGCAAGGGCTCAGCTCCACCCTCTATTTTTGTAAACCTCATTAATTCTGATCTGGTCAGGAGAGGAGATAGTATTTGCTTTACGTGGTAATGAAACATTTTAAACTGTGACTTGATTGAGGCTAGTTCACTTTACCCATGTAGGATTTAGTCACTTTTGTGTCCAAATGGGAGAACGTTTTCTAGATTCAGCCAGTGTGACAGGTGCATGTAATCCTTAACAGTGTATTCAGATCTTTGGGTCACAATACTCCCTCATCCATTTCTGTGTATCTTGTAACTAGAGACACCTCATGGGAGAGATGTTGTCTACATAGGTGGTGTGACTGTAGTGGCTCGCCTGGGGATATGGAACTGGACAGCATGCTGAGGAGGGAGGGCAGGGCAGGAGGGAGGGCAGGGCAGGAGGGAGGGCAGGGCAGGAGGAGGGAGGGCAGGGCAGGAGGGAGGGCAGGGCAGGAGGGAGGGCAGGGCAGGAGGGAGGGCAGGGCAGGAGGGAGGGCAGAGCAGGAGGGAGGGCAGGGCAGGAGGGAGGGCAGGGCAGGAGGAGGGAGGGCAGGGCAGGAGGAGGGAGGGCAGGGCAGGAGGGAGGGCAGGGCAGGAGGGAGGGCAGAGCAGGAGGGAGGGCAGGGCAGGAGGAGGGAGGGCAGGGCAGGAGGGAGGGCAGGGCAGGAGGGAGGGCAGGGCAGGAGGGAGGGCAGGGCAGGAGGGAGGGCAGAACAGGGAGGTGACTACTCACTATTTGTGGGGTGATGTGCTGGAGTATTGGATAGTAGGACACAGTAGAATGACTTTCCTTTCCCTTAAATGTTTGAGCGTGAAGGTGGCAGGGGGCGGTAAGGCAGTGGAAGAGCACTTTCTATGCTGTGTGAGACCACATCTCATCCTTAGAATTACAAAAAGAAAAGAAAAGAAAGGAAGAAAAAGGAATGTTTGGGGATCAAATGTGGTGGTGGCTGCCTGCAATCCCGGTAGTTGGGAAGCTGAGGCAGGGACAGGCTGCCTCTGCTTGTTCCCTCGTGTTCTCACTCATAAATGCTCAACACAGCCACAGTTACTGAAAGGGTGACTGAGTATTTCATGATCACTTATCTTCTTTGTTGAGTTTTTTTTTTTTTAATATAGTTAAAAATACGATCTGTGTTTTATAGATATGGTAGATTTTTGTTGTTGTTGTTGTTAGTTAAAAGTTTTGTGTCTAAGGCCCGGTGTGGTGGTACATGTTTTGAGTCCCAGCACTCGGGAGGCAGAAGCAGGTGGATCTCTGAGTTTGAGGCCAGCCTGGTCTATGGAGTAAGTCTAGGACAGCCAAAGCTACAAAGTGGGACCCTGTCTAAGAAGAACAAAAACAAACAAGCTAAAATAGATTCGTGTGAGGGCTGGACTTGTGGCTCAGAAGTTAAGAGAGGTTGCTGCTTTTCCAGAGGGCTGGGGTTCAGTTCCTACCACCCACATCTTGCAACTCACAATGACCTGTAACTCCAGGTCCAGGGGACCCAACACTCTCTTCCGACTTCTGCAGGCACCTGCATACAGGTGACAGGCACCTGCACACAAGACACGCACACATAAAAATAAAAATAAATAAAAAAAGAATTTTGTATGTAAAGTTGTTACTTCTTCTAATTTATGCCTTTAAAAATTATGTGTAGGAATTCCCTATCTGAATCAGGAAGAAGAAAGGCAGCTGAGAGAGCAACTTGATGAAAAACGTTCTCAGGCGAATGGGGCAGGAGCGCTGGCAAAATGTCCTGTGACAATTCCTAAGGATCAGAGGAAGTTTATTGACCAAGTAATGTAAGTTCCTAAACTGACCTCAGCGATGCACTGGGCGCAGACTGAGACTTGTCTTACACTGCAGGTGTGACGTGAGAGGCTGGCTTTTAGTTGTGGCCTGTTGGAGGATGCTAGTCTTTCACACCTACTTG